>NW_018127892.1:2743348-2778945 GCF_001952655.1 Monopterus albus | reverse complement strand
AATTTCATAATCTTGGTGCTAAATCAAACATAAATGTAAAAAGCATGATAGTCTATCATTCAAGCTAATGCAACTCTAATATAATGCTAATTTGAAAAAGGTGTTTTATAGACAACACAGCCAATATTCATTAAAAATGTCAACCAACAAGTGATATCAGATATGGTGATGTGACCTGACCGCTCTAGAAGAAGAGCGCCCTTGAACTAAACCACTGTGCACACTGTGCATGGTGTAGTTATTTTCATGTTTTCCCATTTTGCCTTCACTTCTTTCCCCTACGTTGTAAGGGCAGTTTGTAAAGAGTATTCATTGAAGGACAGAAATGCAACATTAAACTGAATATGATCAAATAAACTAAAGAAGCAAGACTGAGGCTGTGTCCAAAATCACCCTTCATTCGCTCATTCACAACTCCCTAATGTATATAATGTACCCTCGGTAGTGAGCAGTAAATAGAGATTTCACACGCCAGTTATCATCACTAACAGCTTTAGAACTGCTCGACATACATCTTCTCAGATAAAATGTGTTTTTTTTCTGTTTCATTGTGGAATTTTTGAAGGCACATACCCAGCACTGCGAGACAGAGCCTTATGCATGGTCCTTGCCCTTACGGGGGGGGGACATGGCTAGAATGTATTGTAGAGAAAAATGAAATTTTGTTTAAACAGCATAGCACTGTTGTGCTTCACTGACAAATCGCATGGTCTGTGATTTGGTTTATTTTTATGATTTATTGGTTGTCTTTGTTGGAAGCCACTGAAATCAGATTTGCATTAGTCGGTAATCAGTGAGCTCTTCAGTCAGATTATCTTTGAATTATATTTGCACAGCAGCAGTGGCACTGACAGATCAAACATTGAAATAAAATTTCCAGCCAAAGTGCTTTCACAACTGAAAATTAGGTTATGAAGGAGGTTGTTTTGGGCTGTACTGCTGATGTTTTGAATAATTCACATGTCCCCATGGTTGAGTAAAAACCATCTGACCCCAATTTGATATGCTTGTTTTGCTTTCTTCAACTGAAATTATACTGTTTTTGATGTTATGAATACAGTTTGTGAACACAGGCATGATGAAAATTGGAACAAACCCTTGATTCCTAAAAAATCTGTGATACCAAACTTCCATACATGAGGACCAGTAGCCTACTGATATGTTGCACTTTCTCATACAATTTGACATTTTAAGATGATAGATTAGCAATCACTCCACACATAGAGAGTTTCTTTTTCTATCCCCAGCTTGTCATTCTATTTACCCAGCAGTATCCAAGGACAGAAAGCAAAAAAGGACTTTAGTGTGGCATAAATAGTGCTTTGTGTTTTCCATACCAAAGGTAAGCTCCATTATTCATCGAGATTGAACAAAGGGACGATGAGCATTTACCAAACTGTGAGATAATGGGTTTTCAGTTGATGGAACTGAGAGACTAGACCCCACCCCCCTACCAACACACAAACACACATACACAATATAACACAATATGTTTTGGACATTTAGCATATTGCTTGTCTCGCAGAATAATTTAAGAATAATTTAGGCATTCAGGTCTCTATGCACATGAACCGAATACTTATACAGTCCATTAAATCAGGCAGCGTGAATGATCTTATAAACAAATACCAAGACGTTAACTCTTTTACACCAGTGAGAATTTGTGTGTCTGTTTGAGCATATAGCGTGATGCTCCTGAAGGTAAAAACATTTAAAAGCAAACCTTTAAAATTCCCTGGTATTTTGTGTCAGTGGTGTGTCACTATAAATATACAGTATGTTCACTGCTGTGCATCAGTCTATTTTAGTTGGTAGTTCATTATTCAAGAGGATATTATGGAAGTGTTTCATGTGATTTTGTAGCTGCCTTTTAACTTTACTCAGGTCAGGTAAATGCAGAGACCCCCAGCACTGAGCTGAGTTGATATTCCAGCTGTGAAGAAGCTGTGAAGTTGACTTATGGTAACGCCATCACTGCCAAACTGCACATAAACAAGACACCAAGTCACTGCACCCCTGGACTTTTTAAAATGCCCGTGGCTGTGTGTGTGAGACAGTGGGAATACGAAAATTCCAGTTATAAGCAACATCAAATGGAATCCAGAGCATAGTGTCAACACTGTTGTTTGGTCTTGACCTTGGAAGCAACAGCTGACATAAACAACCAAAACAATCCTTCAGTAGCAGTTTTTGGGCCTGCAGTCAAATCACAGTTAAGGTGCTCAGAAAAATGGAAATCTGCACAAGGCCAATTCCATGGCAAGAATAGATACATGTACAGCCTAACAGAGTGACTAGCATGAGTGTAGACTGGGGCCAACTTTACAGAAGGTAGTTGTGAGCTAGCTGGAACTGGATATGCCACCTGTGCATATGGGAGTGTGCCTGCTTGTGTTTGGGTTCAGCTCAGCCTCTGACTCAAGACTAACCAGAAAGCCCTCTCTTGCTGATTGAAATTTGCCATAGCCTTTGCCAGTGTTAACAGTCTCTTACTGTCATGCCATACCACAAACACCATAATATTTTTGCAGACTCATTGTCTAACTTTTGAGTTTGTGGCCACTGTCACTCAACATACAGTAGTGTAATGCATGTGAACATGGAGCTTAGATGATCCAGCAGGCACAGATGGATGATTTTATTGCCACTTCTCCCTAAAACCTGGTGTACAGGCTCAGATGAATGATTCTGTGATTTTAGTGACCACTAGGTCAGTGATTATTCGTCTCCATTTCATGAAATATATATTGTTTCTACAGCTGTTTCAACACAAGACTGAGCTTCATTTTACCAGATCAGAATTACCAATATTATTACCTTGTTGTCACAGCTGTGTTTGTTTACATGCAGTGGTATTAAATTACCCTGCATTGAGATGAATTCTGGAAGCATTGTACTGTACATTGAAATTTGTTTTGCCAGTAGAAACAGTGTGAATAAGAAAGAATTGTTTTCTCCTTCTTGTTGCTCATAGGTGAGACAAAAAGCAGTGAAATTGCTCTTGTAATGAATAATCCTGTCATCAGTCATAGTTTTGACTGGTTATTGCACAGCGCTCTGACGGGGACCTCCACATCAGATGTTCTGATGCATGTCATCTGCTGTAAAATCGAATTACATTCAATTTGCTTTCTTCTCCTGAAAAATATCAAATTAGTCTTGCTTACGTAAACAGTAAAGCTGCTATTGCTTACATGATTACTTCTGGCATAACTGAACAGTGTTCCCTTAGCACAGTGTCATGTGCTTTATCTAAACACCTCTTTATGGATTATTATTTAGTCGACTGGTATTTATGTTGCTCATCTCCGTTAAAATGACACACCCAACATCTGGCTGAAGACTGTAGAGGATCACAAATGCCCTCATATCTCCCGTGTTGTACTGTTACAGTGTGGTGAGAATATTGTCGAACATAAATAGAAGAGTCCGCATTATGTCAAGAATCAGTGAGTATTTTTATTTAGTACACATTAAACACTTGCACATAATCCTGGTGAAGGAGAACATCGGAACAAACACTGCTTCTTTGATAATGTTGTCAGTGAAGTTTTATAGGAGCTACTCTTTAAACACAGCAATGAGTCAACTGTTGCTCTGTAGGTAAATCTGCTGGGGGAGGCCTTAGGCAAGGTAGGGCAGGGCTATTTTTATAGCACCTTTCAACAACAAGGCAATTCAAAGTCCTTTACATGAGACATAAAATGGCATTAAAAAAATGTGAGTGTAGAAAATTGTTATGGATGTAGGGTGTTATCGAGGCAGGTGAATGTCATTTTTGCTGTATGGACACTTAGCCTGTATGTTATACTTTCTGTTAGTGTTATGTTGAATCTGCCTTTTGAAAAGATGTTCAAAAGATTACATTTAGACACATGTTTTGGGAATCTGGTAATACATTATCTTTTTGACCTCTTGGAATGAATTCTTTGAATTAGCTTTTTTAAAAAGTATTTTTGGAAAACATACAATGCAATTAGGAATGATAGCCAAGACATTTTGGAATCGATTCATTGTCACCGTGGGTTGCTTAAAGTGTGTGTTTATTTGTTGTAGAAATATGTGTACCCATACATGAATTGTACAGGTTTGATTCAGGGGATTCCTAGCACACCCACCGACACCCGTTTTTTTGCTCTGGTCAACACAAGAAATTAAGATAATCTTTTAAATAATACAGATATCAGTAGCATTCTCTTGTTCTTCACTGAGGTTTTTTAATAAACTGCCTGTGACCTTTCCATGTTGCAAAAATAAAACATCAGTAAGAGGATAGGTGGTGGGAAAAAAGCCATCCTCAGCCACTGCTTTTATGTTACATGGTAGTGCCTAGTGATTCAGGAACAAGTTGGATCCAGATGCTCCTCACTGTCTTTTTTCATTTGCCGAGTCACAGAGTGATGACATATAATGGGCTGCACAGATACTTCAACTATACTGACTGCTGGCTAGATGCCAAATTGGAAGAAAGTGAGTCGGCTCAAAAGAGGAGCTGCGTGTGGTATCCTTGGTAACAAAAATTATTTAACATGTTTTTCTAAAAGGTAAGAAGTAAAATGGGAAGAAGTGGAGAACTAGATCCCTCCCCCACATCTAAGACGTCCTCTGAGCTTGTTTAGTTTTCAAGATGTTTTTTGCGACAACAAGTGCCCTCCGTGACAAACTAAAGGGAAGCTTACAAAGATGGAGGGGCTCCTCACACATGTGATCTCACACCATCATGACAGGAAAAACAGAGGACGATGGACTCGCTGGCATGTACTTATTCACCTTCCACTAACAGATATTAGTCACTGTATAATATTGAAGACAGAGTTAGCACAGCCATTAATATTTATAATTTTTTTTAAGCTTGAAGGTCTGGGGCTATTAGTGGGTTGCTGCCCACAGTAGAAAATGTATGTTTTAGATGCCATATTATGCACAATTCCCACTGAGGCTGTGGCATGCATGTGTATATGTACAAATTTGAGTGATCTATGGAGGCTTTGTAGCTGCATCACAAATCTGGTCACCATGGCTGCTTCTAAAATGAAAGTCCATAAAAACTGACAAGGAGCAGAAAATGGCTAAATTCATCACAGGCAGACATGAAAAAAAAAAAATCATTCAGTAAAAGTATTTGGTGTGAAAAGGTAACTTGATTTACCTTAAATTGATTTTTGATACATTGCTACACCAACTAAAATATCAAAGTTTTTGTTGACTGAAGAGTTTCCTAACAACGCTGCTGAAAAAATAAAGCCTTTTTATTATGCATATGTAAATTGTGTTAACCTCATTATTTTTCTTACATAAGAATTTTTTATGAATCAGGCCATGAAAATTAAGGCAGTGAGCAATTTGCTTCTGTTCCAGAATATTAACTAAGACAGAAATTATGACCTGATCTTCTGCAAATTCATGAAAACAGACTAAACAACAACTACAGGAGCAACCAATTGGACAATATGAGACCTAGACAAACTGGCTAAAAACCCAGATACTGGCATTGTTAAGTGAATAATTAAGGAAGTAACCCTTAAAGCTGAACGAGTGAAAGTCCTGGTTATTGGTGTGTTGGGGAGTGATTAGTCCCTTTTTTCACTTTCATGTCATAAGCATAAATATAAGCATAAAATTTATTGCCAAGTATTATCAAAAATACAAGGTATTTGACTCCAGCCCAATGCCCCCCGATGTGCACAACAATATAAAAACAGAATAAAACCAAAACCACAAGTAAAAAAACAAAGACAGACATGTACACACATACATATATACAAGCTACTTTAGCTAATGTACAAATGTACGTTGTGGCACAGTGATGTGTACAGCATCCTGCCATACCCTTAAACATAGACTGTTCATCAGTGTGACAGCCTGGGGGAAGAAACTGTCCCTGTACCTGGTTGTCTTTGTTTACAGTGACCTGTAGCGCCGTCCAGAGGGGAGGAGGTCAAACAGATTGTGTCCAGGGTGTGAGGGGTCTGCAGTGATCCTCTCCACCCTCCTTTTGACCCGTGAGGTGTACAGTTCCTCCATGGAGGGCAGGCTTGCACTGATGATTCTTCCTGCAGTCCTGACTGTTCGCTGGAGTCTGTTCCTGTCCTGTTTGGTTGCTGAGTCAAACCAGACAGTGATGGAGGTGCAGAGAACAGACTCTATGATTCCTCTGTAGAACTGTATCAGCAGCTCCTGGGGCAGGTCGAACTTCCTGAGCTGGGGCAGGAAGTACATCCTCTGCTGTGCCTTCCTGGTGATGGTGCTGATGTTGGACATCCACTTCAGGTCCTGGGAGTCAGTGGAGCTCAGGAACTTGATGAACTCTACTGCTGCTACAGTGCAGCTGAGTATAGTGAGTGAAGATATGGTGGGGGGCCTCCTCCTAAAATTCATGATCATTTCCACTGTTTTCAACATGTTCAGCTCCAGGTTGCTAGAACCGAACCACAGAACCAGCTGTTCAACCTCTCATCTGTAAGCTGACTCCTCACCGTCTTAGATGAGGTCGATGACCGTTGTGTCATCTGCAAACTTCAGGATTTTTACAGAGGAGTCTCCTGAGGTGCAGTCACTGGTGCAGAGGGAGAACAACAGCAGGGAGAGCACACGCCCCTGGGGGGTGCCTGTATTGATAGTCCGGGTGTTGGATGTGGTTTTCCCCAGCCTCACCTGCTGCTTCCTGTTTGTCAGAAAGCTGGTGATCCACTGAGCGGTGGGGGCAGGCACAGTGAGCTGGGTCAGTTTGGAGTGGAGGATGTCTGGGATGATGGTGTTGAACTGAAGTCCACAAATAGGATCTGAGCATAGGTCCCAGGGTAGTCAATATGTTGCAGGATGAAATGCAGCGCCAGATTGACTGCATCATCCACTGACCTATTTGCTCAGTAGGCAAACTGCAAGGGATCCAGGCGGGGATCTGTGATGGCCTTCAGGTGGGCCAACACCATCAACTTATTCAAAGCTTCAATCTGCTTGTGTTGATTACTCACAGCTCTTATTGTTGGTTGGAGAGAGATCATGGTTATTGTTTAGAACTACACAGTGAAATGAGACATGGAAACCACAATATTTCATGGTGTAGTATGTGTTGTACAAAATATAATTGGATTACTCTGATTCTGACTCAGTTTGTTCAAAGAAGCTTCCCCATCAGATCATAAATCCATCTCATGTTGAGAAAAAATGGAATGAATCAAGCTATACTTAACAGTTGTTCAATACATGAATTTGCTAGGTTGCTCAATAAGCCATGGATCAGAAGAAGATACTGTATATGTATGAGTGCTTTTGAAATAGCTTGCGAATCAGAAGAACTGTGAGGACTGAGGGTGCCATTATCAGAGTGAAGAGGCTGAAGCAGCAGTAAGAGGTCAGGGCCTGTAACAGCTGTGATGATCAGAAGCAGCTGGCAATAGCTGTAAGGGAATACGTACAGTAAGCGAGAGTGTATTGATGCTGAGCAAGGAAATAGAAATCTGACAAAACATATTGAGCTAAAAGCTAAAATATTTGAACTTAAGATTGTTTTTATCTTGTCAAAACACTTTAAAGGTAATCTAGAGGTAACAAAATCTGTCTAATTGCATCAAACCAGAGTGAAAATGGTGAGGTTTTAGAGTGTATTGTTTTTTTAACACTCGAGTTAAAAGATCTAAGTTGATACAATAAAAAAAAAAGATGTCCTCAGACTATTTATTAAAAAACTAGCAGAGACAAGAAGCTATATTTCACCCAACATGGTCTTTGTCAGGCAAGTAATAAAACCCCCCCAAAACAAACACAGACTGTACAAATAGAGAAGCACAGTCACACCCATAATCAGGAAATCACATAGTACCAGGTGACATCTGTTTATACAGTCTATCTGGTTTTTGATTACTTGCCTGATGAAAACCATTCTGGTCAAAACATAGCTCCCTGTCTCTGCTAGGTTTCTAATAAATAGTTTACAGGGTGTGGACATCTTTTCCTTATCTTTTTTTCCATTGTATTCAAGTTTGTTGTCATACACCTGTGTCTGAGTTCAAATGGATGTACACACATTTTACCCCTGTAATAATTAGTGAGCTTTAGAGGTGCTGGTACCTTCGGACATATTCAGACCAGCTGTTTTACTTGTGCTAATGTTAAGCTGTACAGGAACAGAAGTGATGTCAGCATTTTCATCTAATATTTACCAAAATGTCAAATTGTCCCCATAATGAAATGCTACTTACATATTTGAGAAATGCAGTGTCAGATTCACACAGATCCATGGCTGACTATAGTTCAGGCTCGCACCGATGATGGTTTGATGTTGAACATCATGGTTCCAATATGCTGCTATAAAGACACAAATGAAGAGGACTTTGAATGTGAAACAAGCAACCTTTTATTACATTAGTATATTTTATGGCTTTTTGGTGCACCATTTTGCTTAAAGTTGCCATTTGTGCTGTATATTTTAATGGAAGATCGTGTTTGCACATAATCCTGTTATTGTTTCAGATGGTCCTATGGTGTCTCTAAACACCTGCTCCTACACCTTCCGTATGTTGGAATTAAGGTGGGGGTGACTGGTTTAGTCTGAGTATACCCCACCCTTAAGTCACCTTGCTATTTTTTTCTTGGGAGTCTGATCTGCTTAACAAAGTGGGAGGAATCGCCTTCAGCTGTTGTTTGTGAAAGTAATGCACTTTCTATTGTGTTTCTGAGTTTATTATATGTGTAGTTTTCATTTGCCACATCCCTGATATTATTTTCCTCTATTTTCTATCCTCCTCGGCTCTACTGTGTAGAGCCTATAGGATAATTGCTTTGTTGTCCAAGGACAGCTAGCACTGACAGGGATGGACACACTGCCTGTTAGAGGGGGGATCCATTTATCATGGTGGTGCTAATAAACACCCCTCATCTCTATTACTGTGAGAGACAGTGAGAACAGGTGGTATACATGCTATGAAGGCCATAAAATATCCAGACTACTACTTTACAACCATTATGAGGAAGTAATATACATTCATAAAGGCATCAGAACTTGAAGTCAGAGAAGTAGAAGTGTCACGTAGCTTTTGGGTGCACCCAGTAATTCTATAAACAATTTAAAAAAAGATTGAAGCATAATTATTGGCAATAAAGCAAAGCATGGTGATTTTTAAAGTGTAGTCAGGAGTGCCATCTGTGGGGAACTGAAACCTGAAATATTTTGAGAACAGCAGCTGGCCTGAGCTCCTGAATCATGCTATGGATTATGGATTATTTTTGTGCCAGACATGTCTTTGAGCTGCATTCAGAGGACCCAGAATTTCCCATGGTGACCCCATAACCCTGTCAACTTGTTGTCAGTTCTGTGTTCATGGTAGTCACATGGTTGTTAATTTGTACTACAGAGCAGCTTGTCTCTTTATATGATTCTGCTTTTTCTGTTGTTTTACAGAATCTAAATATGTAAGCCAAATTGCTTCACATCCCAGCACTCTTCCTGGGGGCTTGGTGTGGACTTGTGGACAGTCAAGTATCCCAGAATGCACTGTGTGCTGACTATTTGCTCAAATTGCACAATGAGCATACTGCATCCTCTCGTCCTCTGGAGTTTGGACTCCAAGTTTGAACTTACCACATACAAGAGTCTGAACTTGGCTTACTCTGTATTGAGAAACGTCACATGTTTACCATCTTTGCTTAGAATATTATTATGCTAACATTTTATAATTAGCATTCAAGACACTGTACAGCTGAGGTTGATGTGAATGTCAGTATTTTGGTCATAAAGTAAAACTTTCACTTGCTGGGGTTGTTTGATGAAAGTCAAGTGTCACATTTCTTTGGAACATGAATGTCTGTACAAAGTTTAATGGCAATCCATTCAGTCTGGACCAAAGTGGTGGACTGACTGAGTGACTGATGTTGCCATGCTAGTGTGGCTAAAAATACTCAGGTCGAATTCTTATGTTTAAATAAAACAAAAAAAGAATGAAATATATTTAAAAACCTTGCAGCTCATACAACATTATGTCACCCCACCACCACTAAAGTAATTAAAAAGTAATTAAAGAATAATTGGGTAATTAACATCAATCTGCGTGGCTAAATATTACTAGTGGAAAGTTGGAGCCTAACAGTAAGTGGGAAAATGTTTTTGTAATTTGGGTGAAGTGACCTTTAAAGCTTAACATCAGTGCAACACTTCATCAAACTCAAGATGGCACCTTTGACTACACCCAGGCTAAAATAAGTGCCCACAATTATTCAGACTATTTTATACAAGTCTGATCCAGCAGTATCTCAGACAAATATGAGGGAAGAAGTACGTCTGTCCAGGAATGACTCCATTTGATTTATGTAAGAGAAATGAGATAAAAAAGACCTACTACTGCTATTTTACTCACTCATTCCAACCTTAACCTGAGCACAAGTCAGAGAAGAAAGGGAACCTGACCCAAATGTGCATGTTCACTTGAACTAAACAGAGCAAGACTGAAGCCTGCATAAATCGATGGGGAGCAGCTGGGAGTGCTCCTTTGCTTCCTTGTTGAGAAAATTACAACTCCACTCATGTTGTGCGGTATGCTCTGTGAGAGAAGCAGCTCAATTTTGTCTTATGGAGGTTCTTCAAATACAATAGAAGAGCTGAAGCATTCCTTGAGGATCAAAGCTGTCATCTGATGTTGGAGAAATCCCAGAACTTGTACTAGATGGAGGTGGTGCTCTTCATTCTATAGCAGCTCATAATGAATACTCCATGAGACTTTTGTTTTACTTATTTAATCTAAAGAGAAACCACATGGTGGCAGAGTCAGCCCAGCAGGTAAAACCAATTATATTAGACCCCCCAAAAAAAAAAACTATAAAAATGACAAAAGCATTTCTTTCATATATAGTGCAGAAATCTGATTTTCCTCTAAAAACAAGATTTTACACTGACCATAGATTTGACAAGGCCTTGGGTGTTTTCAGATTTTCTCATTTATTCTCTTAGTCAAGTCTCATTCCCTTTATGTATAATAAACCAGTTTTTCAAATAAAAAGTTTGGTTCAGGCAATGTCATGTGTCTCAGTGCCCACCTCATGCACGTCACTGATACAATATACAGTAAACTGCAACAGAAAAAGATACTGTCTTTAAAATGGGCAACACTTTACTCTTTCGCAGGCTAATTTTGGATTGCCCTCAAGCACAATGACAGGAATTATATATCCATCAGTAGCAAGATGTACAGTGTAAATGAAAATTTTCCAGTGGAAAGTTCTATGGAACTTCCTGTCCTGTTGCAGTTTTTAGGAGACCCTGTACTAAATTTACAACTTTGCCACCCAAACCTAGTGCAGCTTAGTAAATATTTCACTGTGTATCCCCTTGTAGCCCTAAAAGGTTTGACAGGCTCTCTGGGATTTGACTGCAGAAAATAGTTTGCTTTAGATGGTAGCCTAGGGGAATTAATGGCATTCTCCATTAGCATGGGCGCCCTGTTTGTTTATGGCTGGTGGTCCCTGAGGGCTGCCGCAGGTGTGGATATGTCCCAAACCCTGCAGAGTTAACAAAACTCTCACAACTCCTTATGTGTGTTTCTGTTAAACCCATGCTGTTTTATGGGAGGTAATTATAATTCATGGCCTCTTGTTGTTAGCTTGACCATGTGCTTCCTCTGTGGTCTGAGATATCCTATGTGGAGTCTAAGATGCTACACATTTTGTATAATATGATCCAATGTAATGCATACATGTATTTGACTCTAATTAATTACATACTTATTCTGGGTATTTTTGTATCTTTAAGCTCAGTGTTTTGGTTTTATGGCCCAGAGCTGAACTGTTTTGGTTCACGCTCAGTGCACTCATTAGTGGAGTTTTCAGTCATAGGCAGCTGTTTTAGGTTAATAAGCTTGAAAAACAGGTTGTAGTACACTACCTCAACAGAACAGCAGACAAAGTTAGTAACTAGTTAGTCAGCATAAGGAAATATTTAGCTACTGCAAATCCAAATATTTCCTTGAGGGGTTAATGAAGAGCAAAATAGAGCCAAATGCCAAGTGAATATTACAATCATCAAGTCATCAAGTGAACAGAAACATGTCTCTAAATGAATGCTAATGTTACTCTGTGATGGCTGAGTGTTTAAACAAGTAGCTGCTTAGTACAGTATCAAACTTTTGCAATATCAGGCTTAAAGGTAATAATACAGTGCTGTAGGGATGATGTATAGGCTCAGCCCAGAAGTTACTATCTCCATGATTCCCTTGACAAAAAGTCAATGGGATTTTTCCATAGGCTTTTGGATTATTGCAGAAAATAAGCTCTGTGCCAAACAATGGTTTATGATGTATTTTTTCTCAGAAAGATAACCCTCACAAGTGAACACCACTTTTATAATTTTTGAAGCCCAGATATGATTGCCAGATGTAAAAAGCTATTGTTAGGCTATAAATGAACTACACCACGGTCCCATGACTTCACTGTCACCACCATGACTTCCAACTTGTAGTTTAATTTAGCGAGCTTACTTCTTCTAAAAAAAACTTTCCTCTTAGCGTGACCTGATCTAGCTAGTGATCATGGCTGTGTCAGTTAGCTAGAACAGTTTGCAAGTGGACAAGTTTAAACATAATGAGACTGTAAAGGCAGGCTTGTGAGCAGATTAGTCTCCGTGTGTGTCGTGATGATGTTTAATATCCCAGACAGCCTTTGTATTGGCCTTGTGTTAACCACAGACCTTATTTCAGAAATCTAACCCATTCAAAGAACCCATAAACTTCAGGGCGAGGGAACCAGAAGTTCAAAAATGCTCAGTTCTGGGTTTTAGGACTCACTACTATGGCACTCTTATGTACCAGTGCTTTGTTTATAGCTTATTTGACCTGTTCTCAACTGATTTCACTGGGCATATTCACATATTATGTGTGGGTACTTAGTATGTTGTAGTTCTATCGCTGTTGGATGTGTCTGCCCATTCTCATTATAGCATTCTTTATTATACACCTTTCATATTTGCTGTACCCTGTTATCGCTTCTCTGGGGTCAATAAAATTTAATCTATTTGTGTCAAAATGCACAAGATAAAACCAGCATGAGGTTTCACAGATGTTTGCATCAACTCATCCTGCTAAAATACACACAAGCTGCTGTGTAATGAAGTGTTAAAATGCATGCTGTCTTATCAAACCTGGCATTTGTTTGTCTCTAAAAGGTGGTGAGAGGATTTTGTAACTAATAAGAGAGTGTCTGAAAACAGCTCTGCCTTCTAAAGGGCTGATGATGACTCATAGGTTCCTGTTGCTGCCCTCCACCCCCACCAGGCACATAAATATCCCCCCAAATAAGCCCCACAACCACCTTCCTCATTACAGAGTTCACATTCAGAGAGAAGTGTTGGATTTCTGGGTATCCATTACATATTCCTAAGAATTTCCCCAGCATTATCTGCCTTGTACCTGCTTGACATTTTTGTCTTCACGGATTCAGTGCCCCTTGTGAAGCTTAATTACAGTTTAAGCAAGAGTTTTTTCCATTCTTGTCTTTCTTGAGCTTTTCCCCATCTGCCAGAGCTGCCATGGGCAACAAAATAATGTCACCTGTCTCAGTTAACTGATGGACGTTCACTTGTTGTCATGGTAACTGTGACAAATTCTCACAGGAATTGTATGTACTGTCATCACATGTCTCAGGTACCTGTCGGTTTAATACAGTACACATGGCATGTGGCCCTAATATGAGGTGAAAACAATGTGACTTTATGCAGCACACACCTGAGTACTTTCAGCTGTAGTGCAGTTGTCCTTTCCAAGTGATTCTGATCTACATCAATACCAACTGCACTGTGCATTGTCAGTTTTTTGAGCAGCACAGATGCCAGATTTTCTAAAGCAAGTCAGTAGGTGGCAAACTAAGGATTTTGATTATTTGCAAATAACTTTTTGTTGCTGCAGTGTGCCAGTTTTAAAAAGCAGTGAAATAGATTTCTAAGCAATTTTGGAATTTTGTATGTTTGACAACAATTAATCAATCAAGTTTAGTATATAGCGCCTGTCATACAGGTTCATGCAAATACAATAAAGCCTATCTTTAATCTCAATGTAACACAACATTAAGTGCAGATTCTATGTACACAGCCTCATGGCATTTGTGACAATCAAAGGACTATACTTTAGGAAAATTGAAGCAAATGTTTAAAGATTAAATAACACTTTCATAACAGACAAGATATGTAAAAATTCAACATTTAAAAAGCCGTTGATGAAGTGAAGAATTTGATTCATCCTGATTTCGACACTGCTGATAGCATCACTGGTGGACAATGAAGCAAACTGGCCATTGCTTGCAAAATCTTGTTAATGTTGTGATTAACAACAGCAGAAAAAAACAGAAAAACAGCCTGGAGACTCACGGATACAGCTTCCATCAATGACACAGTTGATATTGTTGTAGACTGCGGGCACACAGCCAAAACACATGGAGATGTCACAAATCTATCATCTTGTGAGAAGAGTTTGTTTTCCCAGTTTTGTACAAATTCAAGCCTATATACCTTATTTTATATTTATTTTTCTGACACCTCCACTGAGTTGTTGGTTTGATTGATGGTTCTGGCTCTACATGCTAAGCTCCTCCAATGCCAAAGAAAAGCTGCTAACGGCCCTCCAGGCAAAGCCAAAGAGTGAGACCTCTCACTGAAATGTCTGTCCTTGAAAATTGTGGACATGTATTTGATGCTACATTAGGCAGCAACTTTCTGTACTTAAGCAATGTCTGGGTGCGTTATTTGTGATTAGTGAATGTCGATCTTTGTTTTTGAGAAGATAAAGCCAACCTATGCCTCTTTTGTCTCCTTTCCTCACAGGTATCTGGGTATCACGCGGCCTCTCACCTACCCAGCCCGCCAGAATGGTCAACTGATGGCGAAGATGATCCTTGGAGTGTGGCTGGTCTCAGCATCCATTACCCTGCCACCTTTCTGCGGCTGGGCCAAAAATGTCCACACAGCAGGTGTGTGCCTCATTAGCCAAGACTTTGGCTACACCATCTATTCAACAGCCGTAGCCTTTTACATCCCTATGCTGGTCATGCTGGTCATGTACTATAAGATCTTCAGGGCAGCTCGTAAGAGTGGCGCCAAGCATCGCTTTACCGACCTTTCGCGGCGTGAGCGCCTTGAGACAGTGACCAATGAGGCGCTGCGCATGCAGGGCCTGAAGCCACCCGGTATGGCTGAGGAGTGCGCTGCCTTGTCACGCCTGCTTAACCATGAGCGCAGAAACATCTCCATCTTCAAGCGGGAGCAGAAAGCAGCCACAACACTCGGGGTAATCGTGGGGGTATTCACTGTTTGTTGGCTGCCGTTCTTCATTCTATCCACCGCCAGACCCTTCATCTGTGGAGTGGAGTGTAGCTGTGTGCCCATCTGGCTGGAACGCACACTGCTCTGGTTAGGCTACGCCAACTCTCTAATGAACCCCTTCATCTACGCCTTCTTCAACCGGGACCTGCGCTCCACTTATCGTGACCTTCTCCGCTGTCGTTATCGCAACATCAACCGTCGACTGTCTGCTGTGGGCGTGCACGAGGCTCTTAAGGCGTAAAGCAGGCATATATTTTAGCGGCATATACCGACTCTGGAAAAGTGTGATGACCCCGTACTTATACACTCGGTGCTTAAAGAGCACCATGTACACAGCAAGCCTCTAGACAGACTGTCAGAGTGAGAGTCATTGTTGGTGGCGCTCTGGCCCCTCGCAAAGACAGAGAGACAGCGCAATCACTCCAATGTGAGAGTGTGTGAGAGAGAGTGTGTGTGTGTGTGTGACTCAGTCATTCTATTTTGAGAAAGAAAATCATAGAGAGTGCTTGATGGGCTATTCAAGCCGACACTGCTTTTGTGCATATGCCACAATTTTGTCCTGACTCTGGATTTATGGTGGGATCATGTAGTGACAAAGGAAATGAAACACAATCAATCATCCTAAGGCTTTCAAAAGGAACAAGAAGCAAACAGATTTCTGTATAATAACAGTACTGATGTTTGTTTTGTTTTGTGCACAATGTCTGCTGTGCATCTTCATCAAATCGTGTTTAAACAGATTGATTTCAAGCCAGGAGGTGAACACTCTGAGGTGGATTGTGCTTTGTGCCAGGATTAAATAAGTATTAAGTATTTATATCACTGTATCTCCAGCCATTTGTTTCTATTTGGTCCTCTCACTAAATTTAACAGGAGCACCTTAAATGTTTCACAAATGTTTAAAGTGTGATGATGCCAAAGGAAATGAGGTGGGTGTAAAATGGTGTTAAAACGCAACATAAGGGAAACATTTTTCCATTCATGAAATCTTGGTATTTCTACAAGATAAACTGAAAGTACTTTGTTTAGCATCTGCATGAAAAATGGTTTTCTTACACACCACTGTATACATAAATTATGAGACTTTTAATAGTGAATGACGGTTTGGCAGAGGCGTTTCCATGTTTCAGCCAGCCATTTTACCACACACATTAATTCAATATGAACTCAATACTTTATGTCAGAAACCATGATACTGTGGACTTTTCCATTCTTGTTTTTTTTTTTGCCTTGATGGGTTTAATCCCACACTTTGCTGCTGACCTTCTTGCTTGATACAGAAAAGTACGCTGCAATTTTGCTTTAAAAGTTTACATGTTCTTCTGACTGTTTTGTTGCACTGGCTGTCGACAGTGTTTCTGTCTCTCTTTTGAATCAGGATGTGGTCACTTCTGTCCTGACTACACTCCCATTTGAACTACTTGGTAACCTGTAAGAATCTGTGTCAAACGTCATCATTCAAGCAGTGCGTGCTTTTTCTACCTCGGGTTTTTGAACATACTGTACAGTTCCTCCTAACAGATGTACCGCTGTCTTGCATCATTTTGTAATCAACAGCTATTTTATAACATGTAAGATCAGTTTGTCTACAACTGCTCTGTGATTACTCTGTTTGACTGCTTCATCATTGCTTTCAGAAAAAAAAGCCAGGGAACTGGCAAAGCATTTCATCACTTTACAAATAAAGAATCAACTGGTCAAAATGTCACTGTGCCCTATGTCACACATCCAATGATATAGAAAGTCACTTTCAGCTTTTCCCGTCTAGGGGTCGCCACAGCAAATTGTCACACTGACGACTCGCATGTTGATATTTGGCACGTTTTACACCGGATGCTCTTCCTGACGCAACCCTGATTCGAACCCAGGGCACAGCGGCGAGAGCACGGCGCCTTAACCACTAATGATATACATTCATGAAAACATAAGTGATTCAGCGATGGCATCGAAGTTCTTTGGAGTGAGAATAAAAAGATCTTTTTTTATCATGTTTTCAAACACCAGAGAATCATATAGGGCCCTTTTGCTTTTTAGCCCCACCGAACACATCCTCATCATCATCAAAAGAGTAATGCACATAGTTATTGTACAGATTCATTATTTTTGCTGACTAGACTGAGAGGGCTATCATGAGGAATAAAGACCTCAAAGCCTGCTAGAAGTCTTTGAAACACTCATGGTATTTTTTAAAACGAGTGTTTTATTTCCAAGGCCGTCATTCTACTGCAAATAGTCTGAAGATGTACCTGAGGATGGTGACCCCAGAAAGATGCATTTACTGTATACACTTCACTGCTTGAAGCTAAATCTTTTAGTCAGTCTGGGTGACAGCTGCTTTCTACTGTTCTGTAGAGACACAGAGATGATGTCAAGTCTCACATGTGTGACGTGCCATGTCTTGTGGTCAGAGGAATTCAAAGACTCAAACCAGCAGGAAATAAGTTACACTTTGCAAAAAACAGCAACTTGTTCATAGCAGTTAGTTGTAAGACTTTTAATATGTTAGCTATCTAAGTACAGATTAAGTCAGGCTGTGTTCATAAGTATAAAAAAAGAAAATCACAAATTTAAATAAGAAGGACAATCTGATTGTTACCAACTCAACAAGACTTAGAGTCCACAGACACCCCAGAGTCTCTTTGATGCTATAATTAGGCACAGCACAACATGGAGCTAAATGCTAACATCAACATGCTAATATGCTTTCCATAACAAAGTTAAACCAGCAACAGGTTTTCTTTTTGCTACTAGAAGACTAAAAAAAAAGTGTGAATATCGAGGTGATTGTGACCTTTTACCCTTTTACTGTTAGTGTCACGTCTGTGACCCAGGCCGCCCCCTGTACCTCGGTAGCAGGCACAGGTAGTTCCAGCAGCTCCACCCCCGCACAGGTGAGGGTGCGTTCCAGGCGACGAGGCACACCTGCTCTCAATCTTCGGAGCAATACATAGGGTCGGCGTTGGTGCGTCCTCCTCGCCAGATTGTCCTATGTTGTCCTGCTAGTAAAGCCAGTTCGTGTTCATGTCAAAAACTCAGGGTTATGGACTCTGATCTGTGCTCCTCACTGAACGCTGTGAACAGTAATTACGCTCAGTACTGTTGCATCGGGTTTTTTGCCCTTCTTATGCTTTAACTAGGCCCTAAATATTCTTCTGATAGCAGTTTATTTCATATTTCTGTTTAAATATTTGGACTGTGTCATAACAATATTCTGAAAATCATCTGCTCGTTTGGGTTGGCGATAAACTTAGCCAGTTACTGCATGTTGCCGTCTGTCAAATCATTTGGTGGGATAGTTCCCAACTACAGCATAAGGACTTTTCTAAATATACTTTTCATTCTCACTATGAGTATCTCTCCAAATCCACTCAATAGGTACATCATTAAGCAATAAAAAAATGCCATGTCAGCACCCCAGAGACAAATCTATCTAAATGGGGCTTTGTGGCCTAATGTGTGTGTATTTCAGGACACAATGAAATAAAAATGTTTGAGACTCTCCTAAGTAAAGAGCAGGAACATGGCCTCAGCTGACGTGTTGACATTTGGTTTTTTGCTCATGAAATGGCCTGCAGCCCCGGTGGCCCTTGTTGTTCTCCCCTAACATGGCCAGTGTCCCAGGAGCCATGTCAGCAGGCATTGCTCTCAGGGAATGAACATCATTCTGCATGAGAGAAGTGCCTGCTCTGGCTAACAGTGTGGCTCTTCTCCTGCACTGGCTCCTGATGTGTGGCGTTGCTATCAGTGAATGGGAGAAGAGGGTAGAATGTTGACATGTGATGTACTATTTCATAAAAGGAAAAAGTAGCAAATGAGTCTTTCACATATTCTGCCCACAGGCGCAGATGCTAGCTCTGAAAGGGGAGAACATTTTTAATCTGTCCCAGTAATTAAGTGGGAAAGCTTTGATTAAGCATGAGGAAAAAGATGTGACGTGTTATGATTATTATTATTATTTTTTAAATCTTGCAACATGTCTTTTGCATCTCGTCATGTAAATACTCACTGAGTATAGGAGACAGCCTTCAGCAATTTGACTATGGGGACCAGCAACTGATAAAGGTAATAGTTGCCAACATTTGCATATCAGCTTTACACTATATACTATATAACATTTAGAATTTGTATAGGAACACTATTTTCCTAATCATCAATTTATTTATTCATTGTGGTGAAATAGTACTGAAATACAGCAATGCTGATTTTAGCCTCTAAAATGATTTAGATAATACAGTCTGAGAGGGGAACATCACTGTGTGATTTACTAGTAAAGACACACAACCCTGGACAGGCAGCTGCAATGAGAATTTGCTTCCTACTAAGAGGTCAGAAGCTTACCACAACCTTATCTGATTCCAGGGTCAAAGGACAGAGGGTGCTGTACTGTATGGTTTACAGATTATACTGCCCCCCTGACCCAATATAAATAAAGCTGAACTGACCTGACTTCACATTATACAAATTTACAGTAAAAAGCAGTGTGGAGTTTTATAGCAAATGAAGAAAAGTTATGTTTACAGTTAGTACTTCTCAATAAAGTGCACCATATCCCTAAGTTCTAATATATGTGTTGACTAGATTTTTAGACTTCCAATTTTATTTTGTTTACATATATGTTTACTAACCAGCATTACCGCCATCACCTGAGGATCAGTGAAACAGCATGAAACCAGAGACAGGTTGTATATTGTACCACCTGCAGGCCACCATGTAGGCCTGATATGAATAAAATCAGTACGCAAGCTCCTCAAACTAAAATGACCACTTTGCAATTGTATGCCTTCACCACCCAGTGAAATTCACAGGGATGGGACAGACATGAGGTCACTGACCTTTGACATGTGACCACCAATATCTAGTCAGTTAATCTTCGAGTCCAAGTAGACGTGTCGTGTATAGAATTAATTCACAGGGAGAATCACTGCAGTGCCAATCATCATTTATTGAACAATATATTGTAATATGGATTGAGAGGGAGAGAAACAGAACCACCTGGATTTCTCTGCAGAGTTTCTGGGGTCTGTGTCTGTCTTCTCAAGTCTTCACATTCACCCATGCGCTCTCCCAGTCTAAGTCTCTGTCTCTTCAGCTTTGCAGCATCCTAAATAGCTATCTATTTCCCAACTTCCTCCAATTGTCAAGGTCTTGCCTTCCATCAGGCCCCCACCCTGGTATCATTTCTCTATTTTTGGGAAACCCCTACAGCCGGTTACTGAAAAACAGAAAACTGGAAACCATGATCATGCAGAGAGAAACGTACACAGAAGAACAGAGAATTCTGACTATACTTAAAGTTTAACTAACATTGGCCTAATAATATTAACTATATCAAGTTTGCTTTTACCACTACAGACGCTTCTGCCAAATTTAAAAAAAATTTCGTCAAGGTGTTCTTGTTATATCTCATCCACAAGGATGGGTTGGCCGGCCAGGCGGACAACCCAAAAACATAATCCCTCCAGCCACTGCTATCACTGGCAGGCACTCATAAAAACTGCTCTCTTGATGCTACTAGTGAAGAACTCCACAAAGAACCTTTATAAGCTTTCATAGTTAAAAGCTTTTGGATTTACTGTTTACCAGTGAACTGTCTGGAAAAAGTAGAAGAACTACAGTATTGTTCAAAATAATAGCAGTACAATGTGACTAACCAGAATAATCCAGGTTTTTAGTATATTTTTTATTGCTACATGGCAAACAAGTTACCAGTAGGTGCAGTAGATTCTCAGAAAGCAAACAAGACCCAGCATTCATGATATGCACGCTCTTAAGGCTGTGCAATTGGGCAATTAGTTGAAAGGGGTGTGTTCAAAAAAATAGCAGTGTCTGCCGTTGACTGTACAAACACAAAACTATGTTGTACAAACGTTTTTGTTTCTAGGATTTAGCAATCCTGTGAATCACTAAACTAATATTTAGTTGTATGACCACAGTTTGTTATAACTGCTTCACATCTGTGTGGCATGGAGTCAACCAACTTGTGGCACCTTTCAGCTGTTATTACACTCCATGATTCTTTAACAACATTCCACAATTCATTTACATTTCTTGGTTTTGCTTCAGAAACAGCATTTTTGATATCACCCCACAAGTTCTCGATTGGATTAAGGTCCGGGGATTGGGCTGGCCACTCCATAACATTAATTTTGTTGGTTTGGAACCAAGACTTTGCTCGTTTACTAGTGTGTTTGGGGTCATTGTCTTGTTGAAACAACCATTTCAAGGGCATGTCCTCTTCAGCATAAGGCAACATGACCTCTTCAAGTATTTTGACATATGCAAACTGATCCATGATCCCTGGTATGCGATAAATAGGCCCAACACCATAGTAGGAGAAACATGCCCATATCATGATGCTTGCACCACCATGCTTCACTGTCTTCACTGTGTACTGTGGCTTGAATTCAGAGTTTGGGGGGCGTCTCACAAACTGTCTGTGGCCCTTGGACCCAAAAAGAACAATTTTACTCTCATCAGTCCACAAAATGTTCCTCCATTTCTCTTTAGGCCAGTTGATGTGTTCTTTGGCAAATTGTAACCTCTTCTGCACGTGCCTTTTTTTTAACAGAGGGACTTTGCGGGGGATTCTTGAAAATAGATTAGCTTCACACAGACGTCTTCTAACTGTCACAGTACTTACAGGTAACTCCAGACTGTCTTTGATCATCCTGGAGCTGATCATTGGCTGGGCCTTTGCCATTCTGGTTATTCTTCGATCCATTTTGATGGTTGTCTTCCGTTTTCTTCCACGTCTCTCTGGTTTTGCTCTCCATTTTAAGGCATTGGAGATCATTTTAGCTGAACAGCCTATAATTTTTTGCACCTCTTTATAGGTTTTCCCCTCTCCAATCAACTTTTTAATCAAAGTACGCTGTTCTTCTGAACAATGTCTTGAACGACCCATTTTCCTCAGGCTTTCAAATGCATGTTCAACAAGTGCTGGCTTCATCCTTAAATAGGGGCCACCTGATTCACACCTGTTATTTCACAAAATTGATGACCTCACTGATTGAATGCCACACTGCTATTTTTTTGAACACACCCCTTTCAACTAATTGCCCAATTGCACAGCCTTAAGAGCGTGCATATCATGAATGCTGGGTCTTGTTTGCTTTCTGAGAATCTACTGCACCTACTGGTAACTTGTTTGCCATGTAGCAATAAAAAATATACTAAAAACCTGGATTATTCTGGTTAGTCACATTGTACTGCTATTATTTTGAACAATACTGTAGGTGGCTGGCAAAAGCAGTAATAGACAACACTGTCTAATGTCAGATACAGGCAGAAAATCCATGCATTCCTGTCGACCTGTCCCACACAGTTTCACTGACAAGTGAATCTCAAGTCACACAGAAGCACAAAAGCAACAAGCACTTAGTAACAAAGATGTCACCAAAACAGTGACAACTGTTGGCTTCAAATGGCAGTGATAGGTAGCAGTTTAGAACATCTGTAGAGAAATATCATATAAAATGCTGCTAATGAAGTGTATATAACATGCTCCTAGCTGCTACTGGCTAGTCTTTGAAATGTCATACCAAAGTGAAAGGCTGAAATCTTGTAGAAAACTTAGAGAGCAAATCTTTTTAGTTTCTATTTTACTGTGACGTCTTGATTTGTTATTTCCTGTGGACACTGACACACACACACACACACCCACACACACACACACACAGACACAAACAACAACAACAATAATATATTTAGCCAAATATCACACACTATGACACACGTTGTCTCATTTCTATTCAGTTATCTTTTCTTGCACCTCACTTTGTGACTCCAGTTGTAAGATAGTGGAATATTTACATAATTTTTTTATTTTATTGTTTTAAAATCATTATTTTAACACACCTGCAATAAATATTTCAGTTACGTATGCCTCATCAAGATCAGTCCTAAACTAATTTCAAGCACAGTGTAATGTAAACCACATTTGTAAGATACAGTAGTGTGGGCATGTGTAACCAGCTGTCCCCACTTTACAATCAAATGGAAGCTATAAATACTAAATACTCCAGTAAACATGTCAATGATGCATTAATAGGCTTTAATTGGTGTGTCCTGAAATACCAACTTCCTCCCACAGCCACCACCAGCGGCCAGTCACTACACGAGTGTCTGCTGTTAGTGTATGCCACTTCCTACGGGGAGTAAACATGCAGGGAAGTTATCTGTAAAGTGTCAAATTGACAGCCAAAACAGTTATTTCCTTTCATTTTCTGGAGGCAGAACTCTGTAATTAGGCTCTGTCACACTACTAGAAAGTAAATGCATGGATTTTAAGGTTGAAAGCATCAGAGGAACTGGTACATGCGACTGCTTATCCCTATACACTTCATAGTGAACACAGTAGATATCTCTCTGCTTATGTTGTATTGATTTTACTGCTGTGTATGATGCATTTTACTCTAGCTGAGGAATATCTGTTGACTCATCACCTTGTATTTTCACACATGGTCACAACAATGATTGCCAAGAATCAGAGCCCGCCCACACGATGTGCATGAGAGAGGTCCAACAAGTCTTCTGCCAGTATACGTCACTTGTCCCTTTCTTCAAATACAACCCACAGAACTATTCCGGTGGCACACTTCCTGGACCTTTGTTGTCATGGTAACAATAATACTACTTATATGACTGTTCCACCGACAGGCGTACTGGCCTTTTGTTGTCATGGAAACAATCATGGTTATCAAAACATCATTATTTAATTAAGTGCAGGCACAAAAACTACTTGGTTATGTTAAGAAAAGGATCATTGTATGGATTAAAATGACCATAGTAGTTCTGGTTACAATAATAAGGATGTGGTTAAACTCCTGTGTTGTCTGACCCACTGATCAACCCAAACCTGCTCTTAAAGAAATCTTTGTCACTCTGTATTTTATGTGACCTAACTTTCTCCTTTGCTCATGTCATATTTACTACAGTTACCTGACTGTGACACTGGCACAAAGGGTGTATGGGTGTGTTTTTACAGGACAGTCTCAGGGATCTGCCCATTGCTTTTCATTTGTGATACAGATCTGTAAGTGTGTGTGTGTTTCTGCGCACACACACACTACAAATCTACCCATACATTATGTTTAGTGTACTAAAGTAAGTGCACTTTTTTAAATCACACCTCATGGACTTTGTGCATTAATCACAAACATTGTACTTTAACTAACACACAAAGCCATATACACATAAATATTGATATTGTACATTACTGACAGCTTTTTGCATCTTTTCATTAAAATTGAACATTTTCATTAACTGGAAACTCTAAAGATGTACATCTCTTACCTTTTTAAAAACATGCTGTAGTCAGGAAATATAAAGTTGCTTGTAAACCAGATTTTTCAGACAGACCTGTATGTGAAGCTGCTGATGCTAGAGTTTTCAGAAATGAAAACCTCTACTTGATGGAACTGCCTGGCTCAGAAAAAAAATCAGAAGTTTACTTTAAATATTTACAGCATAATACTGACTATATTTAAAATATATTTGGTTGTCTAATGTACTGACATCCTCAGCCTAAAACTAAAAACATATCATAATAATAATTGATTGTATTTGCTAATTTTTTGAGTAACCCGGCAAATCTAATCAGTTTTCTTTTGTCAAGCTGACTTAAAGTTTGTGCAACATTAGCTGTCCGTCATCTTGCTTGTGCACCTCACAACAAGTCAGCACGTCAACTACTTGTTATCTGCCCAACTACCTTGATTGTCCCTGCGGTAGTTTGAAGAGGCTGAGTACCGTGGGCTGCCTTTTGTACTCAGCAGCTTGCTTATGAAATGACAATAAATGCTTCAGACTGTACAGAGCATTTGTAGGGACTGAATTCTTTGTTAGTATTCTACTAGACTCAATTGCAGTTCCCTGCTGATGTCTTTCTCATCTGCCTGGAATTTCTTTGCCTAATTTCACCGTCTAGAACTGAAAAAGAGCAACATTTTCATGTACATACTGTACCAAAATGCAAACTGTGAGGATTTTGTGGTACTTTCAATTCTTGCAAAACCAAAGTGTGAAAACTGAGGGTGTCAAACAGAGAGGTGTTTTTTGTCCCATGCAATTGTGTGATTCATCCTCTTTAGCACTTCAACACGTCGCTCTTTATCAGTGCAAGCAGGATCAGTTAGTCAGTAGTGAGAGATCAAGGTTTGTAGCACCTTTCTTTAAAGTGATAATATTAAATTTTTTCCAACTAATAAACGTCAGTTTTGCTGCTCTGCATCATCCCCTGTTATTATTCAGTAGTAATTCAACCTGTAGCTTTTCATCAACAGTTGAAACTATATAAAGGAGTCTCTGCTGCGCAGGAAATCATGCATATTACATCCACACAGCTGAGACTGTGTGATTGTAAAATGTAATTTAAGAAAAAAGTTTGGAATGAATTCGTGTTGGCGCAAAGCTTAAAGTGAGTCATTTCTGTCAGGTGCAAAACTGTTAATGGCGAAGAGTAGTGAGGGATCATGCACCTGGACTGAGAGGGACACAGTTATGCTCTCGTATTATAAGTATTATAAGCATTATTATCTCATATCTCCAGTTATTACAATGCAATGAAAGGTTTCCATGTGAGTCTGTTTATTTTTAGATCATACAGAATGCACAGTGCACATACAGTCACACAGCCTCCCTTGCTAAACAGGCCAACATCACTCCATCCAGCAATTCATGATATAACTCTTTTGTGTTGTGTCAAGAGAAGAGGGGCTCTCACTGAGCTGCTGATGGTATTTTGCTGCTGTCCTGTAGTCAAGTGTCGCTGTGTAGAATTGAAAACGAAGAGCACCACATTTTGACTCAATTTTAATCATGGTCAATTATCTCAGACATTTATTTTTCACCTTTAGTGTGGCAAAGCTAACATTTTGCTGTTTTGACTCTGTACTCATTTTGAGAAAATAGTTTCATCTTTTATTCTCTCTCATTTCAAGATAACAAGCCAGCTGTGTGGCATGATTTTATGTCTCTTTGATATTATATTGGGAGTGTTTTCTTCACAGCATAGTATATTGTTTACAGAAACAACATCATCAAACCCACAGATTGTTCTATTGGTGCAAAAAGGCACAAATTGTTTTGATTTTGATAAACTGTATAGTTTGGTATTTGAAATGTTTTTAGGGTTGCTTGGGAAAGATTAAACGTATTGCTGTTCTATTTGGTAAAGTGCAACTGTGAGTATAGTCTAAGCCCCTTCTTATTTCAAGTCTACTTAAATTAACCTTCATAAAACAACCACAACTGTACATTTCCTTGTCTGAACATCAGACATTTAACAAGCAAAATATGCTTCACTTGACTTCTGTAACATGAATATGACATATGATATTTAACAACACTGGACAGCTTGTTTGCTTTTGGTGTTTTCTTCATGCATTTATAACCAATCTTAATTTGTAATTTGGTTTATTTTATTTGTAATAAATATTTGAAGCTTTATTTTGTATTCTCAGACATTTGCTTGTACAATTGTTAGAAGCAATATTTTACAATTATTTACTGACCCTGTAATGACCTGAAGCTTATATCTTTTTATAGTTACTATGAATTTAACACTAAGATTGCACAAAAACAAAGAGTTTCTCTTTTGCAAGTGAAAAATACAATCTGGCTGACAGTTGGGGCATGCAGGTGGTTTCTGTGTCCACCTGCAAACGTCCCCTTTCCCTCAGCTTAGAGTGAACAAGCTCCATGTTCTCACCCAGCCTGCTTTATAAAATGCCCCCTGTTTGAGATTAACAGCAGGTTTTAAGACCGTTTTGAATGTTACTGAGGTGATCCATTAGCTAGTAGTAATCTGATGGACAGATTGTGATTTTGAAAGTAAAAATGCAGAAACCAGAACTTTAGATGTCAAGATCACAACAAAATAGAATGAGATCCTCTAAGGCAAAATTCCAAATGTGTGGTATCATCAGGTCCATGCTTTACCTGACAACTGCAGCTTTCCATGTAGTCACACTACTTCAAAACTTTCTACAAGTCACAGTCCAGTGTGAGGAAGAGAAAACTTGACTGATAACTGATACTGATGGCATTTGTTGAGAGAGATATTACAGTGTTTGAGAACAAACTGAGTCTACCAGTTTAAAAATGGCAAGTTCTACCTACACAACCCACAACAGGAGACCTGATAGGCAGGCAACTCCTAGAAATCACAACAACATGGACCATGAAGCACTTCAAGAAGAAGTCAGGAGGCTTCATTGGTTGTTGAGCTCAGTGTGGAGAAGGACTGTCCGAGAAGAACTGGAGAAGCTTAAAACTTCATATCATGAGTATGAAACTGATGTCCTCACACTCCAGCAGCAGGTCAAAAGCCTTCAGTGTGAGCTTGAGACTCAAAAAAAGTATCACACAGACAGGGAGGAGCAAGATCCACAGATGGTAAATGGACTGTATTTATATAGCGCTTTTTTCCAAAGCGCTTTACAGGGAGATCATACCACCATTCACACACACATTCACACACCGATGACGACAGCTGCCACACAACGGCGCTAATCAAGCCACCGGGAGCAATTCGGGGTTCAGTGTCTTGCTCAGGGACACTTAGGCATGCCGGGAGACCCGGAGTCGAACCACCAACTTGCTGGTCAGGAGACAACTGCCCTAAGATGATCGACACCGTCAGGGCTGAGAAAGACACCCTTCGGCATGAGCTTGAGACCAAAAGGCTTGCTCATGAAAAAGAGGGAGGAGCAAGATCTCCAAGTGACTGACACTGAGGACTGATAAATACACCCTTCAACGTGAGCTTGTGAGTGAAAGGCTTGTCATGCAGACACGGTGGAGCATGATCTCGAACTGATTGACAATTTTGAGGACTGATAAATATGCCCTTCAAGACTGAAAAGCTCGCTCATGCAAACAGGGTGGCGCAGGACCAGAATTTAATCGACACCTTGAGGGCTGAACAAGACACTCTTCGTCAAAAGATAGTGGAGGAGATTATTATCATGCAGAAAAAAGCTGATGAGAAGGACATGTTTTATCAGAAAGCGTTGGAAGAACTGAGAAATCAGCTCAAGGTTCAAACCTCACCCAACCTCCAGCTCTCCACTGTGCTCAGTGCTGTGAAAATCACCAGAAGTGAAAAGCCTGAGGAACAGCATGAGGATGAACTGTGCAAGCACCAGGAGTCCCTCCCCAATACCCTCCAAGATCAAGAGCCCACAGAGAAGACAGGGGTCTCTGCAAAGATCATCCCAAAGACAGAAAAGGAGAAATCAGTCTGGAAAAGAATCTGCCACTCTCTGGGACTGAGGAAACCAAAGAGGTGGAAAAAGTGAACTGAGCCTATTTCACAGCTGAGATTTAACATGGAATCATCTGGCAAATCAAATGTCTCTTGTTAAAATGTTATAATAAAAAAATGTATCAATTCCTTAATGTTTTGTTAAATTACATGACAAACACGCCGTGTGATTTGCTAGAGCAAATAAACAAATTTGGTTAATCAATCAGTGTTTTATGTCAAATGTCATGTCATTTAGTAAAAATCTACTGATTGAACTGATTAATTTATTTTCTCCACTAAATTACATGAGACTTGTTTCTACAACAGATATTTAAAACCTGTGCATCAAGCCGTTTAAATTCAACACAAAGTTGGAATGTACTGAATTCAGTTCAAAATGACTTGATTTAACATGAAAACAAATATTCTGTGTTGCCAATAAGGCAGGTAAGCATTTATTTTTTAACAGCAATTTTAGCCTGGCAGCACGATTCAAATGAATCTTTGTTATTCGCCTTTTTGAGAAATAGAAAGATTATGATCCTATGTTCTATCTTGTTTGTAATATGTAGGAATGTCTAATGGCACAAACACACTTCTTGGCTGCAAGTCCAGCGAAGGCTTCATGACCTTGAAGAATTTCTTGCCATGTTGTCACAGATTACATGTATTAGATAAGCAGTACTGGACCTCACCTAAGGCAGAGGACGTAGAGGAAAACCCGGAGCTGCCATCCCTCTTCTGTTAGCACTTTATCACTTGGAGAATGAAATATCATCTGAGCAGAGACAACTAGTCCCACTTTTTTTTCAGAGCCACTGCAACTTGACATAGAAAATCTGGTTGCCAAACTAAATCTCTGATCTGATCTCTGTTCAGGTCTGTGTAAAGCTGACATCTGTGCATGTTTAGGAGAGGATTATAATGAGGACACCCTCTGCAATCCTCATTATTATTTATAAGTGATCAGAACAAATTTATGCTTTTAGACATTGTATACATTAAAGAATGGTTGTCATAGTAACAGTGCAGGCAAGTGACACAGGCCATGAACTCTGTCCAACTCCTTTGACTCCAGCAGGGGCTGGAGCCAATCCCAGCCATCACTGGGCAAGAGGCGGGGTACGCCCTGGACAGGTCGCCAGTCTATCACAGGGCCGACACTTAGAGACAGACAACCACACACATTCACGCTCACTCCTACAGGCAATTTAGAATCACCAATCAACCTAAGCTGCATGTCTTTGGACTGTGGGAGGAAGCCAGAGCACCCGGAGAGAACCCACGCAGGCACATGCAAACTCCCTGCACAGAAAGGCACCATGTCAGCTGGGGCTCAAACCCAGAACCTTATTGGTGATTGCCTCAGACCTCCAGCTGAGGCCCCTCTGTGCAGAGTTAACATGTTCTCTCTATGCCTGCACAGGTTTCCTCTAGGTACTCCAGCTTCCTCCCACAGTCCAAAGAAACACAGGTTAACTGGTGACTCTAAATTACCCATAGGTATGAATGGTTGTCTGTCCCTGTGTGTCAGCCCTGTGATCAACTACTGACCTAGCAAACCAGAGAGACAGATTCTATTGTCTTTAGGACAGAAGCTAATCACAGTAGATCATGTTTTGTAGTATGATGAAAAGATCTAACTATGACATCAAATAAACAGGATGGATAGTGGTATCCATGATGTCTGTTTTTAATTTGTCCCACATTCCAACATGCACATAAGCTGATTTGAGAGCACTGATGACTATTAAAAATCCATTATGCACAAACCATTCCAGCAGTGCAGTGTTGTCCTTTGCAGGGTGAGGAAAGTGAGCTATCAGCAGAGAAAATCTCAACTACTAAATCTACTCTCCCACCCTCGCCTCTTGCATGCAGACAGGGCCACAAATGGAGAGGACTTCAACCTAAATAAATCCTGACTGTAAAACACACGATGCATGGCTCGCCCAGGCCTTCAGACTTTCTAGTACGCTAGGTAACCTTGACCAGAATAAGAATCTACCAAGCCAGGTCGACCTCACTTCTGATGATATCGTGGGTAACAGATAATTCCACCACACATCTGCCAGGTTTAGAGAAATGGAGAGGAAATGAACCCTCACTGAATGAAGAGTGCAAATGGTCAACCCAGATGGAGTAGATGATTCATTAGCAAAGAAGAGCTGTTTTATTTGGTTATTTGAAAAATTGAATAAAGTAACATTTGTACATTTGCCACCTTCCTCACAGGTGTTGTATTGGCAACAATACTGGGTAAATTACTTGAAACAGTAATAACGAAGTAATCACACTGCTTTTTTAATTACTCAGCAGAAAAACTAATGCACTTTATTACTCATTACTTCACTTTTGTTATGCTTCCTAGCTCCATCAGGTGCATTTAAACAACTACTAATCCTCCACAGCCCTTGTTTTGTATTTAACACATGCAGAAACTAAAACTTAGCCATTATAGTTTAACAAGCAGGAGCAACTACAGTCTTGAGGGATTTACTGAAGCTGTTAGCTTAACCTCAGTAGCTGTGCACAGCACTCCAGAAGCACAAGCTCAGCTGTGTTGTTCACATCCTCCTTCAACACAAAACAAAACTAGGTGACTCCTGTCCACAGATGTGTTCATGCCTGACATTAGCAAACAGCACACAACAGTTAAACAATCCACCATCCAGTGTTAACTCCTGGTATATAATGAACAAGCTGACAAAACTATCTGAGTAATGGAGTATTACAAGAATGAGTAATTGTACTGTAATTAATGAATTTCCAGTTGTAGTCCCTTACAGGACTTGTTGCTGAAAAGCAGAACACATTATTGTAAAATGTTACTAAGAAATGCATTACTTGACCTGCCAGGTGTTTGTGTATGGGTAAGACTCAATGTTTTATCCAGCTCTATCATCAGATCAAAATTTTTACACTACTTTACATTACTTGCAAAACTAGTGCCGTTCCCATCAGCCTCAGCTGTAGTCAGTGGTGATTAGTGCTAATTAGCAAATGTTAACAAACCGACAAGCCAAACTGAAATGGTGGCCATAATAAACATTATACCTACTAAATATCAGCACGCTAGCATTGTCACTGTGAGTATGTTCGCATGTTAGCATGCTGAGAGCTCTCTGTGTATCTATATGTTCCATACAAGGTACTCCTCCCTGTTTGTGTGATACTTCCATACACCACCTGCCCTTGTTCATACCCACCAGTAATGCTATGATCATGATACAAACAGCACCACTGTAGTTAGCAGAGTTTCTCATCATGTCTTTTGTCACAGCTGTAGTTGAAGCAAATGTTTTGACTCCCAAAAATTTACCTCCTGACTTTACTGTAACCTCTTCAGTTTTAAGTCCCCAGATCCCCAACTCGAGAGAGCAATGTTGTCGCTTCAAGAAAATCATTTATCAGGATAAAAGCCAAACTATTTATGTGAATTTATGTAATCTAAATGCTTATCCCAAACTTAAGGATGAATTGTGTAAAGGCTTCCTAATAATACAACTGCAAAGAAAGAAAAAACCTCACAGTGAAAAAGAGTTCTGTTTGTACCACTGATAATAAGCTTCACCTCTATCGATTTTTAAAATCGATAGAGGTGCTTTCTAATCAACAATTATAGGCCAGCCAAGGAAAAGTATATAGTCAGGAGGGCCAGCAACTGGTGTCAGTGACCATTTAAAATGAAAGCAGTAACCAAGACTGTCCTTGAAATACATGTCCTGAAGGCCATTTGAGTTGTATTCACCCTCTGCAAAGCCCTGCTGCCCACACCAAAGGTCAAAGGTGTTATACAAATATCATCAAGCCTGTGTGTCATTGCTGGTATCTAATAGGGGAGTAAATCACCACTCTCATCACAGTACAATCCTATATCGATTCTCTTTGCCAGTGATCCGATGTTTGCCGATACACAAACATTAGCCATGATGTGATTTCGATTGGATTCGATTCAGGGGTTTGCGATTGATATCAAGTGAAATTGTCTGTTGGTTTCATACAATTCTATTTTTAAAATATAACAGAAATAGAGTTTTAAACATTTATTGCGCTCCTCTGTTCACTTTCAAGTGTTACAGTATTTAAATTCATTTAAGGACCAATGATGACCTTCCAGTTCAACATAAACTTTTTTTGAAATACTATAGGAAACATTCACATTGTCACACATATACAAAAAAGCTGGAAAAAGATGCTTTCTACTGCACATTAAAACATACACCTACAGTTGTTAACCCAGAATGCTTCCATACCCACGACTTGTTTCTGATGGGAGAGTTTACTTTATCTCTGTATTTTTCTTGGCTGCTACAGGTCAATGCCAATTTTCATGGAAAGCATTTTGTCACTCGCCCTTCTCTCACAACAGATAAAGCTCCAGTATATCAAATGTCAGTCCACACCGACTTAGAGACATATGTGTGAGACACACATCACCTGTGCCCTTCCCCCCATTCTCACTGCTTCAAGGTTGTTCCCTCTGGTACATTTAATCCCCACAGACTGTCTGTCTGGTTGCTGTCTTGCTGACAGATAATCACCTGTTCTGATGACAGCAACTCTACACTGAGGTTGGAGTTGGTGTGGACTGAATGGATCAAACACTTCAGTAGCTTATGCTCTGCTCATGGGCCCTTGGAGACCTGCCTCATTCAAGTGCAGCTGGCCATGCAGTTGTTTCCCTCGCCCTGGAAGGTAAGGCTCTGCAGACCCTCATGGGTCTCCAGCCCGGGTAAGGGTTCGACTGGCGAGCTATGGAGAGGGCACTGCAGCACCAGTTTGGCTGGCAATCCCCCTGATGACACTGCCTGGGACAAGCTGGGTAGCTGCTGACACAAGGAGACAGAGACTCTGGATGCCTACGCCGCCAACCTTCACCTCTGTACACAATGTGTATACCTGAAATTTGATGATGCTGTGATGGTAGAAGTTTTAGTCTTTCACCCAAGGGCCCTGGCTGGAGCAGCCCCTGGGGCACATCCGGGTCTATGTACCAATCACATTGACCACAGCCCTAGCAGAATCATAGCGACTTGAGCACATGCTGTGCTCCCCCTGACTGAAACACTGGGTACGAAAGATGGACCTTGAAGGGACCCACAAGAAGGAGAAGGAAACAGCCTGCCTGGTCGCTACTGCTGTGGCTCTCCACACTTCTGGTAGGGAAGGGCTGTGCTCAACAGCAACCCTGGAGCAGCCAGCCAGAGGGTCATCTACACCACCAGGGTCAGCCAGGGGCTCATGCACTGCAACATGACAGGCAGCAGCTCTGCAAGCCATTTCCCTTGCCAGCATAGGTGGAGACACACTTGGTGAGGTTCCCCAGAATGCTTGAGGGGAGAAACACCTGGCGGGATCCCCGACAATGCCCATCTGGGCGTGTTGTATATCATTAGGATTTGGTGGGACTTGTGTGTGTGTGTGTGTGTGTGTGTGTTCCTGTGTTTGGTGTGTTCTATTGCGGCAGTGTGGTTGACAGACAGGAAAAAAGAAAGAGAAAAAGACAAGCTCCGTTCTCCGGCTTCTTCTGCCAGCTAGCCTACATTACACTATCTAACTATAGCTTTAAATTCCTGCAAATCTAATGACATTACCATCAATTCAGCTGAGTTTGTTGTTTTGTGCTAATTAGCGAATATGTGCATGCCACAACCTGATATGAATTTTTATTCTTTGAGTTTATTTACCTTTGTTTTACATGCATAACTATAATGTTGGTGTACTGGGTTCTGAGTGCTGACAGCGTATGGCCTACACCGAATGCATCCTGTTAAACCCTTTCAGGTCAATACACTGTTCTGCAAAGATGCTGCTCTCACTACACTCTCTTTGTAGACATGATAACATTGTTGGTGGAAACTACTTTGAAAATGTAACTTTGCAAACTATCAATTACTTCACACTGGAAGAAGTTAAACTACAGCAAAGGTACTCTAGAGGGAAATACAGTTTGGTAAACTAAAATTAATTAGAAAAAGAAGTTCAAACTACTTCCTAAAAATGATTGAACCAACAATGTACATGTGCTACAAAACTATAACATAATACTAAAAAAACAAAAACACATTTGATCAGAAATGCCTCTTAGTTAGGTTTATTTACCTGAAACAAAAAAAAAAACCCTGTCCTAAATAAAACAGTCCTATCTGGGCTTTTCACAGTGATATGACATATTTCTATTTAACAAATTGGGATTCTGCATTATCTAAACCATTTAAGATTATTTTATGTGTTTATAAGTCTGTAAATGGTTTGGCCCCTTCTTATCTTACAGAGTTGTTGCGTCCCTATAGTCCTTCTTGGTGCCTCAGATCAGCTGATCAGCTGCTTCTGGAGATACCGAGGGCTAGGCTGAGACTTAGGGGGGACAGGGCTTTTGCTGTGGGGGCTCCAAAGTTGTGGAATGCATTGCCCTTATACATCAGGTAGGCCCCTTCGTTGTCCACTTTTAAAGTGTATTTGAAAACTCATCTGTATCTTTTGGCATTTGATCCGGTATGAGGCTTTGTTTTGTTGAGGTTTTTTTGTTTTATGATGGGTGGTTGTAATTTTGTTTAATTGTTGTGTTTTGTGTTAAGCACTTTGGTCAGCTGTTGCTGTGTTAAATGTGCTATATAAATAAAGTTGATGATGATAATGATGATGATGATGATATAGTCTCTTGTCCATGAATGTCTTGTTCCAGTAGTTCACTTCTCATCAGGTTGCCCTGGTTCCTCAACACCTGATGCAGACCTTGTTGACCCGGGCGACGTCCGAAAGTCCAAGAGTACCAAAGTTAGTGGTGTTACCCACTGAGCTAGAAGAAGTGGCTGATATCGAAAAATCCTACCAGTGGCTGGGCAAAGCTGGACTGAATGACAGCACAGAGGCACTAATCTTGGCAGCACAAGAACAAGCTCTAAGTACAAGATCATAGAGGCAGGGCTCTACCATACCAGGCAGGACCCCAGGTGCAGGCTGTGCAAATATGCCCCTGAGACAATCCAGTACATAACAGCGGGGTGCAAGATGCTAGCAGGCAGGGCATACATGGAACGCCATAACCAA
>NW_018127892.1:2737265-2743093 GCF_001952655.1 Monopterus albus | reverse complement strand
AGAGAGAGAGAGAGAGAGAGAGAGAGAGAGAGAGAGAGAGAGAGAGAGATAAAGACGAGGTCAACAGACGCTCATTGACGACCCATCAGCCAACAGCCGACCCTCTGCTTGGTGTCTGCAGCCCTACAGATCAGCAACAATGTGCAGTGACAAGAGGCAGGTGCAGACTGACTGCTGCTGTAACTGGCTGAGACAGCACAGGAACAGCCCAGTGTACTTGAGTCAATGTTCAAAGACAGCTTATTGTCAGTCCTCACTTGGCATCCTGCTGCAGCACCAGAGCCTTAACAAACTGACAGAGGCAAGCAACTTAAGTCTTCACCTCACACACACTCCATGACACTCAAGTCTCTGGCTGCCTTTTACACACACATTTTTTTCATTGCTGGTGAGGACTTTACATTAAATCTAAAAATTAAATCAATAATTTCCTGGAGACCTAACCTAACATTAACAATAACCACCACTTGTCTAGCCCTGAAACACAAAACAAGCTAAAAGTCACCAGGTAAATGAATAAAAATAAGACAATAAAACAACGAGTGATGATGAATGAAGCTATTGTAAAACAAACACACTGGTCACCTTTAAATGTAGCAAAGCTTTAGGTCAGCAATAAACATGTTAAATATTCTTCAGATCAGTCATAAGAGGAGCCAGTGTAATGAGGGGAATTCTAGGCAGATCTGGTGTTCCATGCTGGTGATATCTGTGGCCAGGGGCATTATGTTTTTGAGTTGTCCATCCATTTGTCCTCCGTCCATACATTTTTACAGTTATTGTGAAGGCGATATGTCAGGAACACCTAAAAGGAATTTCTTCAAATTTGGTACAATTGTCCACTTGGACTCAAGGATGAACTGATTAGATTTTGGAGGTCAGAGGTCAAAAGGTAAAGGTTAGTGACCTGATTTTTGCCCCATAACAGTGAATTTGATGAGGTAGTGGAAGCATACAACCGTGAAGCGGTAATTCTAGTCTAAAACTGTACAACCTCAAGCTCAGGCAGAGATGATCAGCTCTTGTAAGCGTGTTTCTATCCTATCCAACAATCCCAGTTTCTTTTTCATTCCAAACTTATAGTCTTAGCTGGTGCTAAAGAGATGCGTGGACCATGAATATTTACAGCAAATTTCATGGAACTCTGACCATTAATTATGTTCAGTATATCAAAGAGATGATTTGGCCTAAAGAGTAGCAGTAAAGGAACATCACTCAATGACCACAGTAGCTAGAAGCAGTGAGTTCACCCAGTAAGTTCAGTGGAAATTGTGCCATTATATTTAAGGCTTTTGGCCTGAGTTTGTGGTAGAGATGAAGTCAAAAGGATCACTGCAATAGGTGTAGGTACTGAGGCCATACTCTTTCCTAGAATTATTTGCTACTAATTTGTTTTCCCATTTACATTTTACAAGGAATTACCATTTCTGCTTTGTCAGTGTTCAATGGATTTAAAACTGGAACTTTATATTTGATGCTCATTCTAGAAGAAAAGTCAAGGACTTACAAAACACTTTATAAGCTGGGGATTATTAATATTGACAGCAATTTAATGGATGTGTACACATAAGGTGCCAGTATGTCTCAGATTGACAGACTGATTTAACAACCAATTATGATCCTTGGGCCATGCAGATAGATTGCGATAGATAAATAAATTCAGTAATGTTTGCTCCTAAACTGATAGAGAAGAAAACCTTGTGAGCAAACCCTCTGCAGGTATATGATGCTTACAAAAGCCATTGTTCATATTGCTGATACTTTGTTGAGAAGAGGTGTGGGATTCAGACACTTGTGGGTTGATGCTGTGAGAGTGAGTGGTAAACTTGATCCACTTCATACTTAGCATTATGACAAAATTAATTCTGTACACAGCACTCAATGGGATGAATTTTGCTCTAAAATGAGGAATCTTGTATTAGAATCAGAATGAGAATCAGCTTTATTGGCCTGGTGTGTCGGACACACGAGGAATTTGACTCTGGTACATCCGCTCTCAATGTTTATGTACATATCCCCATACACGGGGCAAATAAACAGTAAACCAGCATAAGGCTGTGTAATATAAGAAAATAAGCAGTATTAACAGCAACCAACAGTACAAACAATGCAAAATAAGCAGTATAGACAATGCAGACAGACAAGGAATGCTCATTGTGAAATGGGATAAGTAGGAATAAAAATAGAGTACTTAAAACTAGAGACCTGTACAAATCTGTATAATCTGTATGAGGTATATTTACAGGTATTGCACTGAGGGTTATTGTCTAATCATACTGTCACTGGTTAAGCATTCATCAGAGCGACGGCCCAGGGGAAGAAACTGTCCCTGTGCCTGTTTGTCTTAGTGCACAGTGACCTGTAACGCTGTCCAGAGGGGAGGAGTTCAAACAGTTTGTGTCCAGGATGTGAGGGGTCTGCAGTGATCCTCTCTGCCCTCCTTTTGACCCGTGAGGTGTACAGGTCCTCCATGGAGGGCAGGCTCACACCAATGACCTTTTCTGCAGTCCTGACTGTCCACTGAAGTTTGTACTTGTCCTGTTTGGTTGCTGAACCAAACCAGACAGTGATGGAGGTGCAGAGAACAGACTCTATGATTCCTCTGTAGAACTGTATCAGCAGCTCCTGAGGCAGGTTGAACTTCCTGAGCTGGCGCAGGAAGTACATCCTCCGCTGTGCCTTCTTGATGATGGTCCTGATGTTGGACGTGCAATTCAGGTTCTGGGAGACAGTGGAGCACTGAAACTTGAAGAACTCTACTGCTGCTACAGTGCAGCTGAGTATAGTGAGTGAAGATATGGTGGGGGGCCTCCTCCTAAAATTCATGATCATTTCCACTGTTTTCAACTGGAACTTGAAGAACTCTACTGCTGATACAGTGCTGCCAAGTATGCTGTGTGGGGGCAAGGTGGGAGGGCTCTTCAGGTGTCCTTCAGGTGGGCCAACACCAGTCTTTCAAAGGACTTCATAACTACAGATGTCAGCGCGACAAGTCTGTAGTCTTTCAGTCCACTGATGGAGGTTTTCTAGTGTACACGAATAGTCACTTCTACTGTACTCTCACCAAATTTAGGGCACAAGATTATAACAAATTACTGAACTTTTGACCGACTGTGAACTTTATACTGGGTAGTTCCTGATTTCTAAAAAAATACCGAGCTTCAGAAGCCAAAATCTGCAGGAAGTGAACATGTCAGTTCAGTTTTAGCAGAGAAACTCAGTAGCTCTGGCCCTCGTATTTGCATCCTTAGCGCTGACACTAATTCACATTTACATATAAGTCACTGTGCAATCCGCTTATGCAAAGCGACTTATAATCAGTGCAACTCAATGAGGAAAGCAGGTGTAATCACAATCACCAAAGGCCTTCATCTAAAGATGAGGCAAGAAAAATAATAAAATAACAGCATGGTTATCAGCTATGACACTCCAATAGCAATAACAGCTGATAGAACACACATGTTCAAATGCAAAGCTGGACCACAAATTAAAAACATTCTTCTCTATTGGTTTCATATGTCTTTGTTGCAATAACTCATGTTATTTTCAGACTTGATGAGGGTTAACATCTGAGCAGCAAGATATGCAAATCCTTCTCCCGATTGTCCTATTCATTTCCCAAGCACGATTATATTCTACAGTACATACACATGAATATTCTGCTGAAGTCCCAAAGTCTAACAAGAAAACATGATTGAGGTGATCAGGCGAGGTGGCATAAGTGATAGGAGGAATAGATTTTCAGTCACCAATTCCATCCTCTAATCATTGCTGGATGCTTCATTTCAATACTTTGGGCATTGGCAGCTGTAGACACAAAGGTGTCAAAGTGTGTGCACCCAATCTAGTCATAGATAGGTTTTATTTCATGATATGCAAATATTAATACTCTAGATCTAGAAAACCAGCGGATTTATTAACTTATATCATGATACTGTAGCTGTTGCAGTGTTGTATATTTCACATTAAAATTCTAAACATAGAAAATTAAAAGTAATTTTAAAAATTCACATTTGATGTGTGTATTTTTTAACATTTCATTAAAGCTGCAATATGTGACTTAAGTTGGCACTGCTATCAAACTCCAATTCGATCCACTCTGCTCTACTACAGCCTGCTACGCTCTACCACGCTCTGTAGATACTTGTCATTATGAAATTACAATAAATGAGAATGTAACAAAACTTAGTGATCATGCAGAAATAAATGAAAATCTTTCATTGGTTTGAGAGGTCAATCCTGCTCAAAACCTTTAAAAGCTAATGCGTATCTCTGCACTGCTGCCAGTGCTGTTCGATGAGTCTGGCCACAGGAGGCTTTGACAGCACCTCTCCACATTAAGACCAGAGGCTGCACGTGAACAGCAGCATTGATTTTAAATTCTATCATCTTATCTATTTTCCTCTGTTTAGGATAAGCCAGACATCTTTCTCCCAGTCCATATCTCCAACTTTTCCTGTGTACCCCATAGGCAGGTAAGATGTATTATATTACAGGGTGCACCAGATATGCCCTAGGGTTTCCTTGCAGTAGGATACATGAAATTGTCTTGTAGGCATCCTGATCTGCTGTAGAACCATTTGAGCTGGATCAATGTGAAGACTGTTGACCCTGCAACAATGTGCCTGTCACTCTCCCACTCCATCTTAGCCTCATATGAAAGTACAAGTCTGGGATACATAAATTTGAATTACTCTTCAACTAGGGCAGAAACTCATTTCCATTTTAAATTCTTCCCACAGTACCACAGCCCAGGACATAGAGATGCTTATTCAGATTTTTGAATTTCTCTAACAGATTGGCTGCTTTTGTCACTGCCCTTGTGTAAAAGCTATGGTGACACTGGCACTGGTAACCTCAGCCATGGGCTAAATGCTTGCTGCAAGGTGGGTAGCTCATCAAGATGACTGAAGTGTTGACACACTGGGGCATATAGTCCACTGGGCAGTAAAGACAACATTACAGAGCTCCAGGTGTTATGCACTGCAATGCAACATCATCAGTGATTTGTGTGTCATGAGAAAACATTTAATACCACAGAGTTTACCTGCACTGTCAAGTATCTGTGGCAAGAAAGGCAGGCAAAGAAGTACAACTATCTAGCTTTGGTTTATCCTCATCAAAAGGAAATTAGGTGATGAAGTATTATAAAATATTAGACAGAATTAGGCAAAACAAAAAAGGAGGGAAGGAAGCATACCATTTTCATTCATTTCACCTCATCTCACTGATGCACAGATACAATTAACAAATGGGAGTTCTCTACAGGTGAGGCTTAAATACGCTCCGTGAGCAAGTAAATTCACACAGCACATGCTGCAGAATAATTATCAAACATGCAGGAGTAAACACAGCCTTGGGCACCTGGAGGATCCACTGAATATAGTTGTAAGTTGTAGTAGTAAGAAGCTGTGAGAACAGATTAAAAATCCTCATTGCCAGAACATAGCCCCACCCTCGAGACCCCGTGTGAACAAATGTCCCGGAGGCGTTTGAGTGTTTCATTTGCTGCTCCCTCCTCCCGAACCTTCTCACTATCCACAGAGAGGATGTAGTGGAGGAGTGTGGCAGGAGAGAAAAGAGTCAGGAAGCAGGGAAACGTTTATTTATCACTGTGTGCAGATTTACTGTATGTGACCATGAGAAAATAATACATCGCTTGTATAAGAAATGCTAGCAGTGGGAGAATAAATCCGAGCTCTACAATTGGTCACATTTAGATACTGAGATGTTTCCTAAATATGAATTCCTATATATAAGATACAGTATGTTATTCCAGTTTTACTGCAAAATATTCTATTAATCACACAATATGTCGCATGCCTGAC
>NW_018127892.1:2727047-2737189 GCF_001952655.1 Monopterus albus | reverse complement strand
TGCACTGTAGAGGTTGCTGGTGGAATTACTGCACTAGAATTTGCAGAAAGAGGAGTGGCGTGTTACTTGCGTTCCTTTCCCACGCAGGTTTGCAGCTGATTTGAGAAGTCAAACTTGGACCTTGCCAGATCTATTAAAAAGTAACAGAGATATAACATCTTCTTGTAGTATGTTGCAGGAACCTACTGTATCATCCTTTAACTTGACTATAGATTAGCATGGCCGATTTTGGAAACTCATACAGTAGAGTACGGCTGCAGCTAAGTGCCTGTTGTTCATTTTTATAATGCATTGTTTGATATGTAAATATTATTGTAAATATTTTCAATCACATATTCCTAAACCTCAAGGTGACACCTTCAGTTTGCTTTATGTGTGCACCCATTAGGCTCAAACATAAATATAGTTCATTGCCAATTACATACAACAGAGCAATACATCAGATTCCTAAAATTGAGAAGCTGGAATTAGGAGGGTAAAATGGCACATTAACAAAATCAGCTATTTAAAAAAAAATCCCAGTCAGTTTACTGATGACCAACTGTTTCAGTTTAAATGGACAAAGTCAAGCATTTTTCAGATGGCAGTTGAACTAAGAGGTTTAATTTGCATAAATTCACACAATTAGACAAGGCAGTGCCGTTACTGTTGGCCAGACAACATAGATCACATTAGTGGGCCGGAGTTCATTGATGACAATTTACTGCATCATCTTGTTTGGCAGCCAGCAAAGATATTTTGATTGTCTTGTGCTGTGTACTGTTTCTGCTCATTGGCTGTGATGAACATTTTATAATAGGAAATAATAAAGAAATGAAAATGAAAAAAAATCTTTGAAGCAGCCCATTTATATTGAAATGAGGAAAGAAAAATATATTTATAGCTGGAAAGAGAGGAATGCATTTACATTTTGAGTTTCTTTTTATGAAAATGTAATTATATGCTCACCTGGACTCCTCACAGGGAAGTGGCTTTTATTCAAAAGGTCGTCTCTGCAGTGGCAAGACCCTCCATCCACACTTTGCCCTGAGGGGCTGCACCTCAGGCTTTATCTCGGCTGCCAGCCCCACTCTCCTCACACTTACTGTACAAACAAACAGGAGCGCATACACACTCACTCAGAACTGTAATTACTTTCAAGGCAGGCTGTGCAGAGAAAATGAACTGCAGCCAAGTCAAAAGTCCTTCCAGCTGGCTCGATGTCCATGTAGACTCACTTTATTCTGACTATTTTGAGAACAACAGGAGTATGACTGATCAGAGAAAGTCTCACGGATTGGACGGCAATCACAGAGTAACCTATTATGATGTTAATGACCCCATTAACTTGTGCCATTTTGTATTCCATTCTTTTTGTTTTGTGACAGCCATATTATTATCACACCTCCGTCCTCTGTAGTAATCACACTTCCCTGGATTTTCACACTATGCTGAGCGACTGCACAGTGAGTGATGAGAGTGGCCTGAAACTGCTGCTAACAGCTACTAGATGAAGTCTGGAAAGAAATCCCACAGAAACTCTATTTAATGTTCAACTCCACATGGTCTGTTGACATGGAGGTAAATGACAGAACTGTCAAAGCTTTAAGATAGAGATTGCCCCTTTGTGGGGGTGTGAACGCCGGGATGACATTTCATCACACAGTGGCATATGCTGCACAACCGAATCCTGTGACCAGTTTCACTTAAGATTTAGGGAGCTGTGGGCGATTTCCAGGTCCATTTTTTTGTGAATAAGCAATAAGTTTCAGTGCAGAAGAGGTTGCTTGACAAACTTCCACCAGTTATCTCAGCTATAGGTCTTTTAGCAGTGGTTTTGCATATTCTGTTTTAAATAGCAGCTGTCAGAGCAAGTGAGAAAATGAGCTATTTGAACATGTGCCAACTAAAAGAAGTCTCATCAGACTGTACACTGAAAGCTATTTCACTCAAGGAGAGGTAAGGCTGGCCGTCCCACACCTGATTGTCTGCATGTAAATACTAAGGCTATGTCTGAAATAATTCCCTTGTTTACTTTCTCAATTTTTGTCTGCCCAGCAACATTATCACCTAGAGTTACTGCCTCATGATTGTATGCATCCACCAACTAAACTATATATATTCTTTTAGAACGTCCTTTTAGACTAAGATGTACTTTAATTTGAGTTTGCCTTCACTAAGTAAATAACCATGCTTATTACTGAAAAGTAATAGTATATCAGTAACCTATACCTAATGCCAAGTTCAAAGTACAACTCAGTGAGCAGATCCATAGCTATGGTGGCATCGCTCTTGGCAAAACAGATCAGAAAAGTGCAAAAAGTACTGCAAAGTAACACAAACGTTTTGTGAAGAAACACAAAAGTATTGCGAGGTAAGAATTACAGCACTTTAGTAAGTGTCCCAAAAGGTTTGTATTACATGCAGTAAGTGACAAAGTCCTCTATTGCTAAGTAATTTTGACTAGTGTAAAGGAAGGAATGCATGTAGGATGGAAGTCAGGGTGGATGGAGGAGTCCCATGGAAAAAAAACTGACCAGGAAGGGGTCTCTTGAAATGACCACTCTAAAGATAAGGCATAATCTTTACAATTTGAATTTTAGGTTTTCCATGAATATTTAGTAGTGAATGAGTTTTATTTACAGAAGTTATTTTGAGCCAGATGCTGCTGAACGTCATGGGAGCTTTTCCAGTTGAGCAGCTTTAAGGAAATCAGGGTTCAGGAATTTTCCCTTTTAAGCAATTTTAATAAACAATGTTAGTTTAGTTTACAGAGTAACTTTAGCAGTTCAAGACAGCATGTTTTGAACTGAGACATCTATCAATGAACATCACTATGAAAAACTTTAGTAGTAAACACAGTAATTCAATGTTGATGTTGCAGCTTATATAAAATGGGTTTGACTGTCATATTTATAAACAGTACTTGATGGTATAAATATCTGGATCTGCACTGCACAGTAGTGTTAAGGTGAACTACCTTTCCTTGACAGCTACATAAAGCTGAAGGGTGGCAGACTAAACTATTCAAAAAAAAAAAAAAAAAAAAGGGAGGGAGGAAATGAGATTGATAAAAGCAGCTTTTGCTGATGAGGGTGAGCCAGTGGGCTGCTGGCTGTTTGTTCCACATCAGAATGCAGCAGCAGCCTGCGCTGAGTCACAGAGGTGAAAGTAATGTCAGGCTTTGCAGAAGACGAGTCACCAGACTCCCATGACCCAAAAGTCATGCACAGCTCAAAAGCAGCACAGACACAGCTTAATACTACCCACACTGCACAGTCACAGGCTCAAATTTCCTCCTCCAGGAGACGAGTGTGTGTTTAGCTGAAACAGACCCTGAGTAAACGGGACTTCTTTTACCTTGAGACAAGCAGTTCTTGCTTTGTGGTGAGTGAAGCACATTAGGTTGTGAACTGTGACTGTGATAAGGCCTCAGTATCTTCATAACACAAACCACAGGAGGAACCAGCTGACAATTTTTTTTTTCAGCAAGCAGAGACACATTTACGAATGTGTGACACCTTGATTCTGTGAAAGTAGCGAAACCTAACTTGCAGTGGCAAATGATATGTTTACTGCATGTCCTGGCTATTGCTGCACCACCACTGGCAGTGCAGGTGGCTCAGCCATCCAACAGCACGTGGCATTGAGACTGTGGGTGGTGTGAATGTTGTCACTACTCAGCGAGCTGTAGGTTTTTTTCTGACTTCTGTCTCTTAATCTCTCTGCAGTCAATGACAAGAATGCCTCATCAGTCAGTCTCAACTGGTATCGATCCTGCTTTTGTACTGTAGCTCACAAAATCAGTGACCAGACAAGGTGCGAAAGTCTAAATTTGAGTCCTGTTGATGACTCCCATAGCGTCCAATCAATGACAGACTAAATCACTGACTCACGGCCAAAAGAGAAGATAAGATCTACAGGATCTGTCATCTGGGAATTAATATAACAAAACACTACATGTTTAGCTTTTTGTATAAATAATTATCTCTTATGTTTTACAATAAAACATGTTTGGGCTGGTAAGAAAGAGAGAGAGAGAGAGAGAGAGAGAAATATGTAGCTTAAACCAGAACAGAACAGAAACCAATCTAGGACACAGCAATGCTAGCAGCTCTCTTAGGCTGTTCTTTGCAAGTTAGCATTGAACCCAAAGCAACAGAAGCACCATATAAATTGTTCAGGTGGGGTAAGATTAATGGAATCAAGAAAAAAAACATAGAAACAGTCCCAGCTAACAGTAGATGAGAGGCAGGGTACACCCTGGACAGGTCACCAATGTATCACAGGGCTGACGCTTAGACACAGACAACCACACACACTCACACTCACTCCTACAAGCAATTTAGAGTCACCAACCAACTCAACTGCATGTCTTTGGACTGTGGGAGCCAGAGCACCCAGAGAGAACCCACGCAGGCACAGGGAGAACATGCAAACTCCGCACAGAAAGGCACCGCGTCAGTTGGGGCTCAAACCCGAACCTTGTTGGTGTGAGGCAACAGTACTAACCACTGTTCCACCATGGGGGACGACGACAAACAATCAAAAAAAAAAACCCTCCTAAAAACAGAAAAAGAAAGAACTGTAACCAAAATGAATAACAAATAAGGAAAATGCATGACATCTAAACTGTGAGTGCTTGGTCTAAATGTTCTGAAGGAACATTTTCATTTGTTTTCCTAGACATGAGCTCAGCATTTGACAAAGTGCCACCTCAGCAAAAGGCATGATTTTCCCTGTGATGTGATTAAGTTACAGCAAAAGGCAGATTTCCATTAGTACAAAGAGTGCACACATTTTCAAAATGTAGACAGCCAATAATACACAACTAAATGTGCCAAAGAATGGGGGAGCATTCATATGGGAGTATATGAATTAAATGCTGTTTACCCATTATCTGGCTCCAAAGAGAGGGGTGTCAGGCCATGCTATCATAAATCTTCAGAGCCCCACAATAAGCAAAACCATTCCAGACTTAACCTTCCCTTAACACAAAGCATCCCTGAATCTTATTCTCACCCAAGCAAAGAGCAGATATGTGGCCTGACACATAGCATCTGCATTGGGTTTGCTCAGGTTAAGCAGTGGCTGGTCCAACTAGCTTGTAGTGGCAGTCATCTCTGAGAGTCGGGTCCACTCAGGTGTCCAACCACTGACATTGTTCTACCAAGCTTGTCTAACAAAAGAGGACCATTAACAATTCCAGTGAGTCTGTTCCTATATTATCACCAACACCAGTACAAGTTCTGTGTGGGTGTAGGAGTGAAGGCAAGTCTACAGAGTCATCAGATGGGCATCCTCTCACCAACTGGTTTTTCTATTCAGATTTTGGGAAGACGGAACCACGTCATAAGTTACACCTAGAATGAATCTAATCCTTCCTGCCTCTGTGTCCTACCTTTCCTGCCAAGTAATTATCTTCCTTTCTACATCTTTCCATCTCACCCACTGTCCCTGCTGAGCCTGGGAGACTGCCTTTGCACATCTACCTGCCTCTTCCTGCCTCCTAATCTCCTCAACAACCATCTTCCTTCTGTCAGCAGCTGCTGCTGCTTTGCTCCAAGAAGGTTGTGATGTGCTTAAACCAAAACCATCACGTCCATGCTACTCAGCTCTGGGTTTTAGGACTCACTAAAACGCTCAGTATATACCTATTGTTATTCTTTGACAAATGTTTAGATTTGTTTTGTTGTTGTATTTGCTGTTTGTAATGTGTTATTTTTATTGTGAAGTGTATTGAGATGTTGTGTTATAATGCACTTCAAATACACTTTGATTGTAAAATGGAAATACTCATATATTAAATACAATACTTGAGAAAATGTACTTAATTACATTTCACCATAGACCATCTTATGTAAATAATTTCTTGTAGGATATTTAATGTTACAGTTAGACCTCAGGCGGATCTCAGTATGTAGCTTTGGACTCATCATGAAATGAAAAAAACAAACAAACTGAGATTTGGTTAAATCTGTGTGTTAATTAATAAATGACTGTGCATGCATAAATAACCTATTTTTCCCAGAGAAGCTCACACACTTGCATCACTGGCTGAGACTAATAAGAAGGCATCTTGCTGAGATATCCATGTCTAGCTTCATTCAGTTACCTCCTATGTGGAGTGTTCAGCGGGAAGTGAGTCATTCCCTGCTGCTCCTGTGTCAGTGGTGAAGAGATGAGCTGCATGACCCCAGTGCATGATTAATTACTGATCATTATCCCATTTCTGCTCTCCTTAGTGTGTGCTGTGCTTTTGTCCTCGCCTTTATTAGCACTGATAGCTGCAGTACCAACTGCCTTTTGACGGAGCTCTGGAACATGGGAATGTGTGGGGCACAGAGGTCTGGCAGAGGCTGCCCGATATTCTGATCGGATACTTCTGTGCCATCCTAATATTTTCTTCTTCTCCATCAGATGAAGACAAAGAGGAGAACCAAGCAAGCAAGGAAGGAAGGAAATGTTCAATGGGCGACAGCAAGGGTGTCATTAGCCCTCTTTCAGTGGGATGTGAGCATTGGAGTTATTGTGCCCCAGTTAAAATGTAGCTTATTCACAGAAAATCACAACTAAGCAAAGTTTTAAATTAATATTTGTTCACCAAAAATTATGCAATATACCAGTTATGGAACATAGGAGTATCTGTAACTGGTTAAGACAGTAAGAGGAGATATTACCTAGACTACTCTGTGTTCAAATGCAGAATGTTTTCAGCAGTCGATTTCTGATGAGTCACTGAAAAAACATGTATTAAGTTATGAAGAGAAGACAATGAGCTTCTGTTTATTGTGCGCTGACTCTAACTTTAATCCAGGCTGCTCACATTAAGAACATAATCAAAAACACAGCTGCAATTTAAAAACTGTCACAGCACACAAACAATGGGCAATTAAAACCAGCCATGGCATCAAAGTAAATAAAGGTCTAATTATGAAATCATATGAGGTGTACTGTGTCATGCATCTTTGAAATGACCTAGATTTAAAAACAGATTCAATTTCAATCCAGTTTCATTTGTATGACAAATATCCTGAGGATTTCTAGCATCTTAGGTACAGTGGTCTAAACCAGATATCACTTTTCATTTTATTACTTTAGCTTTATACTGTGAAATCACTGATGGAGTCCCTTATGCTTTCTTCTTAGATCAAGAATGAATGATGGAAACCCCATAGGTTAATTTACAATTGGTAACCTGTGGCAGCAGTTAAAAAAAGAAAACACAACACAACAAAACAAAAAGCTTAGCCAGCTAAGGTGATGTCCCTGGTCTTAATCCAGCCTATAGTACAAACTGGACCTGACTGGGATAACAATTTAGGCTGGGAATCTCATGTCCGATCACGTACATATGACTGCTTGGTTTACAGTTTACTCTGTTTTTATAGTCTACAAGGGCAAATATTGATCTTTTATTCCATGTCTGAAACTGTAACAGGCTCTTCTTCCAGCTCACATCACCCTTTATTTATTTATTTTTTCTCACTTGCTTTGCTGGAAGAGTAGTTTTGACTTCAACATCACAGTCCCTCTTCTCCTGCAGACACACGTTGGCCCACTCAGCACAACTCTCTGCTGCCCTGTTCACACAATCAAAATCCCTGGCACACTTGTTCAGATTCTCTTTAGCTCCTGTCACCGAGCACAGGGCTGTTATCCATGCCCAAGCACGTTCTGTATTTTGTGTTAAGCAGTTAATAGGTTTGGCATTCAGTTGACTCGCTTGGGATCAGAATGTAGCATCTAATGCACAGCAAACTCAAATTTTACCGATTGAATAATGGTGTAACAGTCCTTAGAGCTGGGCCCTCATAGAGTATGGGTTTTAACACAGTATGCAAAAAATCATACTGAATGATACAGGCATTATTACATGTGTCACAATTCATCCCCCAGTGACACTGGCCCACACACACACTACTTCCTTAACAACTTCACTCTACTCACTGATGGAAAAAGATGAGCTGTGCCTCTGATTTTGGAGTGCGCTCAGTCCAAGAACGGATGTTCAATAACAGTACCAGTAAGCTCTCACAGCTGACCCTTCTCTTAACACCTACTCTGATGGCCGCACACATTCTGATTACCTTTCATCTGGTGTGCTGTGGCCATCAGATAGTCCAATTACATCTGCTATTGGAGCCTCTTCTCCAACCTGGCCTTCCATCTAGTTAGGTGTGAGGCCACAGAGGCGACAGGAAAGCTGGATAAAAATTCTGGATTATTAGAACGCAGGAGAGTGTTGCTTTTTGCTTTACAACGTTTCTATGCCAAAATTAAAGAAATAACAACAACAATGTACCATTAGTGGTGTTACCCGTGTAAAGCCACAGCTCAGCTCCTGCAAACCAGCGGTTTCATTAAAGTCTAAAATCAACACCTGCTGAGTTGCGCTAAAGCTCACTGATGGTGACCTGATCTTGTACTCGCTCCGGTGCCGGTGGCCTGGGGTGGACACACACACAACCAGTACCCTCCTTCTCTTTATTATTTATTTGCTTGTTTGGCCCTTGTTTTGTTTCCCATAGAGCTGAACACACCCACACTACATATCCTCATGCATGTAAAACTTCTCAAAGTTCGTCTGTAAATTTCTTGTGTCTTCCACCTCCTGTCCTGTTTTGTGTTGTAAAAAAAAAAAACCCCAAAAACTGTCTAAATCAACATATAAATTACCCTGGGGAGACCTCTGCTCTTGCACTTTGTTGAAACTACCACACATGCTGTGTTTGTGGCCACATCCCAATCAGTGATGGCATCAGCTTGAAACAGCTGCAGTGGTGTTGCTGCAAATCCAGCATGATTCCAAATTTCATCAAGCTGTCCAACAAAACTGTTTAGGATGCAGCTGCCACCATATGCACTCAGAGCTGCTGAGCTACACAAATTAAAGTTCCCCAACTTCACTTTGGCTTCACATTTCTTATGCGAAACCAATCATGTTTTTTTTTTCTACGTGATTTTAACTTTATCCCTGAAGTTGAGAAGACATCCATTTTTAATTAGTGTTACCTAAAATAATTCAAATTACATTCAATTCTAGCCCCGCTTTGTGAACTGAGCAGATGGTTGTGCACAAATTGTGAAAGAGAGAGGATTTAAAAAGAGGTTTTATTATATTTGAATGGAAATGTTATCATATGTTGCTTGACCAAACTTTCTGCAAAAGAACTAAGGGGTCGTTTGAGTTCTATAATCTTCATTTTTGGTGCAGTTTAAAGGATGCCTATTTTTCATTTATTATAAAAAAGCCTTTACACTAGGGATGTAGGTTATATCTTAACACATCACCCTTTTCATCATTTCCTCTTCTTTGGCAGTGGCTCTTGGATCCCAAAAAGAAGATTCCAAGATAATTATCTTTACTGAAAGGCTCTGCAGTGACCAGCTACAACATTTGATGTGGTAACCAAGTTCAAGCGGTAAACATAACAGTAATTATTAACAGTTCAACAGTTAATGGTGGTTCAAGGTCAAGGTCAACGTGTTTATTTGTCATATGCACAGTTAGGAAACATGTTTCCCTGTACAATGAAATTCTTACTTTGCCATCCACATGAATGCCACACAATACAAATGAAATATAAACAGATGAATAAGTAACACAAAATCTAAGGCACTTTAAATGCAGAGATATAATAAAAATATATAACAATATAAAAAGAGAATGTATTCTACATGGGAGCAACATGTGCAGTAGTCAGCAGTCAATGTGAATGTGCAATTATGCATGTGCAGAATGTAAACAGTACAGGTCGAGAGTACATGACGTATTCCTTAGCTGAACTTCAGGATGATGTTGCCTTTGTGGGAGGCGATACAGTCGTGGGTGAACAGGGTGTAGAGGATGGGACTGAGGACACATCCCTGTGGGGTGCCAGTGTTTGTAACAATGCTGGCTGAAATCCTATTGCCAATCCTGGCAGTCTGGGGCCTGCCAGTCAGAAGGTCCACAAGCCAATCACAGGGTGGGGTGCAGACCTAGTGTGGACAGTTTGTGGGGGACAACTGTGTTGAAGGCAGAGCTGTAGTCAATGAAGAGTATCCTGATGTAGGAGTCTCCGTTTTCCAGGTGAGAAAGGGAATAGTGGAGGGCAGCTGCGATGGCGTCTGAGGTGGCCCTGTTGGGCCGGTAGGCATACTGCAGGGGGTCCAGGGTG
>NW_018127892.1:2722024-2725826 GCF_001952655.1 Monopterus albus | reverse complement strand
GCATTCCTGAATAACAAGTGGTAAGTGTATCATCCCTGAGGTTTTCACCCTCTGTTTGACTTTGCACTACAGTGAGGAACTCACAAGGTACATGCTTTTTCTTTCCCCTTTAGGGGAATAAAATCCAAGCAGGAACAAACCAAACTACAACTAAACATTTCACAAGCACAACGTTTTACCTGTCAACTTGTTCATGATGTTTAGATACTGTGCATTAGAGACAAATCTGGCAGTTACAAATTACAGTATGAGGGTAGATTTTTTTTATCACATGTTCAGTAAATACCAATAAATTAAATAGTTTGATAGATTCCGAACTTCTGCTGCTGATTTGACAGTAAATGCACCAACACTACTATTTTCAGTAAAACATCAAAGATAAACAAGGCCATATATAACTTATTTCTGACTGCCACATTATAATTTAGTCCAATCATGAAAATGCACCAGTGGCATTCCTTTATGCACTGTTAATGTAGGTAATTCATATATACAAAACCTGTACATATTTGTTTAATGCAGACGGATACTCTAGTCACTTGAAAAGCCACATTATTTGCATGTTTAAAGACCTTTGTCATTGTACATTATATTTACAAAACAAAATATACCCAAAATGTCAGAATAAAGTGACACAATCTTAAATTATCCCCCTCATATCTTTCATGTAAGACCTTTTAATATACCTTTCAAGAATAATACACTTATGTCTACAAACACTTACTTGAGTTACTTTTTTGTTTTATTAAAGCCATTTATATTCATGGTTACACAAGTGATGATAAAGATATAACCTTTAGTGAATAAATATTGATTAATAAATAAATACTGGATTCATAAAATAACTCCAAACATATCAGTTTCGTTAGGTAGGTAAAGCGAATTAAGCTCTTCCCTAACTTTAGGAACAAAAAGCTTTCTGAGGAGCATCAGTAATGAGCCCCCTACTAATGTTTGAAACATGTCCAAAATGCCTCTGTTGACGCGCCGTCCCCACAAATCCAGTTTGGCTTTAAATGCAGCTACTTTATCTGCCAACTTGAAGACAGTTGTCATTTTCCCCTGAAGTGACAGATTGAGTTCACTGAGCAGGCTGAATATGTCCACAAGTAAGCTAGTTTTGGCGCTCAAGTGACCGAGATGTAACCGAGAGAATGCGGCCATTTTTCAAAATAAAAGATTGTTCAGACTCAGATAATAAATAAAACGGAAATAATTAATGATTTCTTGTGCGGCCCGGTACCAATTGATCCACGGACCGGTACCGGTCCGCGGCCCGGGGGTTGGGGACCACTGATCTAGAGTGTTCTTGCCCCGGGTGGGAATGTTCACATGTTGGTAATATTTGGGAAGTATGGTCCATAAATTGTTGTATCTGTTGTATGTTAGCAGTGCATGACATTTGTGTACTGCAGAAAGAGTAAAAAAACACACAAAAAAGAAGAAAATGAAGAAATAGCTGGCATTCGACAGTGGAACGTGCAAACACGTCTGCCTCGGTGGGTGCCATCTTGCAGCCATCTTTGGATTATGGTTTATCACTTACTCTAAGCTGCCTTGGTTGTCTATACTGGCCAGAGACAGCGAATGACTCAACTCAGCACTCCCACAAGATAGCAGTTAACTCTGAGGGGTAGCTGGCCAGTCGTGCGTCTCGCTATCTCATCATGCATCATTACGCCTGCAGCCAATCACACTGCCTTCAGCATGAGTAAGCATGAAGTTAGGGCCACATGAACTCCATAGCTGTTATTACATGAAGCTTGATGGAGCATAAAGCCCATTTTTCACTTATGACTGAATAAATACCCTCAAGAATTTCATTTAACACACAGTGTAGATCTTATGTGCACAAGATATACTTTGTGGCCTCCTGTTTTTTGTTTTCTTTCTGAGGATAAACTGGAAAGATCACAGTATAGTTGTTAGTATTTCTTGAATGCACACAGGCTGGGTAGCCCTCACTGAGGCATTTTTCATCAAACTTCAATAAAACCTTGTGAACCACAAAGTCTACACTGGTTCCACAAAGCTCAGTTGATTTGTAAAGACATTTTAACATGATGTCAACACATGAATTGCACCATTTGCTGCTGCTGCTTTACAGCACCCTGGTTAAGGGTGAGCGAGGCTCCCAGAACTATGTCAGTGGCTTTTATCATACTGTAGCAGCACTCACAATAATAATGAAGCACAAGCATTATCAAAGTGGTCCAGCTTTTGCAGAGACAGGTCTGGGAGGTTAGTGTAGGGCAGGACCTCTCCTTCCAGTAGAGACCATAGACTAGACAGTTTATGACAGAGACAGACAACATGCAACCAGAGTCCCAGCTATGGAGGCCTGCTCTAAAGACCCTGTGTATGCAGGGTCTCTACAGGGGTTGGGAAACAGCACCTGTACGGTATAACCTGAATGACAGTTACTACACATACTGTATCACTACTGTCATAAAGAAAATCAGCGAAATCACTAACATTTGCAACCAAAACTGTTCTAATACAAAGGAAATATTTTTGGATAACTGCCAAAACACACATAACTAGTGGTTACAGTCAGACTGCTGTAAGCGTAGACGGATTATTAGACATGGGGCCCCTAGACACAGAGATGCTAAAGGCCCATAGAAGCAAGACTCACAGATTATGCAACCACATGATTTGTAGTCAGTTTGTATATTTTTGTGGCTGCTTCGTGTCTCTTTTTAGTCATTTTGTGCTCATTTTTGTTTGTTTTGCATCTCTTTGTAGTTGTTGTTTTTCTGACTTTTGTTGCCTTTTGTAGTAATTGATTGATGTTTCAACTAAAAGGTTGATATCACAGTACTCTGATCTAGGGGCCTCCTGACCCCTTGCCCCCTGGGCTTGTGCCTGGTATGCCCATTCAGTAATTCTTCCATGATTGCAAACCATTTCAAAAGAAGTTACTCAGCTCCTATATAGTTTTGCTAGCACATAACTAAGATTACCTTTATGATCAGTGTAAAAGCAGCGATCTCTCCTCACATTTAAATACTGGTAGCCTAAAATCTATGCAGGCCATTTATGCATCTTTACAATACTCTAACTCTGTGAACATGAAGACCACTGTCAGCTTGACAGTCAGTTCCCCTGCACTGAAATAGCTACTGAGCATTACTGGAATCATTGTAGACCTCGGCCTAAATTTAAGCATGTGAAACCTGACCCACACAGGTTACTGTAAGACAATGAACTAGGAATAATTATTTCTTGTGCTGATATTGGTCACACTGATGGAACATTATATTAGCGATCGTTTAGGAGATTTTGCAAATATTTCTGAGTGATAACTGCAGTGCAGCTCGCTGATTCAGGCTCTTTAACTGCTGCTGATGTGTTTTTTAAAGATAAATGTGCATTAATGTCACCCATTATTTGTGCTCCAGTGGATTAAAATAGCAGCTCTGCTCTTTATTTAGCCATTGCCTTGGTGAATCGTAGCGTCAGAGCTTCATTGCTGATGGCCTTTTATAGTCATCATGCACAAGGTTAACTGTCACATCCCTCGAAACACAGGCCGAGGTGGTGGCGTGGCAGCGATCTTTGACTCAAGCCTATTAATCACCCCTAGACCTGAACATAGTTATAACTCATTTGAAAGTCTCACTCTGAGTCTCTCACACCCAAACTGGATAACTCAAAAGCCAGTTCTATTTGTTACTGTATACCGTCCACCTGCTCCTTATTCAGAGTTTTTAAGTGAATTCTCAGACTTTCTGTCTGATTTCGTGCTTAGTACAGATAAAATAATCATAGTAGGCGACTTTAATATTCATGTAGATGC
>NW_018127892.1:2720287-2721782 GCF_001952655.1 Monopterus albus | reverse complement strand
ACACAGTGGAAGGAGGCCACCTTAACTTTACTCCCACACAAGTCGATAATCTTGTTGATAGTACTGCAGCCTTCCTGTGTAATACACTTGATACCATTGCCCCTCTGAAAAGGAAGGTAGTGAAACAGAGGAGGCCCCATGGTACAGCTCTCAGCTCCGCTCCCTAAAGCAGGCATCATGAAAAATGGAAAGGAGGTGGCGCTCCACTAAGTCAGAAGAGATTTTCAAAGCCTGAAAAGATACTTTAATAACATATAAGAAAGCCCTTCATAGTGCCAGAACCGCATTTTATTCATCACTGATTGAGGAAAATAAGAACCCCAGGATTCTTTTCAGCACTGTAGCCAGGCTGACAAAGGGCCACAGTGCTGTTGAGCTTAACATTCCCTTAGATCTCAGCAGCAATGACTTCATGAGCTTCTTTACAAATAAAATCACAACTATTAGAGAAAAAATTGGTCAGACCACTCCCACAGCTCTCACAGATGTGCCATCTACTACAATGGCTTTAGAAACAAATGTAAGACCTCATTTATACTTGGACTACTTCTCTCCCATAGATATCTCTGAGTTGACCTCAACAATTGCTTCATCTAAATCATCAACATGTCTCCTGGACCCCATCCCGACCAGGCTGCTCAAAGACGTCTTTCCCCTAATCAACACATCCATACTAGATCTGATTAACCTCTCTCTATTAACAGGTTATGTTCCACAGGCTTTTAAACTTGCAGTAATTAAACCTCGACTCAAAAAGCCTACTCTTGACCCAGGTGTCCTAGCTAATTATAGACCAATATCCAATCGCCCATTTATTTCCAAAATCCTTGAAAAAGCTGTTGCAAAGCAGTTATGTGACCACTTGCACAAGAATGATTTGTTTGAGGATTTTCAGTCAGGATTTAGAGTCCATCATAGTACAAAAACCGCATTGGTGAAAGTCACCAATGAAATGTCCACACAAGAAAGGTGTTCCATCAGGGGTTGGTTCGCACAAGTATATAAAGACAAACACACACGCACACACCACATGTCAGGAATCGGCGCGTTATGCTGCCAAAAATGTTGAGGGTGAACTCAATTAAAAGGCCAGACAAGGAAATGTAAAACAAAACCGTCTCTTTAATAAGAGAACTAACGCTAAACAAAACCATACAAGACACGGTGAAACACAAAAATCACAGGTCGGTATAAACAGTCCGAGATCAGAGCCAGCAAACACATACAGCAGAGGAATCCAAATACGTAGTCCAAAGGGAAGTCCGATAATTATACACAGTGACAGTCTGAAGCAAGAGGGCAAGGCAGAACAGAATAGTCAGAGGAACAAGCCGGGTCAAAAACACAAAGTACCAAAACCGAAAAATGCTGGAGAGTGAGAGGTGGCGTCTAGAACAATCTGGCTGGGATTGGTGGGTGAAGGCTGCTTATGATGCGGTGCAAACTATAATGAGCAGGTGAAACTAATGCGGGTGATGAAGAAAGTAAAAAGACC
>NW_018127892.1:2674048-2720267 GCF_001952655.1 Monopterus albus | reverse complement strand
TTAATCCAAAATGCTGCAGCCAGAGTACTGACAGGAACTAGCAAGAGAGATCATATCTCTCCCATATTAGCTTCTCTCCACTGGCTCCCTATAAAATTCAGAATAGAATTTAAAATCCTTCTCCTAACACACAAAGCCCTTAATGACAAGGCTCTATCGTATCTTAAAGACCTCGTAGGGCCTTACCATCGTAACAGAGCACTTCGCTCTCAGAGTGCAGGTCTACTTATGGTTCCTAGAATCCACAGAAGTACAATGGGAGGCAGAGCCTTTAGTTATCAAGCTCCTCTCCTATGGAACCAACTCCCAGTCTCAGTTCGGGAGGCAGACACCCTCTCTACCTTTAAGAGTAGACTTAAGATTATCCTTTTTGATAAACCCTATAGTTAGGGCTGGATCTGGTGACCCTGTCCCTTCCCTTAGTTATGCTACTATAGGCCTAGGCTGCTGGGGGTCCATGGTCCTGTCCTGTCCTGTCCTGTCCTCTCCTCACCCCCTATGCATCTATATGCCACCATTACACATCACTAACGTTGTGTCTCCTCTCCCCCTGTACCTTTCAGCAGGTAGCCCTGGCTCTGGAGCTCTACATCTCTGATGAGCAGTCACAGGCCACATCAACCTGATCAGTGTTTGATTGATTGTTGTGTCTTGATGCTTTTCTTCTTTTCTCTCTCCTCTATCCTCTCACCCCAACTGGTTGAGGCAGAAGGCCGCCCACCACGAGCCGGAGTTTGTCGGCGGTGTCTTCTGTTAAAGGGAGTTTTTCCTCCCCACTGTCGCCAAGTTCTTGCTCAAGAGGGATTTGTTGGGTTTTCCCTCTGTAATAATAGTGATAATAGTAAGGTCAAGACCTTACTTTGTAAAGTATCCTGAGATTACTTTTGTTGTGATTTGGCACTATACAAATAAAATTTGATTTGATTTGATTTGAATGAATCACCTCAGACATACTGTAATTAAACTAACTCTGATTAGCTGGTCTGGAACCAAAAACTCAAGAGCTTCCCATATTAGAATTAGCCAACTCACAGTTCAGGGTTAACGTCAGAGTTAACACCTTGCATACCCATTTGGGTAAAAACACAATTAAAATTAATAACTGAGATTCACAAATTCTATTAGGCAGACTTTGCTACAAATAGACAAAACTAGTCATGTTATTTTCCTCCTGCTGTATTTATGCTAAGCTAACCTGTTGTTAGCTGTAGCATATCCTACAGCCATGAAAGTATTTCCTAGAATGTTGAATACATAATTTACTTTATGCTTAAGATAAAATTGCTGTATACAACTTATACAAAACCTATGCTGTGGGCCTATTTAGGCATGAACAAAGAGTGTAGTGCTCTACCTATTCATTTCCACAGTATATGCAGCACTGCAGGCCTATAGCATATGAATTATGGGAAATAGCCTAAGCATGATGACCAAAAACCCCTGTTGCTCATTCATCTCTTTTCAAAATGATTCAATGATGCCTAGGATACACAAAATGATCACAAAACAAGATAAATCATCACGGTCCTCTCACCCAACAGTTTCTTTCTAGGACTTCTTGAAGTGCAAAGCTGCTCTGCCCATCATATGCCTATGCAACATGGCTTTGTGAATTATCTACTCCAGCTACAAAACTCTGAGCATCTGCAGGCAACAGGATATCCTGCTGAGAAATGTGGCAGGGATAACAGCTGCTGCTGATTTCTCTGGGTTCGCTCGATCATGTCTGATGGCACTGAGGCTTTCAGAGGACTGTCATAGAGCAGAGTGGGGCCATTATACGCTCTCTTCACCACTTCTCTCTGATGGGAAAAAGGTTGAGACCATCAGACCAGGGCTGAGAATTGCTGTACTGACAGACTGTGGCCAGACAAAAAGTAATCTATCTGTGTGTGAGCTCTTCTCTCCATGGGAAGTCTTTGACATCTCCAACCAGCTGTGCTGCAGTGGAGAGCTTCTTCCATTGTGTGACTCGACTGGGAGCTGTTCTCTAATTGAAAAGAACGGGAATGGAGACTTTCACTTGGACTCCCTATTCACTGATAACTAATCAATAGCTTTATGAATGACGAGCCAATGAGTCAAAACTCAAGACATGCACCCTTGCAGAACTTAGTTGGAGGAAAACATTCCGTATTAAAGCCTAAATTGTAAATACCACCTTACCATCTGTCCAGGCTACAGCCAACATTTGTGTTCACTTACTAGCTTCAGTTCACTTAAGAAAATCCCAAACCTCAGTCTGGCTTTGTTTGCTACATTTTGTATGGGCTTAGGATGACCTTGTGCTAAACACTGCTTTGTGCAACTTGGGGTTCAGTGTCTTACCCAAGGATACTTCAACATTCGGACTGGGGAGACCGGAGATCAAACCACCGACCTTGCAATCAGAGGTCAACCCATTCTACCCCTGAGCCATAGTCATGACATCCATATTGACACTCCATCCTGTAGTTCCCAAGATATTTCATGGTGGCTCTGCAGAAACGGTCCCAGAATCACCAAAGGGATGATTAGAAGTCATTCGCTGGGGACCATGCACGTCTCTATGAAATGTCCTGGCAATCCATCCAGTAATTGTTGAGACACTGCCTTTCAGTTTGAACCAAAGGTGTAGACCAACCAACACAGTGACAGTGCCATCCACAGAGCCACGCTGCTAGCATGGTTAAAAAGGTTAAAGCCATTATTCTTTGTCATTTATAGTTCCTTTATAAAGCATCAATTATTATAAACTGGTAAAAAAACAAATTTGGCTATGAATGAGGCCACAGCACAGATTAGGTGCTGGTGTGCAATAGCCAGGAGACTTAAAACAGAGGATGAGCCATTATTCTTATTGTTATATTAAAACCTTGTAAATCCCGTGGTTTTTAAAACTGTGTAATATGATTTTGCATAGCATTTACAGTATGTGTAATTCAGATTTCATGACCTTAAAGCACTCAGCCAGACATTGAAAGTCTGACTGCAATTAGAAAATTGTTTGGCTGTCAGCGAGTCTGATTAGAGGTGCAAGGGGTTTCTTAGATGTCGGCAGTAGAGCTGGAACATCAGCAACACAGTGCAAAGAGTACAAGTTTGATTATGACCAACGATGGCTTATTAAGGCATGCCTAAAGGGTACAGGACCTGACAGCAACAGCTGCAGAATTTACAAGCAGTTCAGGATGATACAGGCTGCCAACAAAGTAGTAGACTCCCACACGCGCACGTTTTGGTGGTCCAAAAAATTTAAAAACCACACTCTACATACATGTTCCTCACCCAGTGAGACATTACTACTGGGTACACATGCTAATGTACAAAACTAATGAATATGCATTTAGAACATTTAATACACAACAGAACAAAGACAAACAGGGTGAAAACATTTATTTCTTTCAGTTATTTAATAAATACATTCCACAGTACACGTTTAACATTTTATATTCAACATATACACGTAGTTGATGGTATAACTTAGACCAACTGCATTCACAGAGTTAGTCTTTGCCACATAACTGATGATTGACCTGATAAGTGATACTGCATTGAAGTAGAGCATTTACACAGGTGCAACTGTGCCTTTCTCCGAGAAAGGTAACTAAAACCTGCAAGCTGCACTCATACAATTATTGGCTTTTTCAGCAACATTTCATGGCAACATTTTGACCACTCGAGGTACTCTAATAAAGATTAAGAGACATCTAAATATCAATGAATAACTCAATAAGGGAGAAACATTCCAGTATGCAGGGTTCCCTGTTTTACTGTCACACAACCGCTCTCATAAAAGCAGTCCATATCTCACCTTCTTTAGTACCAGAACAGTGAAGTTACAGTGCCACCGTGTGGTCAAGGTTGGGAACTAATCCACCCTGACTAGCTCAGACTGCGTGGGAGAACGGCCTGCAATAGATTGCTGCTCTGTCTCCGCATGGCATATAATAAGAGTTTTTATAGAAAGTGGGGGCAGAAAAAAAAACATGTCACAACAACCTGAGACTGACAGCTGATTAAAATCACTTCAATTTTAAAGTCATGCAGTCCTCAAAGCCAAAATAAAGCACCCTGATGTGTGTTCAAGTGAAAGCCATCGTCAGTCGTTGATTGATTCCTGGAACAAGATGTGAAAGCCATTCAGAGTAAAACAACGGGGACTCACAAATAAATATCATAGTAACATGATGTATCAGTCATTTTCTTTGCTGATGAAAAAACATTCTTAAGACCAATATGAAGTCCAGTCAACAGATTTGGTAACCTTGCATTCAAAGCCCTGGTCTTGACTCAAACCCCACGTTTTCCTTCCACTTTTACATACAAGCACACAGCATGATGCCCATTAAGTGTGTTTTTACGGCAATTTAGTAGCAAGACAATGATGGTTGAGAACACAGGATGTGATAGTGTGTTTTATTGCTGTCTCTGGCTCAGATCATTATAGCCAAATTTCTGTTGCAGTGTTTAAGTGGTGGCCCTGTTTCCACTTGAATGTTTGCTTTGTTTTCTGCTTTTGTCTACATGTATTAACTGAGAGCTCCGGCTGCATTATTATTGGACCTTGAGAACAATGGCAAGCTTTTATTGCGAATGATTTTATGCTGAAAATTGACATAGTACTGCTACAGTGCACAATGACTGTGGTCACAGATTTTCAGTGTATGGCAGCCATTTTACTGAGCGTCATATTTCACCTGTGGCTGACTTCACTCCTCTTCTCCTCATACATACTGTATTGTGTCTTGATGGCATGTACAGCCATGCTGACTTCACGATTAAAACCATATTACATTTACTGTAATTAAGAAAAAAAAATCTCAATTTGTACTCCATGGGAGCAGTAACTCATTATATGATGAATTTTGCATGACTCCAGTTTTCTTCACGCTGGCTAAAAGCAACCTCTCTCACTTTAAAAAGCAAAGATGCAATCAAAGAAATATTAAAAAACAAGAGTGTGCTGATCAACTTTGTGAAGGATCACTGAAAGCAGGAGGAAACAACTGTCACTGAGGTTTTCATCTAATCAGGCTCAGGGTAAGAACACAACAGCTAAGAGATGGAGGTGCACTTGGTTTTTAAATAGTATCTGACATTTTTAACATCCCTGTTATTCAAGCAAAAAACAAAGACGCTAATGCTAATTGACCATGTGCCAGTCAGTGCTGTGGTTGCAAATGAAACCTTACAGTGGGAGTAAGTTTAGACAGATTGATAATGCGCTCACCTCTTCTAGACAAACTGTTGTGGCACCGTTGAGCAAGTAAATCGATGTAAATTGCTTTCATGGTGCTCTCAGTGGGGGGAGACTGTGGTATGTATTACAACTGTATACATGTAACAGGACTGTGCTGAAAACAAGCATACTCAGAACAACCCTCTTCTGGATAAATAAAGTTTAAGACAAGTACAGCTGTGTGCTGGCTTTGCCACTGCACCTCTGACCTGTCGGAGGGGTCTCTGCTTGGCGAGTTGAAATGCACTGTGAACAAAAGCGAGGACAAATGTGTCCAGTCAGCGATGCAGTGTCTGTGTTTAATCCAGGGGAACCTCTGGCATGCTGGGTAATGCAGAGACTGTGGCCCGCTTAGATTCCATCATCTTATCCAGGCCGAAGAGCAGGTCCAGCTGGGTAACTGGTCGTAAACGCTCCTCATCCACAGGTCTGAAGCAAAGGATACATGTGGTCAGAGGTCTATACAAACAATAGCTGTATTCTATTTCATTACGACACACTACTGCGTACAGCATGTAATATATAATCTAATCTAATCTTCGTAGTGTACGGTTTTCACAGTAGCATGTAAACATTCAAGATACTGAACTTTTTATATAGTGCTTGAAGCCATTGGATAACAACAAAACTGTGGCTATAGAATGCCACCACCAATTAAATCCTCACAAAGCACAACACTTCTCCAAAAATCTAACTTATTTAGTTTTCTGCGGTGCTCTTCAAGCTGTTTCACATCCACCCTGAGTAGAAACGTTTTGCAGTTGCGAGCAGCGCCTTCATTTTCTGCACTGCTTAGCACACTCAAAAATCCCGGGTTTTTAACTACACTGGCATTACTAGAAACTGGCATTTTTGTCTATATGTACAATACAGTAATGTTGTTACTTTTCCTGTATGAACACTAGGGATGGGACACTATATCAAAATTCAATATGTAATGCTATATAAAAACGGCACAATATGTCTCGTTGTCTAAACTAACGTTACTTTGTTTACCAACTACAGCCAGCTCTTCCCTCTCTCACCCTCATCTCTCTGAACCTCTGTCTTGGCCTCCTCTAAAGAATTTTCTTATGTCCATTTACAGGAGTCAGTTATGTTTGAGATCATCTGTATTATTCAAAAACTTAACTTAGTCCCATCACATACAGTCCATCCCTTTCTTTTGTCTTTGCTGCATGCACGCTACAGTGCACCAACTACGACATGCGTATGTGCGCACCATGGCGTATGAACCCTGACCACTGCGCCTCAACTTGTATTTTGCTTTGACATTCTGGATATAGAACAAATCATTTTAGCATCACATTAGCATGATTTTACTGGGACACAGCGGATTGATAATGGGGCCTGTGCTCCAGTAAAAGTGGTCTAACAATTCCTATGGCAATACTGTATATATCGTGTTGTCTCCATACACCAGCAACTTCATAACAGAACATACGTCAGTCAGCATATCTGGCTGTTCTTTACATGATCAAACCAGTGCTAAAAAAGGGGAAAAAGTGAGTAATAAAGTACAAGTATTCCGCAGCTAGTCATACATTGTTGTCATTGAATTTTTAATTGTATTGTGATTGAATCGAATCGTACACACCATATCGTACAACTAACGGTATTGAGAAAAAGTCAGATTGTCCCACCCCTAGTGTACACGGTACATACTCAAAACCAGGTGAGAACTGAACTCCCATTTGAACAGTCTTATTGGTACAGTATCTGAGACACATTCCTATTTGCTACATGTGCCATGTAGGAACCAGAGACCACAAGATCAACTCCAGTAACTACAGTAAGGCTACATGTCTGTAGAAAGGTTCTAGCATTTGCTTCGGCCTCTTTAAGATTTACACACCCACACACACATTTGAAGCCACATGCTGACGCCTGGTATCATAATTGCTCATCTATGATTATAGTGTTCAGAAAGCTGAAAAGTAAAAGTTAAAAATATTTATTCTTTAACAATAATGTCTTGTTCCAAGAAAGGTTTGAATAGTTGCTTAGCAACAGCTGAAGCACGGGTTACACAGCTCAGTCTTATTCTTTTATAAAATCTCAGATACTGAGTTCCATAGTACTTTGTGATCAGTGTACCAATAGCTGTGTGAGTGCTCAACATGAATACTTTTAATATCTGACAGTCTATACACTGCTTCAAAAGCTTTCAAATGTTATGAAAACTGACAAGAATGTTTATGGGAACACTATATTAAGAGTACATCACTCCATATAATATTGATAGCAGCTTTCTAAAACCCACACTGGTCTAACCTCAAAGTGTTTAGGGTAGGTACTGTAGTTAACGAGATGCTTAGTGTGCACAAGGGCCATGAAATCTTGTGGGTGTTTGAATATGAGTCATACTTCTCCTCCTCCTGGCAGCCCTGTAACTGCTGAGCGATTTGCCTCATCTGTTCCTTGCGGACGTAGTCCCGGACTCTGTACATGGCGGCATCACGACAAAGCTCCCGCAGGTCGCTGCCAGAGTAACCTTCTGTTTTCTCTGCAATCTCTTTCAGATTGATGGCATTACTCAGCTGAGCAAAAAAACAGGACAGATATATGAGACCGTTATCTAAAATGAATCTAGAAGCTGTCACCAGTTTTTGGCCGTTTGTTACTGGTCAGATTTACTTTAAGGTGATTTTATAATGAAAACACATGTGTGAAATGGTTTCTGTGAATGACACAGAGAGAGAGAGCTGTGAAGAGAATAATTTCTTCCACAACTGTCTAGGATGAAAAGAAATCACAGCTTACATTTTCTCCTGCTAATATCAGCCTCAAGATGTCCTCTCTTTGTCTTGTGTTCTATAAAGACACAAAGGCATTTGCTCTTATTTGGAAGATTAAGTATACTAACGCGCAGCCTGTATGTATTTATTAATTAGTAATGAATCACCAGTTTACAAACTTTCTAGTTTAGACACATCTCAGTGTTTTGACAGTCATGTTAGGCATCAACAGTTCACCAACATTTATGTATGACAAAATAAGGAGCTGTTTACTGTACTGGAACAAAGATACAGCCCAGGCCTTTTGTGGTTTGGCCAGCAGCCATAACAGTTCAGTAAAACACACCATTTCAATCATTAAATTTAAATAAATTGTACAATGAAGCCTCGAGTGAGTCATCAGCAAATAGAAGCTTATTCTATAGTTTTTTCATATAAATGCACCCATTTCTCATACATTATAAAATGTAACTGTATATTAAAGATATAAAACAAAATGAGAGTAAACATGTTCCAAAACGATAACCTGTATGTGCTCTGTGTATTCAGTTAGACTACACAGACTCTGTGTAGCTGGTGTACGTGTCTTACTGGCAGGCCAACGTGGAAAGTGGCAGGCATCCTGCGCAGAATGGCTGGGTCCATGTCCTGTGGCCTGTTTGTAGCTCCCATCACCATCACCTACAATCATAAGAACCACAACGTGCACGTTATGTTAAAATACCCCTTTCTGCATAAACTCTTCAAATACACCACAGCACCGGGTGTTACACAGTCTAAACTGTACGTATTTAGATAGTTATATAATAGTTTAGATTTTATATATTTTGGAAAACAAAACTGGATACCATTTTAAAGTGCCAAGCTTTAGTTTGAGTATGTTTACATATCTACCACTCCACTAATTAAAGTGGAGACTTGACACTTTAATACAGTATCCATGGTTTGATTAGAAATTGAAGGTGCTGAACCACAGAGCCTGAAGAGCAAAAGGTCTGGACTGTAGATATTACGGCCAGCAACTCTTATGAGCCAAGAGAGATTCCAACTAATATCTACCAATATAAATACTCTGATAGCTTTATTATAGCATGTGAAAACACTGTGCTTGTGCTATAGTTGTGGTCAAAAATGATCTGACATTAGTGTTGAGGTGCCAATATGTTTGGCCATGACTGTACCTGGGTGCTTGGGGACGTATCCAGGCCATCCCACAGGCTCATGAACTGGGCCTTCATCATGGCTGTGGCCTCGTGATCCAGGCTGGAGCGATTCCTCAGAAATGACTCTAAGACACAAAAGGCGAGAAGCATAATCAAAGCATGGGAGCAGAGTCTGTACAAAACTCATCATAACAGACTGAAAGCAATGGGTTGAAATCAGTTTGGTCCATTTCAGGGACTAGACAGGATTAGAATTGTGGTTGGTCTGTCTGTCAGCAGTTGGAGCTGCAGCAATACTGCTGTCCTACACTGATATTAGGGAGGGGACATTATGACTGTATTTACCACTTTCAGGGGTGCGCGCCTGTAAGAAGAGCTAAGAAACCTCACTCACATTTCTGTAATTAGAGATGCACCGAATGCAATTTTCTTGGCCGATTCTGATTTCCGATTTTTTTTTAACTTTAGCCTGCCGTTTCTAATTTTATTTCTAAGAACTGCAATTGACAGGATACACAGATATTTTTGAACGTTTTCTTTAATGAAAAATTAAAATGTAATAAAAAATAAAACACTGCATCATAGTTTTACATTTCTGTCTAGGACATATCTACAGGGGAACAAAGCTAACATTTTCCAAGTAATCACTGCTGACGGGCGTCCTGTTAGATACACTCACCAATCTCATCAATAAAGATGATACAGGGCTGGATTTTGACAGCCAGTGAGAAGACAGCAGCTGCCAACTTCTGTGATTCACCGTACCACATATCTGTCAGTGTGGAGGCCTGAAGGTTGATAAACTTGCAGCCAGAGGCTTTTGCTGTTGCCTTGGCGATCATAGTCTTTCCACATCCTGGAGGACCAAACAACAAAACACCTGCAAGGACAAATACATATTTGTAATGTTTTGTTCAAATTCCTGCATATCCTATTCAAGTCAACCAAATGTCCATATCTATAAAATCTACCCTGTTTAAGCACAATGAAATACAATAAAAAAAAAAGATCTTCTACTTTAAATATTTTATTACTTAAGGAAAACCTGAATTCCATCCAACCATTAAACAAATGCTGTGTAAAGACCCCAACTTTTCCTGTGTTGTCTCACACAGATACAAATTGATGGTCCAACTTAACCAATCTGTTCCCACAGGCACATTTTGTAAAAGCTACATGATATAAACAAAGCTTGAATACTAGGAGTGGAACTGGATTCCCAAAGCAGGTCATTTTGGAGGATGACTCGTGTGGAAGCTCTGGATATAACTTTATGCCAAACCATAAAAACCCTCTACAGAAAGCACAGTATTCCTCTAAGTGATCATCTGCCATCAGGCTGCCAAGTGTATAAATATTGTCAGATGCTTATTGGCACATATCTCTAGATAGAAGCATAATGTACTGGATGACTTTCTAACAATAATGAGGAGAGTGGAAGACAAACTGTGAAGAAACAAACTTTGTCAGTCTCTTGGGTCTTAAAACCAAGTTTATGTTGGCTAGTTGTTTATGTACTCCAACACAAAGTATTTCACAACAGAAACAATAACAGGAATGTGGTTCTCATCATTTTGATTCTACTGCAATGCATTAGATTCAGATATAAATAATGACTATGAGATTAACAGGCACTTTGAGGGTCTTCACACGCATAGTGAGTTAATGATCCTGAACACTTACTATATTATGTTTATTATATGTCGTCCTATGATGTTAGCCTGAAGCTTAAAATGATGAGTGTAAAGGTTCTGTTCAGATGACATTCTGTGGCACCTTTAGGGGGCTGAAAGAGTTTAGATCCAGCTAATAGATGCCTTTTCTGAAAGGGCAGGATGACAGTGTCTTGCAGCTCATTGATAACCTCATCCAGACCTGCTATATCACACCAGGACACCTGCAGGAAGGTAGAGGAGTGTGAACAATTCAATGTGAGTTCTTGTCTGGGAAAGTGCAATCACAAAAATTGGCCAAACTGTCTTGACTCTAGATAATCTTAATATGGCAAACTGAGAATTACCACTGTTACCTTCATAGTCTGTGGATCAACTAGTTGAGATGCAATGTTCATCTCATACTCTGTTAGCTTGACCCCTTCGACACCAATCTTCTTCATCAGCTGCTCTGCCTGGAGAGAAAAGAAACAACTCAGATGAGGACACAAGGGGTAACAGAGTGCAAAATGCTGCCCCAGTCATTCCTTTTCATGTCTTAATCATGCCTGCTACACTGACAGCAGAAAACTTAAACAGAAACCTCCACCTCGGGCTTAAATGAATCTGTTAGGTACTTAGGTTTTATATACCCTTTTTTTGGCTTGGCTTTTCTGTTTGGAGGTAGGGTCCATAGCTTCTACAACCCATTTGATGCTGTAGTATGTAGCTGCACCAAAGATGGTCAACTTCACCAGCATGCCTACCACTTCATTTCTGGACAACGGCCGCATCAGGGCCTCCCTGGGGAGATCTTTAAACAGCATCTTTGCTGGTTGATATCAGTCCAGAGGCTGGATAGAACTGTAGGAAACAGAGGAATGAAACACATAATCAAGAATGAACTTTTAGGGAAGCAGGATTTACATACAGCTCACTGGATTCAGGAATGGTCAGTAAGTTTGCAATCAAAATGTATCTGATTTATGCATTTCTGTGCAGAGAGCTACAATCCTGCAATACTTGTTTGATTAAATGACACAACTTAATGCTGCTTTCTAGTAAGTTACTGTGTTTAAAGTGACAATATTTCAAGTGTGTAAATACCAGTTGGTCCTGGATGAAATAACAAATTGTTGCAAATGAGTGTGAACCAAATCAAAACATTTAACACTTTTGCTTGTTGGATAAGGTGTATGCCGACCTGAAGAGTGGCTCATGATTATTAGCCACAGACCGTAAAAAACGTTCATTGAGATGTTGCTTATGTTTTTAATGAAAATTACAGGTAAAGCAACAGTCGTCGAAGCCAAAGCTACTAAAGCAAAGCAAAGCAAAGTAATACTAAAGAAGAAGCCCTAAATTAGCATGTTCAAGTAAGCTAAAGCTAACACTAGCACGTAGCAAACTCACTATCATTATATATTTCTGATATAAACAAAAGTTAAGAACTAATACGTTTTAATACATTTTAACCCATATTCTCTATGATGGCACATAAACGCAACTCGTAAGCCAAAACCGTCCCACTTACTGCAACGGGAACACTGTGCCGAAAATGCTAAACACTAGCATGTGCGGTGCACCACGCTTTGTAAGTCGGAGGGGAACAAAACACCATAGTTCCGGAATATGTCTCATTAACAGAGCAGGCGTCTCATAGTTAACCACTGGATGGCAGAACTTTCACACAGATGATGCTCATATCAGCACCATGGACAGCATCTACATGACCACACAGTAGGTAGGCAAGACTGAAACGAAGGTGTGATTGGTGAAACAGGCAGTGAACAAATGTTGCACTAACCAATGTTGGGTGATTTTGTGCTCGTGGACTTAGAATTAAAAAAAAAAATAAAAGCATGGAACTTTGAAGGATAGATTTATTTTACAACAAAATAAAAATATGTGTGTGCAGCTTGTAATATTTACACAGAGATAAAATCATTAATAGGCTATTCTCGATAAAATACTTATTTAAAAACACTACAGTAGGCTATGTATCAAATCAGGCCAAAGGCTATTTTAAATATACAGAATGTTAGTTTTTGCCAGTCATTCTGATGAGCGCAAGCTACTATCATTATACTGTATCTTTTGGAGCTGAATATTTTTTCCAGGTTGGCAGTAGATTTGTCGATTAGACTGTAATTTGATCTCAAACACCCAAGCATGTCCTAGGGTTTGGCTACATGCAAATATATTCCACACTGACATAGCTCAAATCTGAAGCCCTATCTGTGTTTGGTTTCCATTCATTTCAAGGGCTGTGTGATAATGGATAATTCAGACTTCTTAACAGCAGCCTCATAGATAAGGCTGTAACAAATGGCCCTCTCCTACAAGCAATTTATCACACATGGGCCAAAAGGATTGTTAACTGTCACAGATTGTGAGCTAAATTTGAAAATGCTGTTGCAGCATGTACTGTATCCAGAATGGTCTCTGGATTTCACCAGTGAAATTAAGAGTAACACTGCTGAGAAGAAATTAAAGAATGCTATAGAACTGTTTAACCAAAAAAAAAAAAAAAAAAAAAAAAAAAAAAAAAAAAAAAAAAAAAAAAAAAAAGAAAAAAGAAAAATCTATTTGAATCTGCAACATTTTACATCAGATGATTTTACAAGAACGGGTTTTTTTGGTATTTCGCTTCCAAAACTCACAGCTCTTGCATCAATATGAAGTCTACACCTGAAGCAAAAATAAACAGTTTTCACAGTAATGTTCACCTCACACTCCATAAGGAATAGAGTACACCTCTCTGTGAACATAATTAACTGGATTTGGCACAATGTACTAGAAAAGGGGAATTGTCTTCTCTTTCTTTTTGTGTGTGTGTGTCTGTGTGTGTGTTTTCTTTCCTGTGCATTTGTGTTGGGTTAGAACCTCCAAAGCAAAATTATGCACAGTTCCATCCTGGACTTTTGCGCCTTCAAGTGTCCAGCAAAATTAAGTCCACCCTTGTTGTGGAAAATGAAACACAGGCTGCTCTTGCACACACCTTTGGCTGTGAAAATGCTTCATAAAAAGCATTAATCCTCCTGTACTGCAGCAGCGAGTCCCAGGAGATAGCAGCCTGACAGGGCCATTTTGATGGGTCTGGGCATGAAAGCGTAGGCTTGTGTATCTGCAAACTGCAGCCGAGTCTTCACATTCCCACAACGCCTTGCACTTCCCCCAAACAACCGCCCAAAAAAACACATTCCGCTTCCATGGCTGTCAACCTCCACCTTGCAATAGCTAAAAAAAGATGTAAAGCCCTCTGCATGGAGCATTCACATGCCAAAGCTGTACATTTTTGAGAAAACTGGCTGAAAACTGATTGTTTTGCAGCAAAAAGTTTGTGCCCATATGATGTATTGTGCTATGTTTTAGCCAGATTATAATCTGACAATTTTTCACAAGTGTGACTACTGGACAGCGAACACATACAGACAGGTGACAAATGGAAGAAAAACCCAGCATAAAGTGTCTCAGTAAGGTGTTGGGTCACCAGAACAGCTTCAGTGCTCCTTGGCATTGAAGTCTCTGAGCTCTACTGTCGGGATGAACATCATTCTTCTAACAGATATTCCCTCATGTGGTGTTTTGATGATGGTGGTGGAGATGCTGTCTAACATGTCGCTCCCACATCTCCCATAGGTGTTCAACTGCTTTCAGATCTGGTGACTGTGAAGGCCACAGTATATGATTCACATCATTTTCATATTTATCAAACCATTCAGTGATCCCTCATGTCCTGTGGCTGGGGGTACTGTCATCCTGGAAGAGATCACTTCCATCAGGGTGTGCCTTTCATTTGTCACCCTTCTGTATCGACTTAACAGTTTAAGTGTTAAACTGTTTAACGCTTCAGTAAATGTTGGTCACAGGCAACAGCTAATTACCCTTTCAATCTCCTAGGAAGAGATATTACCTCTAGCAGGATAAGGAATCATTAGAGAGTAGATTATTTATTTTCTTCTTACCCAGAGGAACCAAAAGGATTTACTGTGAAAACATAAAGTGGTGGAACTAGAACACTCATTTAGTATTTTCACATTTGAACATGAGTGGATTGTGTTTTTGCTCCATTTTGTAGTAGCTGAGTGTTGTCTTATATAAGGAAGACAGACTCTTATTCAAGGTTTTAAAAATATAGTTCCACTTTTTAATAGGTCAGCCATAATAAAGGGTTTTACAGTCAGCATAATTCATGGCTTTGCTAACGGTTAATAAATCATTTGCTATTGTTTTTTGGATCAGCTATAATCCATTTAGGTTGACAATTGTGAAAAATTGAAAGATTCCTTTGCACTTGGATTTTTAAGTCAATAAGACCCTTTAATGGACATGTAACTTCTAGAAAAACATGAGCAGACTCTGGACAAATATTCATTTATCAACAGGTTATTAACATGTGTAATTGTAAAACAGATGGCTTATTAGAAAGTGTGAAATTATTTACAAATAAAATGACTAAATACCAGCCAGGAGAATGTTTTTTTTTGTTGTTGTTTTTTTTTTTTTTACAAATCATTGTTATTAAAGGTCTGTATCTAGGATATATAAAGCATTTGTAAGCCACTAATAAAGATACTAGTTATAGTATATATTAGTAATTTGCAGTAAATTCATAAAGAAACAGTGGTAGCAGCAGGCATTAAAAAACAAGGTGCTGCATTCAACCATTGCATTTGCTTGGTCATTAGAGTGCTATTCTGGCTCTTGGTTGCCCTTTCATGAACCTATCAGCTGCCAACTGTTCAGGGATATAAAATAAATGATTCATGTCTCTTATATAATACATAAGCCCATCATTGTCATTTCTGCATAGATGAAAAGACACAGTGATGAGCAGACCAAGGATGCATGAAAGACCCAGTGTCTGGGTGAGACTCAAAATCACTCAACAAAAGGATCTGACATGCAGCGGAGGCTTCTCATACTCTTTGTTCATTCTGCAAGGTAACTCGCACAAGTCGACAACCCACCGACATCACCAGAGAAAGATGATTACAGCTGTAGTTCCAGACTGACAGCCTTCTCCAACTCCACGGGCCATGCCATGGTTACCGAGGTACTGACAGCACAGGAAAGAAATGCTTGAAAAAGAGTGATATGTTGTTTTCTCGTTCTCCTCCATCACTTGAGACAGGTGAGAAGACTATGCATTCCAATTAGCATCTGTCACTGCATACTGTAAATTAGGCTCACATCAGACGTCTTGGTCTGAAGTGGAAATCAGTGTATTCGGTGACACACTGGGGCAGGATTTTATGGTAAACATATTGATTGGTAAACTGATCTTTCCTTAAATCGTTCTCACTATACAACAGACACATTCTTATACTCACAAAAAAATAAATAAATAAAAGTAGCATGCTTTTTTAATTTTTGTTTTTCAATTTAGAGTGGTAGCATCAGGATGCAGCTGTAGATAGTGTTTTTATCAGTAATCAACATCTGTGAGGTCAACAATGATAATGATCATTAAGATTATACTGTTAAACTAAATAAGAGAAACAAGAAGAAAAGCGGTAATTAATAAGAACAGTAATGACACTTTTTAAAATTTATCTGCATTAACAGCTGTCTGGAATCCAAACATAGTTTCACATTAGAGGCACTTCAGGTTTCCCAGGAACAACCACTGTTACTGTCACAGTGTAAAACTTAAAAATGGTATATATCATCTACAAAGAAGTGTTAATTTCTACAACATGGAGACACTGATAACAGATATGAAGCTTGTCACAACGGATGGAGTGTAAATGCATTCTTCTCTACATGCAGAATGAAAATGTGTTGTTGCTCCTCATCTGCAGTACTTCAAAAAATAACATGTCTGGCTGCAGTGTTTGTGCTTCAGCTCTTTGAATGTCAAAATCACAAAAAACTCAAAGTACATCACTGATGCTATTCCTGCTCTTTTGCCATGTAATTGGCTCTGATTACAGAATATGTCAGGTTGTCTTAACAGTTATTAAAAATTTCTTGTCTTTAGACTTTTTCGAAGCAATCATTAGCCTGCATTTCAGAACTACCAAACAAATTAAGTTGTTCCATGTATGGCTAATTTCCATGCATTAATAAGACACATTATCATCATAAAGTAAGTGATTATTGCAACTGTCATTAAATGCAACAGCTGTAGTGACTTGAGATTTAGATGATCTATATTCATGCAGCCATAAAATCTGACATTCATGAACTTTGGTTCCATTTCAGTTCAATTTTAAAACTCTGATCTCTCTCCCCTCTCCTTATTTCACCTCTGACAACTGTGATATATTCATGGCTCCAGGTCTTTTTCATAGTCTGACTTTAGATGCACTTTTCCCCCTTATCTATCTATCTATCTATCTATCTATCTATCTATCTATCTATCTATCTATCTATCTATCTATCTATCTATCTATCTATCTATCTATCTATCAAGTACTAACCATCTAAGAATTATCAGAGGTTTTAATTCTATAAAATTTTTATGATTGTTAATATGGCAGCACATTGATTTGAGAATAGTTTCCCATAAGATAAATGTACCATAATGTAAAATGTGTATAATGCTTTGTACATTTTTACACTTTAATTATTGGTATTTCCTTATTGAAAGGAATAGTTTGAAATTTTGGGAAATATGCTTATTTCCTGTCTTGTTGAAATTTACATAAAGCTCAGAATTTTGCTTTTTCATTTATTTGATGAGTACAAAAACTGAAATCTAGAAACAACAAGCTGTAGTTTTTGGGAAGATACAGTATATGCTGTTACTAACCCTTTGTGTTAAAGCTACAGTATGTATGTTTTTTCACATATTTTTGTTGTAAAAATCTGCTCCAGAACTTGTCTTAATGTGGAGAGGTGCTGTCAAAGCTTCCTGTGTACTGTATATTTAAGCTAAGCTAACTGACTCTCAGTTTTGGCTTCATACTGTTCTTAACTGGCAGGCATGAGAGTGATATCAATACTTTCATCTAAAACTTGGCAAGAAAAAAAATATCTAGATATAAAGAAGTGCCAAGTCAATAAGAATCTTCACAAAATGCCAAACTGTAACTGTACCACTTGCTGTATTGCACAAGCTTACTACAAGAAGCACTGACTTTTTTTTTTTTTACAATAAAATCATAAACAGTAGAAGTTTTTGTTCAAAACTTTGCATAAAAGCACTTTTTCTGACTTTAATCAAATGAGTTTCAACCCTGCCTTACCTGAGAGCTAAATGGCTCTCTCACAGCTGTCAAAAGGTCACCAAAGACAGTAGCAACTGCTCCAAGGATGCACCACAGTGCCTTCACATCCACCATAGTTAGGTGCTCACCACTCACCTGAAAAGCTGGAGCTGACTCAATAATGCCCAACTAGCATGAAGCATTCTCAGCCATAGGGAAGAAATTGAAGTGAGCAGCCCCAGTTCTTCAGGTAGATTCTAATAAGAGAGCCCCAAGGGAAGTGGTGTCTGTGTAAGTGATGGCAGCAGTTACGTGGGGTTCTATAAAGCACGGGAATAGCAGAGCTCCCCTGACAAGGAAGACGTTTAAGTTCAGAGCGTGTGAGACTTGTCCCATCGAGTGAAAACAATTGGCCAGTTCCAGCTCCCATTCATCAAAGTGACAGCACTTGGCCACGTGGAAATGAATGAATAAATAAAGGAGAACGCATTCAGTATGCAGATGAAGTGAAGCCTGCTGGGTAGACGCTGCGAGAGAGAGGACTGTCAGCATATATTCTATTCAGGCCTTGTTGGCAAAATGACATCATCCGTGACTGAACTGCTCCTTGCATATGGCTGTTTCCTCTCTAACATCCTATATTTCACATACAAATAATTTCTGACAGTGAAAGTAAATTAAAATTTTTACAATCCCACTTTCACCTTCCATCCACAGATACTATTGCTGCTGTCATGCCTGGCCTGTTGACTGTGCACTGAAAAAACAGTTGACCTCAGTGAAGTCAGACATATCAACAACCTTTTCTTGACTTTGACTGAAAAGAAGAGCATTTGTATGCACCCCTTGTGAATACAGAAAAAAATGCTTCCCCCTGCGCTACCTTGCTCTTGTGCTATGACCCACCACATATTCATTATTGATCATCGCTTTCGTTGCCTTGGTTACATGTATGCAGCCATGCTGACCTGTAAGCCTCCTTCCATGTACAGTTCACAGAAATACATATGTCTTTGATAAGGAAGCGGTCTGCGCTGTTGGGTTGTACTGGAGGCACACTGGAGTCATCTCATGGTGTTCGTCTTAACTTTAGAGTCAAAGAAAGTTGAGTAAGTCACTGGGTGTGCCTTCTGCGATCCATCAACACTATTCAGACCATTCAGGTGGCAGTCAAAGCAAGTAAAACGCAATGGGGTATTCTATTTGAATACTTTTATTTTAGTTAAGGTGACATTTCAGTTCCAAAGTAGTAAAAATGAGCTGTTTCTTCAGGGTAGAGAGTTTATGATCTGTAATTGCACTCTGACCCACCCTACCTTGTTTACTGTAAGTAAAGGATTTTCAGAAGACATATATTTGATTTCTTGTCGAGAATTATATAAGATGATCAATACCATTTTCATGTCTGTACAATAGCATCTTAGCATAGGGGGAATATGTTGCTTTGTTCTGTCCAAAGGTAAAGAAATAAAGTACCTGCCAGCAGCATTTGAAACTCCTTAGAATCAATCCTCACCTCTAAATCCTGGCAAGATAGCAAAAACAAAAATTTCATAAAATGTCAAACAATTAAAAAAAAAAAAAGCTATAAGATTGCATGGAAATTTTATATTGCGACCTAGGCTGGGGAACATTTCATTTGTATAATTTGTCATTCACAGCCGCTTTAAATGCATCACTCAGTTTTACGGGTTACACTGGTTCAATCCATCATCACAGCTGAAATAGAACTGAACAAAACAAGCAACTTCTTCTTTACTTGGTGAAGACAAAAAGCTCTTATTTTCCTTATGAGCTGGGTTCCTTCAGCTGTAGCATATAATTCGAAGAGTGACACCTTCCTCATAAATTACAAACAAGCAGCATGATGGCACCAAGTTTTAGCCTGGGGTAAGCAGTGGGTGGTGCAGGGAGTCTTATGTCGCCTGGCTGCCCAGGGAACTATATTGATTACCACTCATGTTTCTTTTGAATCAATCTCCATCACCCATTGGCCATTTTCTCCATTTGGGAAGATGGATGATGCAGATGGCTGGCTGCATGTATGGAGCACTGCACACACCCTGCAGATTCCATCAGGAGAGGCAGCATTGTCTCAATCACACCACAATTGGCTAATGGAAGGAGACACATCACTGTCACTGCCCGCTACCTCCATTCTCCCACCATCCTCCCTTGCTACATCCTCTGGGGATCTGGAGACAACATTTACTTTGGCTGATTAAAATCCTTGCCAAATTACACCTTGGGTTCAGGCTAGACATCCTCAGTGACAGGCGATGTATGGTTTTCCCTCCATATATATATATATTTCTAAAACAATATATTGTACTTGTTACACTGTACATGTATATTGATAGTGAAAGAACAATTTCTAGTGTGATGCTCCTGTCTCTTTGAACCATAAATTAAATGCCTGACTGCATTTTTTTATTTGATGCTTTACTCAATCATCTGTCCTGAGGCAGGTCTGGAATAATAACACATTTTCCATGTCAATCAAAGTCCAAAAAATAATGAATACTGTTCCATATTTTTTTTTATTTATGCTTTGACAGGAAATTAACTCTGAAGCTATATTCTGCTGTGATCGGAGACATTCTTCACTATGACAGCAACCACACATGGCATGTTTATCCTCAAAAACAATCTAACTTTTGATTGTTCCTCAGTAAGCAGGACTCCCTGCATAGACGCTTTGTGTACAGTGGATCTCACTCGGCTGGTGTCAGCCAGATTTATTTTTCCTCCCAGCACTGGAGCTCGGTCAGCACTGAGTTCAGCTCAGCCCAAACCCCTTGATGCTCTCACCAATCTATCAAGTCCATCAGTGTTTTGTGTAGCCTGGGGGATACTGGCTAGCAGCCCAACTGAGTTTACTCTTCCTCCTCCTCTTCCTGCCATTGTCTCCTCTCCCTGTGCAACATGTCTGAGCCACAGAAACCTGCTGATACAGCATCTGTATGGATTTCTCTCCATGTGTAGACTGCAGGATGTGTTCTCACTGAAATGTTCAGTAGACTTAGATCACCTCATTGAAAGCACCAGGTAAAACTAAGTAAACTACTGTACTATACTACCTGCATTACAGCCTTTAAAAAATTGAATAAAAATGTTAAAGAAGGGGCCAATTGTTGATATAGTTCAAACATGTATGCACCATAAAATGCCAGTGTTCCTGAAACGCTCTTTCAGTTTCATTTGAGAATCTGTGTTGCACTCTACAATACATTCTCTTTTTGTCCCCCCATGTTTCCTGTCTGTATCCATACTGTGAACTAATTAACCAACTGAAAAAGGCAAATATACAAGAAAAAAAGAAAAGACATGGAACCGAAACACGTATTTACAGGGATTTATTAGTAATTACTAAAGCATCTCTAAAAAACAAAACAAACAAACAAACAAACAAACAAACAAAAAACAGCTCGTGGGGTGGATGGAAAAAGCCATTAAAGGTAACTAAGTGAAAAAGTGTAATTAAGTTACAAACTGAGTATTTGGGCACTTAAAGGGAGCAGAAACAAGCTGCAAACACAACAGTGGCATCGCTAAAACATTAGCAAACATTTTCCTGTATTCACACATCCAGCAGGCACAGAATAATATCAGCATTCATTTAAAGTCATGTTCCTGGTCATGTGGTGAATGTAAGTCCTTCATCAATTCTCCTTTTTGCTCTGTTTTGGTGGTAAAAATAGTGTAGCATTTAGCAGCTAACAGGAGGCTCTTTAGTCCTAAATGCTCCACTGTGCTTACCAGCTATTTGCCATATTGTCTTGGACAGGTAGTGTATAATATGTTTTCAGCTGTTTTGCTGAAAGCAATTGTCGGCTGCAGTGGTATATGAAACTGATAAGAGAAGTGAGTGTGAAGCTACACAGTAAAGTTACAGGCTGTCAAACCAAAACAATGTGCCAAACGATGCTAAATAGATGAACAGGGCTGAGGGAAGTTCAGGAACCAGGTGATAATTCACTGTGGGCTTGTCACTGAGAGCATCCCCTTGCACATACACCTAGTCATGTGATCCACTGTTACTAAAAAAAGCATTGATTTAAAGAAAAGCTAGTAACAATTGTTAATAGTTGTCAGCAGGAGAGAGAGTAGCGTGCTGGAACATGCTGGTGAGTGGCATAAAAGATAAAGAACTTCCAGTTTCCATTTTGTAAAAACCCAGAGAATATCTGAGTTACAATAAATGTTGTTAGCAGTCCACTAAACCTGAGGATTATATTTAGCCAGAATATGACCTTGTCAGAGTCTCAATTGATCGTGAGGTCTTTTACAAAAGGGGAAACATTTTCTATCAGCCCTTCTTGAAATATAACCAGCAGTAGCTGTGCTGCAGTTTACAGGGCTGGAAAGAGCATTTGCAAAGAGCTGCGTTATACTTCAACCACAGCCATTCATCCTGTTTTAATCTGATTGTTAATACTAAAAATGTACAAGCCACATCCTAACATCCCATGGCATAATGCACTATAACATGCTTGTGTATTACTGAGACCAGCAGCATTGGAATGTTGGACATGAAGATAGGAGCAAACACATTATTGATGTCACTAGAACTCTTTAATGTACTGTGGTGCCATATTATACCCATGTGGAGAATAAACAGAAGCTCCCATTTCTGTGTGCTATAAGTCTCCAGTTGTTGCACAATCATTTTGGTAAAACTTAGGAGATGTTGTTGCAAATATCATCTGTCACAACATCTTGGACCACATGTTTTCTGGTGTGTGATTTTAGAAATAAACTTGTGTGTTAATGACCTTTTTTTGCAGAATGTAGGAGGAGCCCCCTTTTAAAAGTGATTTATCTTCTAATACTCCTAGATCTTTGGCCAGCTGCTGAGCCCTAAAGGAACACATTTATACAGACTGTGATTATACTCTCAAAAGGTCACCACACTGAAAAGTGCTCGTAATCATGTATCTAGTCTAAAATCAGTGAGAAGTGGATTCGGATTATTTATGAGGTCCTGGCTATCTCGTTCATTTTCTCGTTGCTTAGTGACGGGGTTCTCATGGAGTTTTTGAAGGAATGTGGACCTCTCACACAGCCATGCCAACTCATACATTTATTTTTTGTGACCCTCCAAGGGCATTTGAGAACTTGCTCAGTGAGACTAAAGGGCTATGGATTAAACAGCTTTGTTTTGTGCTTAGATGTGACAGCACATTCTCTATCACCTCAGTTTAGATGTAGATTATTTAGTTTGTTTCTACAATAGATACATGATTAATACAATCTGTTTATTTCCACAAACTCACAAGCTTCTCAGTCCCTGAAGATGCAAACTTTAGATATATGTCTAACAAGTTTGAAGTAGTTTAGAAAAATTTAGCAGAAACAAAACAAAAACCAATGAACAAACCGAACAGGAGGCCATCTGAATAATTTCACAGACACCATTTGGGATCAGCACTAGAATTACAAAGAAGCCCAAGGCTACTGCACCACTCAGCTGTCTGGAGTACATCTTCAAACCAAAACCACTAAAGACCTTATTTAAGAATATTCCATTTTGACTAAAATGTTAGACAGATGCTGAGATTTTCACCCTGAATATGTTTGGGGAGATAAATATTAAAAATAACATTTAGTTTTCAAAACTGTTGTTCTAATTGGCTGTACTGTATACTTTCATTCTCTTTGCATGCTTTTGGTCAGTTACCTCGCTGTTCTACTCAGTGTTAGCAAACCTTGTGCAAAGCAAACACTGTAGGCTAAAGAAACTCTGTGTAAAAATAGGCTTCAAACAAACAAACATGCCCTCAAAATATGGTTTGAGAAATGTGCTTATTTACTTTCTTTCCAAGATGAGATGTTTGATACCATTCTCATGACTGTACATGAAGCTACCAAGAGTCAGCTTAGCTAAGTATAAAGACAAGAAAAGTGGGGGAACAGGTAGCGAGGTGTTGACAAACCTGTAGAAAGTCACTGCATCTTGCCAAGAAACAGTCTAGCACATAACTCCCTGTAAAAATATGAACTGCCATTTTTACACTTCATTTCATGTCTGATTTAGACAAACTAGACATAGTGTATGAGTGAGGTTAAGAGCTGCTAGAAGGTGGACATTTTATCTTTACACAGAAACAGTCTGGCTGTTTACCCCTTTACTTCCAGTCTTCATGCTATGTGAATTCTAGCTGACTCTAACTTCATGCTGCACATACAAGAGTAGTATCGATCTTTTTATTCAGCTCTTCTCAAGAAAATTAAGACGTGTATTTCCCAAAATGTTTAACGATTCTTTTAAAAATTCCTGCATTGTTTCATACAATAAGCTGCAACTTTGTGCCAAACACTGATAGAAACTGAAATGGACCAGTGCATCATTACCATCATGGAAGATATTAAAACTCCATAAATAAGAAACTAAATAGTTCTCCCCTGGGTTGTTTTTGATACCCAGCCCTCCCTTGGGCTGAAATTAAACACAAGCATAAATCTCACATAAATAGCTAAAGAAACATAAGCAGCATGCTGTCTCATAATAGCTGAGGGAGATGTTGTGTGCCAATGTCTTTTGCCCTCACTGAGGCATTAAAGCCTGAGAGGTACTGGCCTGCAAGAGGAAGACAACTTTTCAACAGCAGTATAGTCGGTGGACTTGAGGACTGTGAAAACAGACCAACATGTTTTATGTCAGGTGTGTAAAATAATTATGTGTGCTCTATACATTTTCCTGTATAAAAGTGAAAACCACACATTTGAAGGCAGATATGAAAGAGCAAATAGTGTAACAATGCCCTAATGCATAGCAGCAGTGAAAACGAGATGTAAACACAAACGTGGCATACATTATTTATTTTCACCTTTAAAAACATGCCAATAGTGCAACCTTAATAGCCATTGGCCATAAGTTTCTTACCTTTGAACAGGCACAGAGTAACATAGAATTCACCGGATGAATACAAGTAAATATTCCCATTTCTTTTTGCTTAGTTTCTGCCTCCACCAACTCCTGAGGAAAAAATGGTATTTGTCTCTTCAAGTGCTAAAAACTACTTATGTTCATAACATAGTCAGTGACTTAGCTGGCCTCCTGCTTGGTGGTGGGCAGGCTGGCATGATCAAAACCCCTTCATTAAAACCGTCTCCTGCAAATGCAGAATTCTGTATGATGGTATAATGAATGCTAGAAAATCACTGCTCTATATCTGAAGTGCCACATTTGTCCTCCAGTCACCCAAGTCAGACGATGATCCTGGTTTAATGGATTTGATGGGACACTAGTTTAAGAAAGCACAAGCATTCCTCTCCTCAGGCAGTTATTTTCAAAGCATCAGCATGTTATTCGCTCTTCATTAAGGCGGGCTCACTCCATCTGTCAAGGGCATCTTTGTACTGTGGAGCCAAACATTTTCCAGCTGACATGGTTACACAGCCAGGCAAAATTGGACTTAATATCCCTAAAGGTAGCATCCATAACCAGGTATTGTTTACCATACATTCGCACATTTAGCAGCATAAAAAAAGCTGCAATGTAAGAGTAACAGTGGCCAGAATACTGACTGATGCTGAGAGTGTTTTACAATGACAAAACGTTTAAAATTTTCAATGCTATTTACAAATTACTTATATTTATCTTCCTCTATTCACTACAGACTAAAAAAAATAGCTGTGTACAGGTTCTGTTTCCCATAAAAAAAATAACATTTACTTGCTTTTCAGTTTAGCCCAAATATTTATGTGGTTCTGGGTATACATCGGATATTGTAAAGCTGAATGTCAAAGCTGTATGTTGTTTAATCAGTATTCCTCAAACTTAAACTCAACAATGTGATAAAAATCCAACAGTTATAATGGAAAATTAATGGTAGTGAAGTTTTCATAAGCTTTGTTCAGTGTGCCAGTAACAATGTAGCTCTCTTTACCTCTTCTGGTTCAGTTTTGTAAGGCTGCCTTATAGTTTATACTCATGTAGTACAGACTGTACTGTGCCTAGGTTAAATTTTCAGATTTACTGTAATCTCTGCATACTGGCCCCAATCAGTTTATGTTGGAGTGAAAATGAGTCCCTCCACAATTCAAGCATTTTTTCCACATAAAACACAAAGTTTACAGTGTATGTCATATCTATTTGTTGACACTATATTTTTATGGCTGCTATAATGGACTTTGTAATGTGTGTTGCAGAGCACTTAGTGTGGTATCACCATATTTGATGGCGTGAATGGTTCTCCCTGATGTTCCTATGAATAATGATGTTCCACTGCACTATCCATGTGTTTCTAACTTGCAGCATAGTCAAAACATATCACTTACCTCTAATGTTTTATAGTTTGAAACATTATCTGATGTCATTAACTGCGCTGAAATATCTTAAAATTTTGCACCTGTGTTTTATCCACACCAGCAATGTTAATTTAACACTTTAATTAGTTCTGAATTCTCCAATTCTCCAATCTATACTTGTCATTTCTGAATAATTGTCACTGAAAAATCAACACAGAGAAATTAGCAGAGCACCACACTGAAGAGGGACATGATCAATTAGTAGAACATCAAATAATCTACAATCATTCATGCCTAACAGATTTGTTACATCTGCCAGGGTGGAGGTTATGTTTTTAATGGTGTCTGTTGGTTGGATTGTTAAAGGATTCTTCAGCATTGTGTGATAGGGCCAATTCTAATATTTTGCTTCTAAGTCTATACACAGTGCCTACAATGCTTGGAAAAATGGTACAATATCATCCACATAAGAGTGCAGAGTATGATCTGAAGTAATATTCCAGATGTGGTGACCCAGATTGTTCATATTTATAGGGCTCATGGAAAACTCGCTACAGTGATACAACAAATAAAACTACAGACCTGCAGCTATGATGAAACTCGATAGCGTGTCAACAGATCTGGTGTACTGTCAAAAATGTCTGAGCTAGATCCTGAAGAAAACCACCATTACTGAAATATTGTTTTTCTTGAATGACTTTCAAACCAATAATGATATCAATAGGATTCCAAATGCTAGGGGTAATTTTTCATGTTTTTAGGAATCAAACTATCACAGGAATATTGCTTTTAAGGTGAAATAATATTATGGGGACAGTGGCTTTGGCTGAATTTTGTGCTCTGAGTGCTGTCTAGTTATTTTTAGAATCAATATTAGGCCTTGTTTTTGATATGACACAATCAAATGAAAAGGATAAAATATAAATTCAACATATACTGCATGCCTCTGCAGAATGTGATATAACCCCTTGATTAAAGTACCTTCCAGTTTTCCACCTCTACAAAATAAACCTTATGAACTCATTCTGTTTGAACTAATTAAACAGTGTGTGGATTCCTCTCATCCTCTGGCACTGAACATGCTTTTCTCTTGCCAACTGTATTTGATCTGTGACACCAAGTCAGAAGGAGGACAGACTGCACCCTGCACTTTAATGGCTGCTCTCCTTGCAACATTCGCCAGTCTTTTCCCTTTTTCTCATTTGATTCCTCCTTTCATTATCAGACCTGAGTAGAGTAATTTCAGCATTTAAACAGTAGCATGGGTTTGTTGGCAGTAAACATAAACATATCTTCAGATATTTTTTTTTTCCAATATGTACTGTACAGTGTTAAAGGCATCAACATACTGGCTGTATCTTATGTAGTTTATGGTTTGACTATCATCATCACATTAATTGCAGCCTAGTGGTTTTCAATAATCTATAAGAACCAAACAGGAATAAATGTTTTGCTTACAGTAATCACTTTCTGCTGGATGAAATACACAGTAGCTATCTAGGGCAACTGCTCACATCTTTGATTGTGATCTGTGATTGTGAAAGCATTTACAGTGGGTTAAGAAATAGTTTTTTGTTTGTTTTTACAGCCACAGTATACTGTATTCTAGTGATTTTCTTCATGGCTAAACATACAGTATAAGCACAGATGAAATTCCCATATTGAGCTTCAAACATGTTCTTATCATGTGAAGCAGGCTGAACTATCCGAAATCACAACCTGTTCTCAAACCCAGTGAGGCAAAATAAAGACTCTCATATAAGGGAATATAAGGGACACTAAAGGGAACATTTGGCATCCATATAAGAAGGACAGGGGTTTCAATAGAAAACAGCATTAACCCACTCACGTCAGTATTTGACACACAGAGCAACAGGTACAGCTGAGCATTTATGGAGACATACTGTAGATGCACTGAAATGATAAAAGAAACTGAGTATGAAATCTGCCATTTTGTGATTGCATCAGTACTTTAGGCCAGACATCGTTGCATTTATAATTCTGTTATTTTACAGAGTAGAGGTGCACCTAGAATTATAGCCACTTGTACAATTTGTGCCAGCTGGAATCTGAACTTTTCAAGCTGTGATCACTTTTTGGCAAGAAAGCTGGGATTTACTTGTGACAACGTGATTTATTGAAAACACTTCTGAAATATAGTTTTACAGGGGCTGCATCCCCTATTAGCTATTGAGAATTAGAAAAGCAGCCACCACTTTGTAGGTAGTTGTCAGCACTGTGGCTTTCCCATCAGTTGATTTGAGGTTCAAATTCACCTAAGTACATGTGTGCACTAATGGGTAAACATTTTTGTTTTAAGTTACTAAAACGGATCACTGTCAAATAATTGCAGATATGTGGTGGGAATGTGACTTAATCCAAACCCTTCTGAAATGAAATGTTACAGGTGATCAGGAAAGCTAGAGAGACTTAGAACAAAGAAATTCATATTGAAAGGTGGTGCTGTGGTCAGCACTGTGGTCTCCAAGGCAATAGATTAGTAATTGAAATCCAAATAGGTACACTGATGTATGGCTGTTCACGTCCCACATTTTGAAGGGCGACTCTTGTCCACTTGTGGTGCCTTGCCACTGAGGAGCTTTATGGCTACTTCAGTGACCTCTGCCAGGGATATGGGTGAGGTTTCTCCTGAGTCTTCCACCTCTTCTTGCTCCTTGGAGGACATGTTAGATGGGTTCAGGAATTCCTCAAAGTGCTCCTTCCACCACCCGACGACATCCCCAGACTGAGTCAGCAGTTCTCCTCCCATGCCAAACGTAGCCTGGGCCAAGCCCTGCCTTCCCCGTCATTGGACGGCTTGCCAGAACTTCCTTGAGTCCAACTAAAAGTCCTTCTCCATAGCCTCACCAAACTCCACATACAACAGTCAGGGCTTCCCTCTCAGTGACTTTAAGCATAGAGGCAACTCTCTCATTCCACAGGAAGAACTCCAACACAGTGGTGTTCAGCCTGGAATTTGTGCATATCCCCACACCCACCCGACATCTCTCACCCTGGGTTTACCTACACACATAGTTCTGACTCTGGAACCAAACTCCTGGAGAAGGGTTGGACTCTGTCCTTTTCTGGAGTTTGGTTCCAGAGCCAGAACTACAGTATGTGTGGAGGTAAGCCCAACTTTATCTAGTTGATATTGCTCCAGAACCTGCACAAGCTCTGGCTACTTCCCCACCAGAGAGGTGAGATTCCACGTTCCTAATTTCAGCCTCACTGGGGCACTAAGGGAAAAGTGAGGCAGTTACCAAAGATGACATCTGGGAATTATGGATGTGCCAGGTTTGGTGACAGTTCATCTAAAACACGTTTAAATGAAAATGTTAGCATCTTCTAGATGTTTAGATAAAAGCAAGAAGATCACAGAGCTCTATCTTTTGGGAACCATAAATGTGTGTACAAAATATCAAGGCAATCCATTTAATAGTTGCTGAGATATTTCAGTCAGGACCGAAATAAATATTTTATCTCTTTAAGCAGGACCTGCAAAGGGTTATTTAAATTAACCCTGATATTTGTGCTTTCACATTTTTAACAGTCAAATTTGTGCATCATCAACAAAATATTATGATTACAGGATGTGGTTTTAAGTAAGCTCTCCCCAGCCAGTACTAAGAAACAAGACATAGATTCCAAGGAAAAAACCTTTTCCACTGATGCAACTGCATGAGAAGCAACAGAGGCTGGGCACCTTTGCCTTGTCTTATACAGTTAGAATAAAGTGGGGCCACATGGGAAGCTCAGTAAAAAGCTTTTGTTACCCCCCGACATTGCATACAGCCCTGTGCATTGTGCCTGTCAGTGTGCTGAGGTCTGAGGAATATTTGCCCGGTGTTGGAAGGAGAAAACGCTCCACTCATGTCTAAGAGTGGTGGCTGATGTTCGGTCCCTCGGGCTCTGCAGCACCGGCGCTGTCAAACCCCTGGGCCCTTGCGTCTTCTCCTAGAACCTGTGGAGTGAACAGTCGGCACAGGACTGTCAAAACCCATCTCATCATGCACAGAGGAGCAGACTGAGAGGCTGTAATACAGCTTACTGGTGAGAAAGAGGGACAAAAAAAGAACTCTGACTTTTACTTTTAGGAACAATGTGTTCACTCTGCAGTTTTTTGTGTCTGACTTGCACTGCAGTGTGTTTAGGAACATGCCCTGCTTAATGACCATACATGAACAGTGTTGAGCACTTTGGAAAGCTACAGAACAACACATTTCATGTCCTGACATGCTTATAACGGTTGGAAGAGTGTGTCTGTAGAGGCGGCTTACGCGTGCCATTAGTACTGTATATATTCATTCCACTTCGAAGGGCTCGTCTTACGTTTTTATCGACTTTATTGAGTTACATACGAAATTATATATATATATAGTACAACACGGGACACCTTCTGCCCTTTCTGCTACAAACCCAGGGGCTCCACCTGCCTTCACCCCGCCCTCTATCGCATAGAACCTTACAACATAGAGGCACACAAACTAGATACATCTCAATTAGAGCGCACCGAACTATCTTTAAGAAACTAAATGATATAACCTGCAGTTTAGCTCATACAGTGTCCTTCCTATGTTTTTGTGAAATTAGAGCAAAACTACAAAGATGTGGAGACAAAGTATGAAACATTGCATAGTGGGCATTTAATGGTATCTTGAAAATTTAATGAGTGTTCCTAAGAGCCCCAAACTAAAATAGCATTACTTTACATATCAACTTGACAGGGGATAATTAATTACAGGCCCGCATGTAATTATTTTCTGAAACACTGATTATTGTACATGCCCAAGAATTCATACTTTCCATTAATGAAATTCACAACTTTTCTAATAAGTGTCACCATTGGTGGGTTGTCAGCAGGTCAAAAGTGCATCCATAGAACTGCTGGCTCAGGAACTCATTGTGCAAACTAGAACATGGAAAATAGGACTTGTGAGAACGGCACCTAGGGGGAGAAAATATACACAAGAATGCAATGAAGATAGTACTGCTGCTATTTAAGTCTTGTGGACATATGGAACAGCACATTATCGTTAGAGCAACTTGAATAAATTACAGCACATCACACACGAGAGAGAGAGCACACTAAGAGAGTGGATAGAGCTTGTTTCATGTCCTCATCAATCACATGTGGAAAGCAATTTAAAGTCTGTCGATACAGAATGGTAAATAACATTCAGCGGTCTTTGGTGAATGGGAAGGAAAGGCGTATGTAGGCACATGGCCAAAATGTAGGCAGAGGACATCTCAGAGTTAGATTTGAGCAGCTTGATGTCATCGTAAATCTTTCTTCACTACTTGGCAGGATTTCTTGTGTGAAAATACAGCTGTACCATCTAAGAGAAGAACGTAGGGCCGCCAGCAGAAAAGACTGTCCCAGGTCTGTTAACTGAGAGGCTTGGATTTGCCCTATTATTACTATCTTAAACAGAGTTACGGTTTGAAGAGCTCTGCTCACGGGATTTAAAACTTTAGAACTAAATGTAAACTGTGGCCTAAACAGCTAAACCATCATTTTGAGGAGAACACCAGCAATGGCTGCCTTCTCAAACAGCTTAAAAAAACTACTGCATAGTGCCATTAATGCACTTACTACAGAAGATTTTGAAGATGACTCCCACCTTGACAACCATAACTACGTAGTCTTACATGTAGCTGCTCAAAGCCTTGAATAGCATGACTTACTGCCACTCTAGTGACTCTGTGACTCTGTACTTATTGTAGGCCCAGCACTGCTTTGAGCTAAATGCTAACAATAGCATGCTACCAAGCAGAGTTGGAAAGTAACTAAGTACTGCACATTTACACAAGTACTGTACTTAAGTAAACTTGAGGTATCTCAACATACTTGAGTATTTTCATTTTCTGCTACTTCTTACTTCACTACAGTTTAGAGAAAATATTGCATTTTTTTACTCACTATATTTATTTGATAATTTTAATTATTAGTTACTTTTCAAAATGAGATGAATAAAACAGGATAATTAAAAGACTTTATTGATTTCTGGTGGGATATTCACAAGCTACTCAGTAGTATATAAAGTACATCAAATAATAAGTAAGGTACTTAACATTAACTCCACTTCAGCTGCAGCATTGCATACATCAATATTTATAGTTCAAAGATATGATATACATTAATGTGTAATGTACTATTCTGCAGAATGAATACTTTTAGTACTTGAAGTAGTTTGAAGCTAATGCTTTTGTACTTAAATAACATTTTGGATGCAGGAATTTTTGCTTGTGAAAGAGTAGTTGTACACTGTGGTATTGTTATTGTTAAATCCAAAATATCAGCTGACTATATTCATTAGGATTCATTATCTGGGGACCATGAAGGATTGTTTAAAAAAATCAGGGCAATCCATTTAAAAGTGCTGAATTATTTCAGTGTGGGTGAACAGACTGACATTGGCATCCTAGAGCCACTCTCTGCTAGTGTTGCTAATAAATAATACTCCTGTCAAGTGTTTAACAGAACAGAAAAAATGAAAAATTTGTTATTTTGGCATAATGACTTGTTGAAACAGCAAGTAATTGCTTCAATGAACCCTAAAACCCGAACTTACTAAAATTAATGGTAAATCATTAATTTTTTGTCTCTCTTTGCTTTGAGGACCTTTCGTTGTAAAGCACAGACCAGCTGCAGCAGCAAACACAAATACACAGGATGTGGCTTATCAGTGCCGCATCGCATGATGTCTTCCTGGCATTTAAAAAAAAAAAAATTATCCCTTGAAGCTATTTGCAGTCGCCAGTCTGTGAAGTTGTCTCATCCTGCGCTGTCACAGTGTCATATTGTACCACAGGTACAGGGTTCAGTAGTGACAAGGTTGCAGACAGACTGGGCTGTGGATCTGTCAGTCGCCCCTAAGATGCTGCCATCTTATTTCAACAGTGTCTGGAATTTGAACACCTCAGAGAGATTTCTCTGTATTTAGTTTGACCTCTTTGCTATACTGTATGAAGATGCATTTACTTGGTTTTATTACACAGTTGCCTAAAATCTTATTTATTAAAGACAAAATTGGACAAAACTTAACATCACTGTGGGACTGTTGAGTAGCGAGTAGCTACTATCATTACCCTCAGAGAATGTATATAAACTGATGATGTACACAGCAGAGTACATTTCTAAATCACTGCAGCAGGTTAAGACATTTAAAGATAAGGCCAGTCATTTTCTATATTAACAGTATTTTCAACACTGCACATACAAAGGCTAAAATCAACAATGATTTGTCTCTATTCACTGTTAATATCTGTCAGTCCTGGATTATCTTAATCATCCGTGGCATATACCTCCATTGTTGTTCAAAAATGATTAAAAATGCAAAGGGAAACATACCACTGCACTGGTTGACATATGAAACACAAGACCCTAATATTTTTTTTTTAAATTGCCCCGAGGGCTCCAAACAGCTATGTACATCACTGTTAAGTGTGGTTACAGGTGCTACAGGCTGACATCATCCAAACACACCCAACAGTGATGCTGGTTTGGAAACTAGTGGTCAGAAACTCAGTTTCACCTGGAAATAAGCTATTTAAAGCTAAAGTATGTAACTTAAGGTAGCACTAGCATGAATCTCCAATTCAACCCACTCTCATCCGCTCCACTATGCTCTACTACAATCTGCTACACTCTGGCACACACTGTCCAGATCTTCAGACATTTGTAGTTATGAATCTACACTAAATGAGAATGCAACAAAACTTACTGATCACGCAGAAATAATTGAAAATCTCTGATTGGTTAGAGGGCAACCACGTTCAAAAACCATTTAGGAGCTAATATCTCTGCACTGCTACCAGTGCTGTTCAATGAGTCTGGTCACAAGAGGCTTCGACAGCACCTCTCCACATTAAGACAAGTTCTGGAGCAGATTTCTAAAAAAAAGATATTTGAAAAAGATCCATACTGTAGCTCTAAGCTTGTCTCCTCTGTTTATTAGTATCCAGGTACTGAATAAGGTGTACTCGACAGTGAACCTTTCTTTAGCCAGGATAGCTAGGAGGAAATCTATTTTGACCTTTGACATTCAGATGACATTTGGATCTGGTGACTCCTATTTTGATTCCATCTTGGATTCATGAAACCACCCGTGGTATTATACAGCAGTGTGTATTGTTGTGTGTACCGTCATGAAAAAGGGCAACAGCGTGACTGATTCATTTGTGGACCCATATTACTTTTTTTTTTGTCAGATCATGTTCTGCAGTCCAGACCATAAGTATTTGGACAGTTACAAAGTTTTGTTTTTCAGACTCTGAGCTTCAGAACATACAGTTTGAAATGAAATGATGGACAGGCCTAGTACATTAAAGTGCCAAATCTCAGCTTCAGCAGGTTTACATCAATACAGAAAGGACTGTGTGGGAGAATTAGTGGGTGTTCAGACTCAAAGGTTTCAAAGGTGTGAAAATAGGCAGACCTCCCCATTCATTTCTATGGGGGATTGTGTTCACCACAGCTGGCACCAGCACCACAGAGGGTAGTTTTAAGGGTTGAAAGGTAATTGGACAGGTACACATGAAATCACAAAAATCATCATAATCAAGATTTTAGGAAAATTCTTTGTAGTCAATGAGTGTCTGAAGTCTTTGACCCACAGTAGGGTTGCAATGCTATGAGATTTTCACAGTATGATAACCATTCAAAGTTCTATTATGTATCGTCTTCAGTTTTATAATGCTTGCACTGTAGACTACATACTGTATATTACCTAAACCTTTAGGCATGCTACTCAAAATCTGGTAGCGAGCTACTGGTAGCTCACAAGTGACCCCTGCATTAGAAAAACGACTAAAATAATATAAATACAATATAAATACATATCTCCTCCAAGGCACTATGCATCTTACCTGAACATTCCAGGGTTCTGTCTTCATTATGGGCCAAGTTATGGCAGAAAATATGTGTTAAATGGGGTTTTCAATGTTAACTTTAAATGGCCGTCAGAGTTGAAATTTGGTGTGGTGACAGACATTGCCATCCTATATAAGTGTCAAATTTCAAACAATAAATGATTTTTTTCCCCATGCTAAAGATGTTTTTTTTTGTGTGTGATAATTTAAAAATATCTTTGAGACCTTGACCTGTGACCCTTGTCAGCCAAAATCTAATTACTTCTAACATTGGTCACTACCAATGTCAGAAACAAGTATGCTGATGAGCCATCCAGGGGTTTGTTTGTAATCCTGTAAACAAACACACACAACAGTGCTAACAACAATGCCTGAGCAAATGTGTAAACAAGGGATTAAACAGTACATTGTGGTCTGTTCTAATGCAGGAAGTTGTATTTGTTAGCATGTCTGGTTGTCTTAGCTTAATGTCTTCAGTAGCAACAGAGAGTTGTTTCAAAGACAAAGGAGCACATTATTAAGTAGCTACACTAGTTTGTGACGTTGTAGGTTGCTATTGTTTTGTTTTGTGTAAAATTGAAGACCCTGGTGTTTTGAAAATAAGTAGTAACTTTCAGTGGTTAATCTGGCACATTATTGTAAACTCCATATTTAAGAATGGAAATGGTCGCCACACACAGCAACAGTAACAATGGGGAGCGAGGCTTATCAAATGGCCCTGCAGCTTAGGTTTAAGGAACAGAAATACTATGCTTGTACATTAATACCCCCCCAACACACACACCACTGAGCATTTACAAGCAGTATATAAATACATAAATAAGACACAACATAACATACTATGCAACTGATTACACACCTAAACAAATTTGTGGTATGAAATATTTATTAGCTGCTTTAACACATGGATATTTATATATGGGCTTAAAACTCATCATTATTAAATGTGTTCAAAACTAACAAAAAACTAACCAAACCAAAATTAGTATGCTGTCAACACCTCTTAAATTGTTTATACATCAGTTGCTATAATGTTATAAAAATGTAATGACTAGAATTAGTGCTTTGCAGTTGTATGCCTCTACTAATCAAATTCACAAAATATGAGGTCAAACCACTAAAGTGAGGTCACGGTGACCTTGACCTTTGACTTCTGTACTGTAAGTCAGCAGAATGTCTTTTGTGTAATTCTGATTTTCCTAGTATAGTGTGTTTCGTTGCCTATTTTTCTACAGAGAGTGCAGGTTATAATGTGGCATGTTTTTGTTTTATTTAAATGGCAATATACTTCCCACAGATTATAATAACCTGTAGCAGAGCACAGCAAAAATGAATAATTGTTGATTTTATCAGAGCGGTATGATGCCAACTGATTGCAAAGGTTATAGAGGAGTAAGATAAAAGCTCTCCTTTTTTTGTTTTTTAGCAAGAACAACCTAAGACAAATAGCCCCTCAGTTTGCAAGACTACTCAGAAGTATTTCTCTGAAAAGGTCTTTTTCATAATGTCCTTCTTGGCAGAGGTGAGGACTACTATTGTCAAGTACTGTACGTTTGTTGTGCAAATGTCACCTTTAGGAACTGCATCAAGGGCATCGGTGTCTGCTTACATTTGAACAGACATGGCTGATTATTTAAATAGATAAAAGGAGGCTCATTTGTATTCGAAGGTGAGTAAAGAGGAAGACGTGACTGCATCATGCCTGGGTAGCAGATCAAATCAATACTTTGTCAATGATAATGGTGTAAATTCTGTTTAAGGTATAGCAAGGCTATACACTATATATCTTTAATAACAATAACCAACCAAATAAGACATTCAGAGACCATGGTACAAATACAGAGTAACACACATAAACACACCATCTCACCATTCAACTATCTTATGCTTTTCTGTGTGAGGAAAAACAATGCTAAAGGGAACCTATAAGAAGGAATATTTGAGAATTATTCTCTGAGCTCTCATTCCAATTTCCTCCTCAGCCAATCTCTGATTGGCATTTAAACAAAGCTTCAAGTATTCTGGAGAGGATTAACATTTGCATTGCCTTGCTTCTATGCATATTTGGAATGATAAAGCATTCCTTGATGATCTCAGCACCTCCACTTCTTGCCTGTTTTCATATAATGAAAAACATACTTGTAATAATGATGAACAGTTTTCATTTTCCTTTATGGAGAGTGAAGACTGTGTGTCTTTGTTATTCATTCTGTCATCCACTGATGCTTTCAATATCTCGACCCAAGAGATGCTTTTACTGACACATGCTTGGCCTACTAGTTCAAGTGGCAGTCTGAGTTGGTGGAATATTTGGTATATTTAATATTCTTTTTTTTGCTTTGTATTATTAGCCAAACACTTTGACTTGCAAATATTTCCTTCCTGTGTCTGTACTGCAGAAAAGGTAAGAAAAAAAGTATGGCTGTACTCTACAACTTCCTTATATAAACATGTAAAAATTGTAATACCACTAATACAACAACAACAGGTACTAATACTCCTACTTCTTCCAGTGATAATCTACATATATATATATATATATAGCATTTTTTTATGCAAAATGCTTAATAAACAGGGATAAGAAAATATAAATTACACACTAAATTTAAATATTCAAGGTCTAGAAAGTCTAGCAAACTGACACCATAAGCCGCTCCCAACCATTCTTTTCCCCTGGCATCACATCCTGGTTTTAGCAATGATGAAACCTATGGATGCGACACACTGTACAAAATGCAGGCTCCAGATCGGGTAATAAGAAGCAGTTCATTCATTTTGTTGGGTAGTGAAGGGAGATTTTCTAGGTGGTTAGAAGGGAGTGGCATTTGGGTTCCCTGCTTAACCAGTGCACCGGTGTGCTTACCTCCCCTGTCTCATTACCATGTCCCATAGACAGCTGCTGCTCCTCTGAGTAAAATGACCAAACAACATGTTGCATTTATAACGGTGGGAGAAAAAATGTATGGAATGAGTTGTCAGATGATTAAGGGTTCTTCTCTGGTGAAAGTAATGGGAGGCTGCCTGCAGAAAGCCAACAAAAGTAAACAAAAACAGCAAAAGCTCAAGAGAGCACTCGACAGCGGCGGCCATCAGTGACACCATCTTGGAATCTGACCTCTTTGCTCCAGCAGGCACAGTTTCAGACTTTAAGCTCATGAGAGCTCCACCATGAGGGGCTGTTTGAAATGGTTACTCAAGGTCTGAAAAACACTCCTTATAACCTTTACTGGGCGAATAACAACAGAAGGGTTGTAGACAGCAAACTGTCATAGAAGAGGTTAATATAATTAAGAGACACCGCATTCTTTTCCATTTTCACTTGATTTATGAAATAAAAGTTTAAAGTAAACATTTTTAAAATGTAAGTCACAGAATTCTGAAAACTACTATGACAGCAAGAAAAAGGCCCAAAAGTGTACACAGGTACTGATCAAGAGGAAAGACCTGTTGAAAAAAAAAAACATGCTCAGCAATGCCCTTTTTGTTAAAGTAATATTTTAGGTCTCACATTTCAGATCCACACCAACAAAGGTTTAGAGTACATCGTACTCCTGTACTTCTTTTCTTTATATTCACTCTTGCATTGCCCAAAAAGAGAGTCACCAGAGAGCATCTGGAGGTGGTATGTCCTTGAACTGATGCAAGCAGAGATCATTGCTTTGAGCCTTCTAGAAAAACAGGGTTTTATTTTGTTGAAAAACACCCGAGAAGTCAGGAAACATTCTTTTCACCATGTTTTCATTCTTCTCCTGATTGAAGGGACAGGTACAGCAGAGAATTTGATGGCATAATCTTTGCCTACTGGACTGGTATTCTGACTTCAGAGGGTGCAGGGACTGTTTCACAGTGATCTACAGAAAAACTGAATAAGTACAAAGTGTAGAAAAGATACACTCTGAAATGTCTTTATTCAGGAGACAGTACATGACCTGACATTTCATCTGGTCAGCTGCATCCCCTTCCATTACCGCCTATTAACTCCTCTCAGACTACTGCGTACCCAGATGGATGAATGTCTGAATGTCCCCTTACCACTTCACCGTATGATGAAATTGATTCCATTCATCCATGTTATTAAAGGCCTGGAGGGTGGCCAGTGATGAGGCGGTACAGTATGGCACAGCAAAGCTACACTGATAATTCAATTAGCTGCCTCCATCTTTGCACCACCTCCACATGACCTGCATCAGTAGTTTTTGCTGACGATCAACCTATGTAAAGTGACGGTATTCTTGGATTGTGCTGCAAACTTAGCCAACATGCTGATTGGCTGAAAGGAGTTCAGGTTAATGGGTTGGTTGTTATTTTTATTTCTGAGTTTGGTGACATAAAAGCCTGTTCAAATCACAGTTCTCATCTCTGTTCTCTCAGAAAGTGTCTAGTGTGCCATCACTGAATATAATCATTTGTCAGTTATCTTGCAGCTGTAGTCTTCACTTATAACCTGTTATTTTATTTCTGGATTTAGACACGTTATGAGATTAGTGAGTAGCTTATTTCTGCTGGATATTGTACAGCAACTTGCTGTGTGCTGGTTTCAGGTTGGCTGATTGACCTTGACTCATCTGTGCACATACAGAAACCTAAATGTGCCATCACTTCCCATGTTTACAGTATGTGAAATCAATTTCAGCCCTAAAATGCTGAACTTTTTAATTTACTGTGAATGCTGGGTATGTAAAAGTGATCATTGTCAATTGCCTTATGACACATTTACTGCATTACAAACTCATGTTACTAGTGATGTCAGATACAGACCACAGATGACAAGGATGTTACGATGAAAAGTGAACAGTACTTTAATGATTAATAACTGGAGAACTGAGAAAGAGGCTGCTGGCATACAGTCAAACTTTTTGAACAGTTGTCCCCTGAAGTTAACCTGCTCCGGAGCAGGTTATATTACTGTGGCGAACTATTGCAATTAAAAGTGAGTCAGCTTTGTGGTACAATAAAACCTAAGATGAGCATGTAATTGGGTGATTGAATTAAACTAACTCTGATCAGATGTTCTGGAACCAAAATCTCAGTTTCACATCTAGGTGTTGGTCAACTCAAGATCAAGTTGTTGAACCAGCTTTCTGGAATACCACCCAGAAATCATGAAAACATATTCAAAACAAAGGTAACTTCTGTAGTTCAAATGCAAGCAAGGCAGGGTTTGAGCTCAGTCACAGAGAGGATGAATGCAGGCGATTAATGTGAGATGTGTTCTTCAACAGCCATCTGACAATGAGTAGTGCTGGCTGCTGGCTAAAATACAGAGTTAGGTAAAGGTGGGTGTGGGGGTGAGCTGGACATGGCAGGTAGCAAGAGGGAGGACACTGGAACAAAGACACAGGCAAACAGGGAGAGTGAGCTGGTTAGAGTGACTTTTGGGTTCTTGGACACCTCCCTGACCAAGGTCCTTCTTGCCTGTTTACTGAGTTTCTATAGGAAGGATCCTGCTGGTTCTCCAGTGCTCCTGGGAACAGTCCAAACTGTTCAAAACAGAAATGATTTATACTCTTGTCCTGTCTTCACTCACCACAGTTTCATCAGAGAAGTGTATGAAGAGTTCTTGGACTTCATGGCTTGGTTTTTGTCCTGATATGCAGTGTGAACTGTGGGACCTCATATACACAGGTATGTGCCTTTCTAAAGTATGTCTGCTCAGTTGCCACAGGTGGACTCCAATCAACTTCTAGACCCATTTCAAAAATAATTTAAAGTGCATTAGTTACATGTCCAGTTGATGGTCACATCACTCATCAAATGAAGTTGTATTGGAACTAAAAGTCTCTATGAATTATTATTTTACCTAATCTGAGGGAAGTTGTAATGGAGGTATACAGTACTGCATAAGTCTTAGATATACTGTAGATCTAACAACCAGCAAACCGAGAAAGGCTCCAGCAGACTCATACACAGCAAAAGAGTCTGTATCAGATGAGCGAGACATAATAGGTGAAGTTAACACTGGGGGAGGTGCTCTAGCACAGTGTAGGATCCAGTTCAGTGATATTAGGAGTCAAACAAGTTGGTGGTGAAAATCTGGGCCAGTGTGACTGCAGGGGCATGCTTCAACCAGCAGGTCTCTGGTATCTATAGAGGACATGGATCCCTGATGATCCCTATTATTTACTAGAAGCCTTGAGATCTACATGTGTGTGCATTACTTAAAAATAGCACAGAACACTATTCTGCCTCACACCATGTACCTTCAACAAGGGTCATCTTCTACCCCGAAAGTGGACTGGTTTCTTGATCACTGCTGACTCTTGCTGTGCTTCTCCTCCCACATCAGTAAACAACTTAAAACTGTCTTGGGCTTGTCTTAACTACAAACATCACTTTGCAGCTGGGAGCTCATGGATTGCATTCACTTTCTGGCTTTAGGATTTAGAACAGGCCCAATAGGGCTTTAATTCATGAGCTGCTTCTTGAGGCTGTAACAATATGGAGCCTCAGTATTTCATTTATGTTGGCAGACAGACTGATCATAAAGTACAGAGCCATTTTTGTTTTTTACAGCCTTGCGTTAATATGTAGAAGATGTATTGTCAGAAACCAGACACAGTGAGAGACCTCTGGTGGAATGAAACTGCAGAAGAGGTGCATGGACTGAGAAAACCTCGCTATGGCAAATAACTTCAAATGCTGCTATGGGCAGTTCCATTGTGCTGTTTTGGGAAATGGCACCATTAAAGTCATCACTGTCTATGATGTGGAAAGAACACAGGGATGTGTGAGCAGTGAAAAGACAGGCTGACCTTGATGATGCTTATTATCATAAAGCAGCCCTTTGGTCCCCACATAGTGGGCGGCCATGTGTGTGTGTGTTTTCCATAACCTTGTATTATACAACCCTAAAGAATAAAAAGACTAATATATTGCTGTCATGGTCACTGCTTTCTGCACCTCCAATTCTGAAATGGATAATAGGATCCTGTGATCTACAAAACAATCCTATAACTGGATTTGGTTACATTTATCATAAATTAGGGATGATTCAAGTCAAAATTCACGTGGTGATTGTTGTACTTCTTGAAAGTTGGAGTCATTCATTGCATATGATGTGGACACTCCAAAGCAATATAATCCAACAGTAAGGGAATCACACTGTTAATTTTGGTAATTAAACCTGCGTTTATAGATTTTTCTGTGTCTGTGACTCTCGGTAAACAAGAGCACATGCAAGTTCACATTTAAGGGCCAAAGAATGAGCCATAAAACCTTAGCTAATATTGCCAAGAGCCTTTTAGTGAACAGAGTTTGCTTATGATTCATGTTGCTACTCTTGGGACTGCCTAACTTGAAATGTGTGTAGCTCTGATGTTTGTGTTGATGTTAGGATAAGAGAAGAGCTACTGATCAATACCTAACCTGAGAATTAGCATTTATGTTGCTCATATGTATCTGACTTGCCAGCTTGAACTCACAGGGAGGATAAAAACTCCCATATACTGTACGAGTTCCATACTGTACGAGGATTCACCTGAAGGTAGTGTTTAAAGAGGCCGACTGTGGGATTGTGACACCAATGAAAACATTCTGTCATCTTGCAGTGGGCATCTTTGCTTAGACTGCTGCCCCCGTGACCCGGTCCCGGATAAGCGGAGGAAAATGGATGGATGGATGTCATTGAGTGTGGTCCTAGTGTGTGAATGCTGGAATAAATACACACACACATTAGACTTGCATGTCAAGGACCTATGTACTGTATGTAGGATAAAAACAGGTGTTATCAATGTTAATGTAGCTTTCACTGGTCTTGTAAATATAATAGATTATTTATTGTGGTCTGTTGCCACTGAATGTAATTTATAATCTTATTATGTTCCAATTAGGGGGTGGAACTGTGCTCATGGTATAATCAGTCATTCTACAAGCCAGAGATTCCTCCAATTTGCTCACTAACTGTCCATACAGACTGGTTTTCATTTTCTATCATAATAAATTTAAGCCAAACAAACAGATCAAACCTATTTCTCTATTCATTTGCCACATCTGTTCAGACCATGTTGATTTACAGTAGTTTGAGCCCAGAAGCACATTTTTCCTCAGTTCTGCTTGTTTGAGCTGGAGGGAACATTACAGTCCAAACCAATGGACCAAGGACCTTATTGTGAGGGGCTAGTTCCTTTTTATGTTTCCTAACCAGCCTGGAGCTTGGTCTGAAGAGAAAATGCATTCCAAGTGGTTACAGAAAGAACAATCGTCAATATATAAATTCATAACCAAACAGATATCAAACCGCAAAACACGAAGCACAAAGACAGAAATCACCAATCACCATCATATGGACCAGAGGAAACAGGTTGTTGGTCTATCATTTAGCATATTGCCTAAATTTCGAATATTGTAGTATGTGCACACACATGCACACACAAATAACCCCACAATCATACATACAGTACCACCTCTACCCTGCCTATAAACTTCCATCTTGGAGGCAGAGCAGCGCTCGGCCTAATTGTGTCTTGGAGCTACTGTGCTGCTCATCTCTGGAGATCTCATTATAAGATCCACAAGCTGTTCAGGCACGTACCCTTGCTCTTCAGTCTCTCATCCCATCAGTTTGTACAGCATAACTTGTCTGAAATCTCCACTACCCCTTTGCAGTATTGGCAGAATAAAGCAATAATTGTTGATTAGGAAATTGCGCTGTCCACCTAAAGAGAGAGGCACAAAGACAAAGAGAAAAACTGCTCTGCAGAGTTTTTTAATGTACTGTAACTGTTAGCTGTCAATAACAGGTGTATGGCTAGAATCTCTGATCTGAGCAATGAGACCAGTGTGGGTTTGAAAGTCTCCTCAATGTTTTGTCCAGCAGATACTGACAACCAACATGGTTGGAGCCAAAAGCATCACTTTTTCATGATCCTACGTGAATGCCATGCTCTCTTGCTTTCACTCTTTCTGTCCTCTTTGTTCTGTCTCCCACAGCGTCACCATTTTCAGGAGTAATCCGTTATATGCAAGTATTATTAATGTGTTTATATGAAATGCTGTGAGTATACACCTGGAAACCACTGCTTTGAACCAAAGCCGCTCAGGTCTTGATTCCACAAGAAGATATAAGAAATACAATAATATTTGTAGAGATGTTTGTAGGTCAAGCTGCTAAACGCTAAAGGTATATTTTGGAATTTTGGCATGAGCTATGGAAGCTCCTTGTCCAGGCTTTATGCTATAGGTGAAGCTAACTGTGTCCCAGCTCCAGCCTAGTGCTTACCTGACTGGCATAAATGGTATCATTACTTTTCATTTAACTCTTGGAAAGAAGGTTAATACATCTATCTCCCAAAATGAGGAGTTCTTTTAACATCTTCTCAGCATCAAAGGCTTTCTTGCTATTGCACATAGAGTACAGTACATTTATCAACCTGTGCTACAGGACCCTAATAGCAAACACGTCCCTCTTTAAAGCTGCTCTCCTGCCTAGGTAAAGCCACACTGGGTGGCAAATTTATACTTCAATATCTTACACACTATTCTCATTTTGTGTCTGTATAAATGGCACACTATTAAACAAGCATAAAACATGACAAGGAGAAGTGTTTCCTCTTATGTGAGCCCTGAATAGAGTGAACACTGGCCGTCTCAAATGGGGACTATTAAATTTGAAATTGAAATTTTGAAAAGAGAAACTATCATTTTATTTCAAGGGCTCATAAACTGAATGACATACAGTATCTGTGCAGCAATGATTCACTCGCAGTCTGGCTGCCATCCAGACCACAGGAAAATATGTCTTTAAAAAAAACAGAGATTAAACAGAGCCTAAGGGTCAATTTATTAAGTAAAAAAAATATTTGGCCTCTTGTTTGTGAAGAATTGTGATTCTGTTGAATACACAGTACCTTGCAAAGACCTCATCTGCATTGCACCTCTGAATAGAGTTTGTAGATGAATATACAAGTTGATTATACTGGTTTGTGCGTTTGCCTGTCAAACTTTGCTCATTAAAACTTTTTTTGCTTATTGAGCTGGCTATCTGTCCAGATCGCAGTGCTTTCCAAACACAGCAGTAATTGCTGTCAGTTTTTCTGCAGATAAATAAACCTTAGATTACGCTTCTGGGTTTCTCTTAGTTATGAATATATGTGAAAACATTATCTATTCATGGCAATCCCAGCCTCCTGATGGAAATCCTGCCTTTTGCTACAGATGCTGTGGAAAGCGAACCCTTCAGCCCCTGCACATCCTGCAAGCCCCTCCGCCCCTCTGGCCTGCAGCCATCTGTATAATGAAGTCACCTCTCCCTCTTGGCTGTGGCCCAGGTGTAAAAAGAGTATTGTCAGCATCACAATGAGAAAGAACGAGGATCCCCTGCATGAGAGATGGATGTGATGTCCTTGTCCATTCAGCTCCCTCAACACCCAGCACCATTCCTTGCCCCCAGCGCAGTGTCACATATACTTTACCCCCCACCCTTCATCAGCCCATCACTCACTGTCATTCTGTCATCCACTCTGAGGGAAAGTAAAACCATTAATGCAGACTAACAGCCCCTTCCACCTGCTGCCATGAGCTTAGTGGCTGTTGTCTGATGTTCAAGTATGCAGTGCTAATACCCACATGCACACATTTTGTGCAACTGCAAGTGTCATGCTATGACTTTTGTTGGCTACACACACTAACCTTAACCCCTAACATCATAGTCCCACCTTCAAAACATAATCCAGAGTATTCTCTGAGTATGAAACTGTGCATCTTCATACTGAACAGAGGCTTTGATACAATACTTTATTGCAACTGTTGTGCATTTAAGACTTTAAGACTTAACCCTATAAAACCATTTGTATCATATTTGTTACGTGAAGTTTCTGAGCAAAAAAAATCGCCAAAAATGCCCCATTTATCAAATGTGATACAAAAGAAATAGAAATAATCTAAATAATATGGCACCTCTATTCCTTTATGTCTGGACTGTCTGTCTATACATATATGGCAAAGAAAGATCGTGAATCTTGAATTTCGAATCATGAATTATATTTTGGATTTTGTTTTTTAATATACATCTCAGTTCAAAAAAATTAGAATGTTCTGGCTATTTTTTGATATGTTGGGCTTTACAGGGTTAAGACGTTTCTTTTTGATAAAGCTTATAGTTAGGGCTGGATCAGGTGACCCTGAGCCCTCCCTTAGTTATGCTGCTATAGGCCTAGGCTGCTGG
>NW_018127892.1:2667604-2673850 GCF_001952655.1 Monopterus albus | reverse complement strand
TTAAAGGGAGTTTTTCCTCCCCACTGTCGCCAAGTGCTTGCTCAAGGGGGATTTGTTGGGTTTTCCTGTAATAATAATGATAACAGTAAGGTCTAGACCTTACTTTGTAAAGTGTCCTGAGATGACTTTTGTTGTGATTTGGCGCTATACAAATAAAATTTGATTTGATTTATTTTAGGTGACGTAGCACCCCCTAATTCCAAATGTCATTTTAACCATAAATACAAATAATCATGGATCAGAGGACATTGCTCCTTTGACCATACACACAAGCCACTTCTTGCAAAACTCAGCTGGCGAGCCTCTGTAGCATAGAGCTATATCCCACTGAATTCATTCTTCGATTAGGTGGGGAAACATTATTCTGCAGGTGTTTAGCCCAGGAAAACCCATATTTCTACAATAATAATTTCCCAGTTCAGGTTATTTCCTGATATGGGAGGCCATGAGACATTGCACTGACACTGTGGTTGTAAACCTTGTCAGAGAACAGATTAAGATATTACTTGGAGAAGGCCGGAGTGGTCTTTATTTAGAGGACACACAGATGATGCATTGCTTATTTGAAATGATTAGAGGCAAAGAAGCATGACATGGTGGCAAGTGCAGGCAATCTCTCAGGGTAAACGAGCTAGAAACCAAATTAAATGAGCCTTTGGAATATGCAGGTTAGCAGGGCTAACCTCAGTAAAAAGGACTTTCCATTGTGCCCAAAAATGCACAGTATATCTGGGCTTTTGGATAGTGGAAAAATAAACTGGACACCACAAATGTGTTCACTATTTTCAGAATAGACAGCTTTTTTTTTTTTAGCTTACATCCTGCTACAGTATTTGTTTTTGTACTCACCATAATTAAGAAAATTCATTTTATTGTTATTGCTTTAGCTTGCTGGAACACATTTTATTTCCTGTTGCCAATTCAATTTCCACACAGTATGTAATAGCAGGAAAAGCACAGGTGTAATTGATAACATTAAAAAAGATTGGATTCCATTTAGCTGAGCTTCTTCCAGGGTCCTGGTGTTGTGTGTGTGTGTGTGTGTGTGTGTGTGTGCCAGCTTACTGTCACAGCTTATTGGAAACTTGGTGGAACTGAGTCATTGTTATAGAAGTTTGTTTCACCTGTGCTTTCCCCACTATTACATGCCAAAATGTCTGCTGTGAAAAAGGTCTGTTGGCTTGTCCCACTGCTGTTATTGTTGCTACAATTGGCAATCTTTCCATTCTCTCTCAACACATATGGATTATACAGTGTTAATAGTGGCTGATACTGTTTGAAGTTTTTGGCAGTTTGTGAGACAAAGGATCTTGATTATCACACGGTGCCAGATGATGTTGCTGGCGGATTTAAATATCTAATAAAGCTAATATTAGCTCCATTTTGAAAACGTTCGGGATGACTTTTTAATTTTTCCAGCTGAGTTGTTTTAAAACGAGAGCAGGACTTACTGTAAATACAGTATGTACTTGATATTGTACACCATATTGTGTTAAAGCTAAGCCTACAGTACACCCCATGTGATGAACCATGTTCAAGACACTGAAATAAAGAGGCAGTTATGTTGTTTTACTACAGTGTACAGCTTGTTAGCTCAGTAAAAACAACAGAAAGTCTATGATCAGGACCTTTATTCTAATTTAATTTTATTTGGCTGCTTAGTTTTTCCAAACAGCAGATTAAAATTTCACATTTAATGTTGCTAAAAAAAAATGAAACACTACTGTTAATCTGCAGTCTGAAAGCATCCAGCATCGGCTTCCTTAAGGTGGGGGAATACTACACCCTGGTTTTTAATGTAACCTTTAATCACACAAATTAATGCAGTGGCAGAAGGGCTTCAAATGTAGGTACTGTAGTACAGTAAGCTAGTCGGCTGGGCAGGCTAACAATTGCAATGAACATTAAAAGCAGACAAACACACTGTTCAGCACTTTACACGCACTGTTTCTCTTGTGTTTTTGGTTTTGTTCAAACCACTCACCCCCTCCAAACAATGCAAATAAAAAAGGTTCACCGACCTGTTTTGCCTTGCTGCTGTTGCTAAGCGATGATTGGATAACTGTGGTTCAGGAGAAGGAGAACAGTGCAGAACATGCTAGTGGTAATATAATTGATTTATTATACATTGCATGTCAATTAAATATGTTGCATAACTTAAAAAAAAAAGATTGTGGGTGTTTCTGGAACGTTTTGTTATTAAAGTTAAAAGCATGTCAAAAGACACTTTCATCCAGAGTGTTCTTCACAACCTGTCAAAATAAAACTGTCACATTTCTGGCTGAGCATGAAATAAAAAGCAAGCTTTCATCGGTTTCTGAAGGCCTATTGTCCAGCTGGCAGTTTGAAACAGGTATGGTACAAAGGGCTTGAAACCCGATGGAGGCATGAGGTGGATGTAAATTCAACAGATAGGTAATTGTGCTGGTGTAATTAGCAACTACTTTCACAAGACTACAAAAGAAAATGCATAGTTTTTATATTGGACTTTTCATTATTTGAATTAATGGTTAAAGTGTCAAATAAATGCAACAGAAAGAGAGAGAGAGAGAGAGAGAGAGGGAGACAGCTCACCATACTGTAAAAATGATTTTATTATTCTAATGATTATCATTGGACGGATATCATTTTGTGACTTTTTACAATATATTACTATCATTAGACTGTTTTATACATTGTTTTATATATTAATAACTTTCAAACAATTTTGTACATGCTTTTGGGAGTGACATTCCCTGGTCAAATGAAGCGGAAACATGAGAAAAAAGGCACATGATTGCTCCTGTCCACAGGGAGCAATACAGTCCAAAGAAACAACAAACTGTGGTGGTTTGGGTGAGTGCAGGTGAAATGTCTCCCCATCAGATGATGGGCAGCCTCGGTGAAGCCTGTTACATGTCTTGCCCAGACAGCACAATATGTCCACGGCAATTTTCCAAATCACATCCCAAAATAATCACTTGGATGTGGAAACTCATGGCAATTATGTCTTTTGATTTGCTTGCTCAGAAAAGACACAAACACACACTCTCCAAAGAGCTGAGAGTTTTACAGTAGAAATAAAAGAGTTATCAGGATTTTGGACCACCTTCAGGAGCTGCACTGCAATGTGGTGTCTTGTCTCTGTTCTCTGTATGTAGTTTGCTGTCAGAAATGTGGATCATTTCGAGCAGTGCAACTCGCCATAAGGTCTCTGTGAACACACAGCTCGGCAGGACGCATGAATTGATCATAGTCTTCTTTAGGACCTGGTGTTAGAAAGCTCTTGGCCTGAGGGATGCTCAGTGTGCAGTGCAGTCTGTAGTGTGAAATACACCACACTAGCACCGCCAGGCCCTGCTCTTCTATGAGTTGTCCACAGGTCCAACTTGAAACACTGCCCAAACTGTCTCAGAGGTTGTTCTCTGGCTTCAGTGTCTGGGATGTTTGATCCAGTTTCGTATCATCCACTTCTGACCGGAGCATCTCTGGACCACCAGACGAAGGCCAAAGTTGGCATCTTTGGACATTTCTACCTCCAAGCATCGGCCAGTGTCCCTGCTGATTATTGGACCATTCTGCAACAAAAACCACATGAAAACATGACTGGATTTGCACAGTAACTCTGAGAAGAACAGATGTGAGCAATGCTAAGAGATCATTTACAGAATAACTACCTTGGGCCTGTCGTTATGTTATGAGTTACTGTTATATTCGTTTAGTAATAGACAGTATATGTCGCTGTCGTATTGTAGCTTTCATTACATTTGCTGTTTGAAGTATGGCAGTGGTGAAGATCACAAAGACAGGTCATGTGTTTTCTTTATACCTGTGTGAAGTCCCAAAGCCTCTGGGAAATCCTTGAAACTACATCGCATTTCTTCAGACTGGGAGTACGTCCTCTGCCATCATCGACGAGGCATTTTGTGTCAGGCAGGAAGGTGGTCGAGCCCAGGGGTCCTAGCTGCAGCAACCCCTCAGTAGAGTAGCGGGCGAGCTGCAACACAGAGATAACCAGTGTGTTATACTGCTGGACTCTGCAGCAACAATCATAGCTTCAGGAAACCAACATTTTGTAGAGAGGACAGCAACATCTGTGCAAAGTACATGCTGTAAATGCACTTTGATGTGAAAAGTGAATGTGTTGTGCAGTGATGCTGTTTAGTTGCTCAGCCCTGAAAAGACAGACAGCAGGTGCTACATAAGCAAGAAGGCTGAAAAAAAGAGGTTTAAAGTTGTCAAGCTTGGTTGTACTGCATAATGTCTTCATGTTTATTTTACCCAGCTGCAATTTAGTCAACTCTTACTGCCATACAACCTATGTAACACCTAAAAAATGCAGATATTGCACTCTACCTTAAGAGAATCCTTACCATTTCAAGATTTATTTTTGAGTAAAACATATATGCAGCTCATAATGTAGAGAAATTAAATATACCTCTTTAACTAGGTGTTGTCTACTATTAATATTTAAATTGAAATTACCGTACTTTAAAGAATTAGTTTATAATTGTATACAAATAATGTGATTTAAAGTAGATTAAGTTCAGCATATCATATGAATTCCAGGTAAAGTATACGGTGTACCCAGAAGATGAGGAGAGGGGGATTTACCATATACCCATAGATATGTACTAACTGTTACAGGGCACATCTTGCAGACTAGAGGCATGTTACAGTTTTTTATGTATAGGAATCTGTTGTGTTTTCTGTGAACAGGAGTCTAAAGCATGAATCGGACCACACGTTTCTGTCCAAACAAGCCCGACACAGTTGAGTTTGTATGGTGTTTCCCCCTTCTCATTAAACAAAGCAGACATTTGAGTTCTCCAGCCGTCTAGCCTAAGGTTTGATTTACGTGTCCAAACCAGACCTGAAAATAATTTCTAAATTTCTGTCCGAACCCGGCCCGTTCACAGATCCACACTCCAACTTAGACTTAGTCTTAGTGTTTAGGGCAGTGCCTCCCCACAGGCAACATAAGTACAAATCACACAAGTCAAATTCCTCGTGTGTTCAACACAACTGGCCAATAAAGCTGATTCTGATTCTGAAGTACCCTTTTAAATCTGCACAAACACGGGGACAAGCGCTACTTTAAGGATATACTTGGACTGATGTTATGTTACATTAAGCTCTGTGGGAGCTTTGTAGCTCACACAGCTACAAACACGAAGAAAACAAGTAAAAACCATGTAATAGAATACAACAGTAAACTGCAGCACCATGGTAATAGTTGATCACTGCTGAAGGAAGCATATAGATCCTAAGGTTACTGCAACCTAAATATACGCTCTTGCTAGTAAAGGTTATCACATTCTACCTGAAGGGTCGTATGTACTGTAAATGAAGGCTGACTGTTATAGAGACTGTACCACCTACAGTGGGTACGGAAAGTATTCAGACCACCTTAAATTTTTCACTCTTTGTTATATTGCAGCCATATGCTAAAATCATTTAAGTTCATTTTTTTCCTCATTAATGTACACACAGCACCCCATATTGACAAAAAAACACAGAATTTTTGACATTTTTGCAGATATATTAAAAAAGAAAAACTGAAATATCACATGGTCATAAGTATTCAGACCCTTTGCTCAGTATTTAGTAGAAGCACCCTTAGGAGCTAATACAGCCATGAGTCTTTTTGGGAATGATGCAACAAGTTTTTCACAGCTGCATTTGGGGATACTCTGCCATTCCTCCTTGCAGATCCTCTCCAGTTCTGTCAGGTTGGATGGTAAACGTTGGTGGACAGCCATTTTCAGGTCTCTCCAGAGATGCTCAATTGGGTTTAAGTCAGGGCTCTGGCTGGGCCATTCAAGAACAGTCACGGAGTTGTTGTGAAGCCACTCCTTCGTTATTTTAGCTGTGTGCTTAGGGTCATTGTCTTGTTGGAAGGTGAACCTTCAGCCCAGTCTGAGGTCCTGGGCACTCTGGAGAAAGTTTTCGTCCAGGATATCCCTGTACTTGGCCGCATTCATCCTTCCCTCGATTGCAACCAGTCGTCCTGTCCCTGCAGCTGAAAAACACCCCCATAGCAGGAGGCTGCCACCACCATGCTTCACTGTTGGGACTGTATTGGACAGGTGATGAGCAGTGCCTGGTTTTCTCCACACATACCGCTTAGAATTAAGGCCAAAAAGTTCTATCTTGGTCTCATCAAACCAGAGAATCTTATTTCTCACCGTCTTGGAGTCCTTCACGTGTTTTTTAGCAAACTCCATGCGGACTTTCATGTGTCTTGCACTGAGGAGAGGCTTCCGT
>NW_018127892.1:2661442-2667466 GCF_001952655.1 Monopterus albus | reverse complement strand
CCCATTGAGCATCTCTGGAGAGACCTGAAAATGGCTGTCCACCAAGGTTTACCATCCAACCTGACAGAACTGGAGAGGATCTGCAAGGAGGAATGGCAGAGGATCCCCAAATGCAGGTGTGAAAAACTTGTTGCATCATTCCTAAAAAGACTCATGGCTGTATTAGCTCAAAAGGGTGCTTCTACTAAATACTGAGCAAAGGGTCTGAATACTTATGACCATGTGATATTTCAGTTTTTCTTTTTTAATAAATCTGCAAAAATGTCAAATTCTGTGTTTTTCTGTCAATATGGGGTGCTGTGTGTACATTAATGAGGAAAAAATTGAACTTAAATGATTTTAGCATATGGCTGCAATATAACAAAGAGTGAAAAATTTAAGGTGGTCTGAATACTTTCCGTACCCACTGTATATATGCTTATGCTTACACTCAAGATGTTAAATATAATTAACTACATATAAATGATCAGCTCAGCATTTCCTGTGTAAGTAAAATGTTATGCTTTGAAGAAAAATGGAAGTAAAGATGTCAAATAAATATAGTGCAGGAAAAGGTTTGTTGCAGTCTAACGTGAATGTGTATAGCTACATTCCACATTAAATTAGTTACTTTTCAAAAAAACAAGGTATGTTGTTAAAGGACACAAGGAGAGTGGATATTGGAGGCTTAAGTCCAATCAGGTGACAGAAGTGCACCACTGCCACTGAGTTCTTTATAGTTACCCTTAGTGGGTTTAGCGGAGGTTTTTGTCTTCTCTGTGACCATATTTTATTACTACCTCATTTAGTTGTGCTTGGAATAATAAAATGATTTGGTAAGATCAACATGTGAGGTGATCTTTTCTTTTTTAGATAGGAAATCTTCCTAGACTTAAAAAGACAAACCTGTTCCTTGATTTCATGTCATTTTAGAATATTCCAGTCCACAGCACTGGACAACAACTACAGTGTGTACTACTTAATATTAATGCTGGAGAATTTCAGTAAACTAAAACCTGATCCCTGCTATGCATGAAAGACTCTGTCATGATACGTATCTATTATGTAAGGACAGTAGAGATGGTGTTTTTTATTTATGGGAGTGATCCTCTGAAAAAGGATATGCCACAGACAGGGAGGTCTTCAGTATGACAGCAGTCCTGCTTTGAGGGGACACACACCCGACTGTCTTGGATCACACGTGCACAGACAAACAAACACAGTCTTCTATTAAAGCAGAGGGTCGATAGCTACGATACCTTATGTTTTTCATAATCCCTGTAGAATTACTGTAATTGAAGGCATCTGTATCTGGACTTATAATCAATGCCATCATTTGCTTTTCTGTGCTAGTATCTTTTTTTTTCCAGAAAATCTTTAGAAACAGAGTTTGACTAAGATAATGAGATGGTATTTATGCAAATGTTTGGCACCATTAAGGCCCCTATGTCTACCATCTAAAAACCTGTAAATGAATCTCTTGAATCTTCAGTTTTCAGTCCATGTTCAAATGCCTTTGTAAATCAATTTAAAAATGTGAAAAACCTTCCAAAAACTGATAGAATGATTGTTTTCTGGAGCATGGATGGAGAAACTACCGGTGCAGTACATGGCCTGTGTGGGTGTTGATCCTTGTGAGAAGAGAGAATGCAGGCGGTTTTATATCCAATGTTCTGCCCTGCCCAAGCAAAAAAAAAAAAAAAAAAAAAAAAAAAAAAAGTTTACTTTTGCTGCCCCTTTTTTTGTTGCTGCTCCTAAAGATGCTAGTAAGGATAATTCTTTGGACTAAGGAATGCCAGACATTTACATAAACATATTTCAAATTCTCAGACTAATCCAAGACACACACAAACAATGTGGTGAACTTGTTATTTTTCTCAAGGTGGCAACGTAAAGGTCATTGTTAAGGTCATTTGATTAAGAAACAAGGAAAACCCCAAATAATCCTCACTAATACCTGTTCACAGCTCAGACTGGCAGCCTTTTATACGCTAATACATTTTAAATGGGACCATAATAAATAATTATGACAAGGAAATGATTCTGCCAAGCCAATTAACCTGTGACCTGTGCAGCAATATTTGATGCGCCGCTGCCTTCCTTCCATCACAGAAGTTTTGCAGTCACTTTGGGGGTCAAGCTAATCACAAGTTCTTTAATTAGCTCATTAATTGCAATGTAAATTTTAGATGGAGTGTTTGTACATTGTACCATGATATAATCTCCACATTTCTACTGTTCTAGTGTTCATTACCAGGAAGTTATGAGTAGGTTTCTGCTACAGATTATGATGAATTTCTTAAGTAGGGTGTGGTTTGGGCCATCGCCTCTGGAGCTAGCATGTGTGACTACAACATAGGAATCTGAGTGAGCTTCCAAACTCAGTGCAAACTTATAAAGGGGAGACTTAAGAGACCCATTAGAATAAATGCTGCACAAGGCATCTACCAGCATCATGCGCATCCAAGTGTAGTACTCATACCATACTACAGCTGGGAATCCTTGTAGGAGGGAACCCAAGAAAAACAATGCTTTAAGTTTGCTTTTGAGTTATATGAAAATGACACCAGGCTACTGACACAGGCTGGTTGGGTTACAACTCAATATTCTTCCTGTTTATGTGGGACCAGGGCTTATTATTGTGTCATTGCTTTCCATCTTTTTTTTTTGGTCAATTTTTTTTTCTGCAGCATTGCTCCATGATTTATTTGCAAAATCCTTTATGATGCAAACACCAAACACTACCTTTTTGCCTTAATTATAGTATGAGACAGGAAAAATATGATTGAAATAGCACTGGCATTAGGCATCACCAAACTATTTCTTTTAAATAATAATTTAATTAATAGTTTGTTTCTATTGTTGGACTAAAAACACACCATCTGCCTTTGGCTACAGACTCGTAGCGCTATGTTCACTTCTTCCCACCATCCAGCATATTTCCATTTGTTAGGCTGTTGATATCATGCTTCAGCTAGGCCTCCTGCACTTTGCACTACTGCACATACATAAACCAAAATAGCGGTGCTCTTGAAGATGCCCACACAGTCTATGTGCCCAGTACCAGTGGGGCCCATATCTGCAATATACTGATTTTAATGTTACTAGTACAATAGACACCATGAAGATTAATAGCATATTGTTTAACCTTTTAATTTTGGCATATGATTTTGATTTAGTCTTAGTGTTTTTATCTGTGCAGTCAGGTTTCTGCCCTGCTCTTTAAAGGGGATGAGAGGAGCTGGTTTGACTGGACATAACTAAAGCCAGTCCTGACTCCACCCGCTCACCATGTACTCCGCCTCGCCTCCACAACGCGCCTGGTAACGTCTGATGCTTCACAAAACTGTGCTTTGTCTGTGGTCGCCAAAGTTGCAAAACATTGTTGAACACGCCCACATGTCCCTTGGAGACACGGGTTTAGCGCTGCACCCTATTTCAGGATAATAGAGCCCTACAGGTTAAGTCATCACAGAAGTAATGAGCTGCCCATGTTTTCCTTGTTGTCTTAGTTGCTTTCTTCATCTTATTTCATTTTCAGTAGTTGTAGATGAGTTTAGTTCAGACATTTTCCAAAGACATTTTCTCATTAAGCGTAACAGGTTAGATGGTTAAATCAGCATTTGAACAAGAGGTAGTTTACAGTAGGTGGTGGAGCAGAATGCTCAACTTTTTGCTTATCAAGAGCTATACTTGGACTTTTAGACTTAGATGCCGTAACAGATTGAGAAAGATGGTATTGCCTCATGTCCATGCAGCTGTCTTTGGTTTTTATTTGTTGAGTAAAAATGTAATACTTTTTTTCATAGCTTCTGTTTTAAAATGATGCTTTTTATTCCATTGTGGTCATGTTTTCATTGTGAAAAATATGTTGTCAACAAATAGTTCTCCTTGAAGATTTCATTAAGAAAATTAACACTTGATGCCTCAGTAGGCAAAGACAAGAGTTCCATTCAAATCTCAACAGAAAATCCAAGGAAGAACATGTATCATTTAATTTAACAAATTACTGCTCTGTGTGTGTGTGTGTGTGTGTGTGTGTGTGTGAGAAGAGCAATGATTTAGACTTTTCTCCACAGTTCTTTCACTCTATTATACAATTGAACAAAGGTGAGACAATGCCAGTGGTTTAGATTTCCACTGGGAGAGCAGACAGAGCGAGACTAATTCCACAGAAGCACAATAAAGATTTATTCAGAGCAATTATGTTTTTAGTTATAAGTAAAAGGAACAATGGTCAAAAGAAATGCAAAATCACAGTGTCCCGTGAAATTGAATTCAGCAGGCTCACAGTAATGTCGGTCATCACTGTAATCTAATAATTCAAAGACACAAAATTCATCTCCATTTGTTTATGTCTCCCGGGGATCAGGATTAAAAGAGCCAGCGAAACTTTACATTCATGGACCAGGCTGAAATCTCACTGGAGAGGAAAGGAGGACAGGCTGGTGAGCTGCTGGTCTTCTTATAAGATAACAGATAATGAAGATGTCACTCAGCAGCTAGGAAAAGTAGGAAATGTACGACATGATACATGAATAACATGTTTTCCTGTTACCCTTGTTAATTCTGTGCCTAAAACAAAATCTTCTGAATTCCTAGCCATAAATGTTTCTTTACGAGAAAGCGATCATTTTTCTTGATCTTAAACTAACATTACATTTTTGTAAAACAAAGTACATGAGTTTTACTAGAAAACAATGTCAAATTGATATTTTAAAGTTAAATACAGCTACACTGACAAAGTCTCTGCTTATAAATATCTTGGCTTTTGGCTATATGACCAGCTGAGTTGCTGGAGTGCAGTGCCCCTATATTTCTGTGTGTCCTCCTGTTAAATAAAGCCACTGGAAATCACCTGGCTCAGCTGTATTGTATGGTAGTATGGTGGGAATCACCAGGTCTGCACCACCTGAGACCTTTGAGAGACCCAAGTTGCCCCCGATGGTTAGAACAATGATCGGTGTGAGCTGGTGCCGCAGATGGCTTCCTCGGTTCTGTACCGGAAACAAATTCTTTGTGTGCGTAACATACTTGGCCAAATAAAGGTGATTCCTTATTATCCTTTTGTTTCATCTGAGCATTATGACGTTTAAACTTGACATGAGGCAGTGTGAGGTTTTGGTTCATTATAACACCAAACTTCTAAAACACTTATTTTCTGCTGCATTTTACCAGATATATTGAAGCCAAGTAAAACTTTCTGCAAAAACATACTGTGTTACTGACATTCTCTGTATTTTAAAACAATGGCTAGTTCCACTTTACAGTGAATTCTCATGACCATGTGTAGCTTTATAAATCACCATATTGAAAATGTATTATAGCTATTTCACTGGTGCTGCCATATTGTGTCTTGGATATATATTAGCTGTTCACCTAAAAACATACCCAGAAATGAATATGCGAGTCTATAGCTCTGTTAAATGAGAAGGAAAAGGCGAAACAAACTTCTCACTATACATTTTTGCTGCTGCCGCTTATTAAATGTCACATGTAATGTTTATGGTACTTGAAGAGGAGAGAAATTACACATCATCCTGAAGTGAGTCACCAGGTGGCACAATGCACAACATTTTTATTCATTCATCACATTTTCCAGGAGGGCAGTACAAGGAGACTAAATAATAAATAAATAAATAAATAAATAAAGCCCCTCCTTGAACCGCCACCCTATTGTGGTGGAGGGGTTTGAGTACCCGAGTGATCCTAGGAGCTATGTTGTCGGGGGCTATATGTCCCTGGTAGGGTATCCCAAGGCAAACAGATCCTGGGTGACGGGTCAGACTAAGAGCAGTTCAAAAGCCCTTTATGAATAGATTAAAATCAAGGACCATGACGTCGCCTGGCATGGCGCAGCCGGGGCCCCACCCTGGAGCCAGGCCCAGGGTTGGGGCTCGAATGCGAGCGCCTGGTGGCCGGGCCTCCCCTCACGAGGCCCGGCCAGGCTTAGCCCGAACGAGTGACGTGGGGACGTTCTCCTGTGGGCCCACCACCTGCAGGAGGATCCGTAAAGGGCCGGTGCACAGTGGATTGGGCAGCAGT
>NW_018127892.1:2616611-2660493 GCF_001952655.1 Monopterus albus | reverse complement strand
CGAGAGGAGCCAGCTGAGGTGGCTCGGGCATCTGTTTCGGATGCCTCCTGGGCGCCTTCCTGGGGAGGTGCTCCGGGCAGGTCCCACCGGGAGGAGGCCCCGGGGAAGACCTAGGACACGCTGGAGGGACTATGTCTCTCGGTTGGCCTGGGAAAGCCTTGGCATTCCCCCGGAGGAGCTGGAGGAAGTGTCTGGAGAGAGGGAAGTCTGGGCATCTTTGCTTAGACTGCTGCCCCCGCGACCCGGTCCCGGATAAGCGGAGGAAAATGGATGGATGGATGGATAAAGCTTGTAACGTTATTTTGGATGTGTCAAGTCAATGCACTGAGTGACAGTTTAACTAATCATACTACTGATTGATTGCGCCTAATGAACCCATGACAAGCAGCTCATGAGTGTGGTCTGACCTGGGAGGACATGCCATGGCAGGGGTACAGGATGGCTTTGTCGTCGTCCTCAGAGCCCTGGTCCAGGCAGTAGCCACTGGCCTTGCTGTTCCTCACCTGAAAGACAATGAAGGAAATAATGGAGAGAGGATGGGTAGTCACTGCTGAGCAGCTTATGATGGAAGTGAGAACCTCCTTTCTTCACCTCATTTTCACTTTCACTGGTGTCAACGCAAAAGGAAAGCAACAAACCCACTGAGCAAATAATTAGCACTGACTTTTAACAAGAAAATTAAGCAAGCAAGTAAAGCTTTATTTATGTAGCACTTTTCAAAGCCACGGTTACAAAGTGCTTTACAGACAAAAACAATGATCTCTTTAATCAGAGAAAGCTCTGGAGGGAACTCTTCCTTTTGAGCAATTATAATACTTTACTGGGTGGCACAGTGATGCAGTGGTTGGCACTGTCCCTTTACAGCAAGAAGGTTCTGCAATCGAACCTGGAAGTTGACTGGGGCCTTTTTGTGTGGAGTTTGCATATTTTCCCTGTGCCTGTGTGGCTTTCCCCCAGGTACTCCGGCTTTCTCCCAAGGTTCAAAAACATGCGTGCGGTGGCTCTGTCTTGTCCCTACATGTGACAGTGAGTGTGAATGGTTGTCTGTCTCAACATTATGTGTCAGGCACCAGTAATAGACTGGTGACCCTCAACATCAGGTGGGATTGGCTCCAGGCAACCGCCCTCCAACCATCCACCCCATGACCCTCTACAGGGCAAGTGGGATAGATAATGGATGGAAAATATTTCTACATGAAAGTGATCAAATTGAAATGTCTTGTATTTCAGTTCACAGTATCAATATAGTCTGCATCAGCCAAAATGTATGTGTATAATATCAGGTTTCTCTCACTCAGAAAGTACTTCCTCGCTATTAGCTTCTGTGGTTACAATTGCCAAAGATTTGAAATTGAGAAAATCAAAATCAGTCAGTTCGATATTTAGCATTTCTCTGAATTTCAAATTTTTTCTCAGGTGTGACAGCCCCTATTTTATGTTATACTGCCACCTGTTTACCAGATCTACTGTAGCGTGTTGACCAAGCAGTCTTATTTCATATCAAAGTGATCAAGATGTGACAGTGCATCATTACACAGTGACCAGTCCTAGTTTTGTCTCTCCCGTCCTCCAGACAGTGGTGTGGTGTGCATTCAGTACAAGCTTTGGTTCTATGTGATTTGAATGCATACGGCTTCATTTCCAGGTTGTGACATATCCATCATGCGCTGTTGTCAGGAGGGTTCCACTCGGCTGGTCTGGTCGGCGTGGCCGAGCGTGGCGCTGATGCTCAGTGACAGATGAGACCCGCTTCTGCTGCTGCAGCTGTGTGGCACCACAAGGTAACTGCTTTCCAGCTTGTCAACAGATCTGAAATAGTGCCACTTAAGTGACTGCTGCTGAGGAATCCATTAGCTGGGTGCCAGACTAAAACAGGCGGCAGGGGAAACAAAGGGGGTGAAATTCCCACAGCTTTGATGAATCTAGAGGTTACTTTTGATGTAAAATGACATTGTATGTGCAGAGCATATTGATTTTTCTCTGTTTTCCATTGCTGAAGTGAGACAAAAGGTGCATGTCAGCAAACCTCTAAATCTGACTGTGACACTGGAGTGTGTTCAGGTCTTCAACCTGTCATAATCCCATTTTCTGTCTCCGCTGTGCTGAGTGTACTGCCAAGCCCAAAACAATCAAGGTGGAATAGAAAATTGATGTGCTTAATTAAAAGTCATTATGAGGAAATCACATCTAGTCCGGTGTGGTGATGGTGCATTGCTAAAGCAACAAGATACCATTATCTTAGATGGCCACAGTGAATTTATATTGATTTTATGTGGAGTCTTTGATGTGGAAGGAGGTTTGTACAAACTTAAACCAGATACACTGATTGGCTGATAACTGCTGACATCTATATCAAAGACAAATGTTTCTCAGTAAAGACAGTCACTAAAAAGATTCTGATAATACACAGCTCACAAATTAAGAAGTTCTTACCACTTTTCATATGTGTGGAATCATACTAGCTATCTTTCTCTATGCACCACAGCTCTGTAAGAGCTGCTGAAGAGAAAAATTTGCATCCGCACTATTTCTAATAACCCTGTTAGCAAGTTTCTCACCTCGCCATATGTGATAGTGTTGTTGTAGATCCGCATCTCCGGGTAGACGTGTTCAAGGTACCATCGAAAACTCTGACACTGCAGCCTCTTCCTTAAGGCCAAGCGCTCTGAGACATCCCCAAAATCGACTCCGGGATTCTGGCAGTAAGTGGACAAAGCAAAGACAAAAAACTTCTTAGCCAGTGGGTTCTTTATTGAAATGAGCGCTAGCCTCTGGAGAACAGAGCTGACACAAGAGTTTGGAGGTGTTCAGATGCATCAAGCATTTAGTTAAGAGATGGATAGATGTGCCTGTCATGTGGGACCTTCATTGTTCTTTCATTAGACATGATCTAAGCTGCGTAAATTCTAATCAGCTGCTTAATTATGAGCCCTGACGGCCCTATCTGCATGATGGAGGTGGCTTCCCAGATTGATTGGAGGAATGCCTAATAGCTGCACTGCCTGGCACAGAGGCCTGATCATGATGCACACACACAGACATGTGTATATGTCTTTGTATGGTTGTGTGGACACATTTTTGTTCAAAACCATCACTGGGAGGACATTTTTGCATTGTGAGGACTTTGCAGGTGGTCCTCACACATTCAAAGGCCTGTTTGAAGGTTTTAGAGAAATGTAGGTTTGGGTAAGTGCTGGGGTGAGGCATGTACTTGTGATGGTCAAAGTTATGGTAAGGGGTTAGGGAATAAATTACAGCTATAAACAGACAAACATGAGTGTGCATACACTCACACACACACACACACACACACACACACACAGCAGTCTTGTTGCCAGACAGTGTTTTCAGACAAATCCCTCTCATCAGTCTCCCCTCTCTGCTGGAACCACACAGCTGCTGAATTTGCTTTCAGCATCTACTAATAATGAATTCTAGTTGGAAATATCCACCTTTTTTTTTAGGTACCATAAAGCAACATAAAAAAAAATTCACTCAATTTTCAGTGAGATGTTGTTTGGTATTTGGACTTGCTACTGTGTGTGTCATAAAGCCTCTCCCCCACTGAAGTAATTGTGCTCTCAGCGAGTGCCTTAGACAATAGCAAGAATCACAAGAATATGATTGTGTGTATGGGTGGCTTGGGAGCAGAGGGAGGGGGGTAGATGAAATAATCGTAGTAGCAGATCTTTGTACTGTACACAAAATAACTGCGCCACAGGACAGCTGTGTTTAAAATTACACAGGAGAAGGGATGTGGTCTGATTGGCTAGTCTGTCAAAGTTGCCCCCCAACCATACTGCCCCGCATGTCCTCCATACTACACACACACACACAACAGTTACAACCTTTCCCCATCTGTCCCTTCCTACCTGCACTTAGTGAGTTCACACATAATGATATTTGTGCCAGATTTCTAGACCACATGCAGACATCAGCAGCCTGTCAGACCCGGGTGTGACTGCTACACTGCCACTTATTATTCTGCTATGAACAACAGTGTGTTGTTTTGGACAGTGTTCTGAGGCCTATGCTGATGTCCTTCACCCACAATCATCTCATTCTACAGTGCATGGCTGAAGAGGCAATTAGGATTCAATATTAAACTCTTTATTAATGAAAGGAGCTGTTTATTATTTTGCAGCCCAACTCTGAAGATCCTTGAAAGCAATTAAGCTAAACAGATGTGTATGAAAAGAGACTGATTAGAAATGAGGCTCCTCTCCTTCAGCTGGTGCACCTCTTTCATCTGTTTGGACTTCACTGTTTCCTCACTTTGCCAGTGTGAAGGTCAAGTGGGATGAAATCAGAATTTTGAATTTTTATTGACTAGTGTCTCCCAAGACCCGGGCTGCATGTTTGAATGAGCAAGTGAGAAGGGAAGAGAAGGGGCAAAGGGAGCTCAGGGACCGAGGGACGGAGTGATCAAAGATGGAGAAGAACTTACATTCATGGGAATGTTCCATGCCATGTAGACATGGGATTTATATTCATCCATCCACACCTCAGCGGCCCGCAGAGCATTGCGCTTGGCGTAGTAATCTATGTCATTGTTGTAGGGCTTCTTGGTGCGCTCGATGTGGGCCACTCTGGCACATGGCAGGACTTCCATACTCCCTCCACACTGCCACACCTAGACACCAGCAAGAAGGAAAGATCCAGATTCAGTCACATGAGTATTTACACAGGATTTTAAATAGAAATAAACACACCAGGAATGCAGGAGGAGGCTTTATTACCACTGTCTTGGGAAAGTGGAATTTAAACTCTTTCACAGTTACTGCTGAAGTGAATCAGACTCTGATATTTTTAAATTCAACATTACAAATTCAAAAAAAAAGTCTTGCACTTGAGACTTCAGATTTCATTATTCACAGTATTCCTATCCAAAACCAAAGTACATTATCTTCATTATTTTAAAATGTTAACATTATGAAATCTTATGAATTGTAATATTAGTCAAGCGAACAAGACATTTGAAGCCCATGAATTAAATATAATATTAAACAAATATTAGATTCAAATACTACAAAACACAAAGTATAACATGCATCTGCATTAATGTATCTTAATTATTGCATTATTTTTTAAACTAGTCTGATGTAGCATTCTCCTTAATATAGCTCACTAAAGAGCCAAACCATATTTCCAAAACACCAATATACCTATCCAGTATACAGAAACGGAAGCAGAGTACAGCAAGTAAAATGGCTACTAGGAAAAGAACAAGAGTCATTCATTTTTACATGACTTTCATCTCATTTCAGCTCTCTACTCTTTCGTTATCACAAAACATACAGTAATGATCCTGTAATGTGTTACTGCCTGTTTTCTGTTGACGAAAATGAAAGTTCAGAGCTGCCTATGACAACCAGAAAAATCTGATCCAAGTGTTGTGAGTATGGCATACAGACTCACTTATTAAATATGTTAAATCAGGCAGTAAATATATGTCATCCTGAAAGGCATCAATCCCAGCAGAAGGTACTGACTGACTGAATAATATATCGTGTGCCACTTACTAAAACATACTAAAGATACTGTAATAAAACAGTGGCAGGCATTTGTCAGAGTGCAGCAACCGATGTGAAGTTTAAAGCTCTTTGCAAAATAACATTTTCATTGACATACAGCATGTAAATCTTCAAATCTACAGTCTACTGTGAGAAAGTGGCCCAGCAATCAGACACTTGGACAATGCCACCAGAATGCCACAGCATATGGAAATGTTTTTCCAGCCATACAAACTAGCAAGTCTCCACCGCCCGCAGTCTCTTAATGGAGATCAACACAATGCCTAACAGATGTTCTGGTCCATTAACTTCTCCCTGAACCCAAAATTCCACACAAGGATTTAAATGAGAACTGCTACAAAACTATTTCCCCAATTAAGTCCAGGATAGGGGCGAAGCCTGTGTTGAGCTGATCATGTTTATTTTATTTCATGGACTTACATATTGCACAGCTTCCTGTTTAGGACACATTAACAAGAAGGGTGTTTTGAGTGGTTTATTGACACTTTGTAATTTTCCTCCTGTAGTGTTGTTCTTTTGGCCAGACTAGAACTGTGCCATTGAAGTTAGTAGCAACAAATAGCAGCGTCAAGCATAAGCCTTCCATGTGTAGTGCTTCAGTGACCAGAGTATCTTAAATTACTGAATATGATCTCTCAATGCAAGCTAATTAAAACTTAAGATGCTGGTTCTCTCTGCTTTGTTATTAGGAAACTAATACTGTATAAATTACCAACACAAACTCATTAGCTACTATTTAATTTTGCAAGAGGCAAATATTCTTACCGGTAATTGAGAGGGCAACAAACTTGTAAGATAATCATGAAATAATAAAATAGTAAAAATAGTGATTAGTGTCTAAAGAGTTACGAATAATTTATTTGTTTTGTTTAAAGCTGCAGTAAGGTAGCACTAGTATGAAACTCCAAATCAGTCCACTATGCTCCACCCAGCACTTAAGGTTAAGGAGGATCTCCTCATTAAAGTGTAAGACTGACAATATTTTATGTTTTTTTTATATTATCAAATGTTACCCTGTACATAGCTCTCAGTCCCAAGATTTACTGAAGATGTATGTTTATGAAAAACCAGGTCACAGATATGTACTATAATTAAAATAAAACAGCTACATACAAACCTCACATACACATGGATTGATATACACCACATCTGGTACTCTAGTGAGTAATTCTGGCTGTGTATGTGGGATTGCCTCAACATGACAGTGCCTCTGTTCATATAACAAAGGGACCTGTCTACTAGGGAAACAGTGTAACCCACTGATGTGTTTTAATAACTTCTGGACAACAATGAAATAAGATACACCAGGCTTTGTGTACAACAGGAAGCCATGAAAATCACTTATCTTTTAGGAAACACCAGTCCATCTAACAAATCATTACGTTTTATGAACATAGCATCTCAAAGTCTTTCCTTAAATAACTGTGCAGTCTTTTACTCAAATTTTCAAACTGCTTAATTTTAAGTTCGTTCCTATTCAATATTTTGTGTGCTGTCCTCCGAGAAGATGACATAATAACAATATTAAAAGGAACTTGGCTTCAATTTAGTTTTGTCACGTGCCATATTCAGGCAAGCCGAGGATATGTGGAGACAGCAAACGGCCAAATCAAATCACCAGAGTAAGTTGTATCAATGTGTGCTCTGGTGAGCAGGAAAGATGTTTGAACCAGAAAGCCCTGAGCTGTATGGCCAAGTGTACAGTGCTCATGGAAATGAGACACTATCAAACATTTACCCAAGTCCCAATTATCATAATTTACATTTCTGTAATGCTCAAGGGTGTATGAAACCTTACATTTAATTGTACATAAAAGCATTTGAGGCACCCTTGTGTTGCCATGAAGCCCATCAGTGGAGTATTTCACCAGGGCTGATTTGAGCTTAAAGCCCTGTACTGACTGCCTGACCCTTCATCTTCACTGCAGATGATCCCCAATGACCCTGGACTAAAAAAGTGCATTAGTACTTTGGAGTAGGCTTTTCTTGCTTTGCTGCTCCCCATGACAAGTGCTGCTTTTCCACAATTCCCTTCATGGTGGGTGCATCCATGTGGGTGTAAGTGCGATACCAGTTAAAGTCTTTAGTCCTTACAGATTCTACCCATCACCTTTTGTAACAGTAGGCTCTATGTAATGCCATCTGTGTTTGGTTTCTTTAGCCAGGTCTCCTGTTTAAAATCAATATTGCGTTTGTGTGTTTTGTGCTTGTGGATACGTGCACTCATGGATAATTGAAAATGTGTAATTGCAGTTAGCAGTTCACCCAGCAGTAAAAGGAAACTGAAGATCAATAATTTCCCCACCACCATTTCCAAAAGGTCAGAAACCTAATAGCTAACTAGACTTGTTAAACAGGCTATAGTTTGTTTGCATCACATTAGGCTTTGTGTAGTGTCAGTGAACAGAAGATTAATTACTTCATATTGTTAAAAATACAGGGAGGCTATATGGCCATTATTTCCTCTGGGTGCTGGTGGAAATCTGGGTGGATCTGGTTTGACTGTGGACCACTGTGTAGCAGGGAAGTTCTGGCTGGTTATGTCTTCAACCAGGTGTATGGCCCTGGATTAGTGAAGGCTGACCAGGGGAGACAGACCACCAGGGAGTTTAGACCCACAGCTCAGTTGAGGACCCCATACAGGTAAGACCTTCTGAGTAGATGGATATTACAGGTGAGCAGACAGGTTAATACAATGACAAAGACTAACAGTGTCCTTCTCCACAAGGCAGTTCCTGAAATGGCAGCCGCACCACAAAATGGCACCTTCCAGATGACATGAGAGAGCCAGTTATATGCTAAATAGGTTTATTCACAATATGTACACAAGGAAAAGAGCAAGGATTTAAACTGCATGAAATGGTACAGCATTGAAAGGAGATGAAAAAATGAACTGATGAATGGTCTGTTTGTTATAGTGGGGAATTGAGTCAAATTGCACCTAAATCACAAGTTTGGATCCAGGTCTTATGATTTAAACAATAATTTGGGTAGAAGATAATTCATGCGCTTTAATTTAGGAACAGTTACAGTTAATGAGACATCAACTTGCCATGAGGTCACTTCTCTGTTAGCTGGAGCTTGGCCATGAGCTCAGAAGATTCCACATGGTCAGGAAAAGGAGAAGTGCTTGGTTCAGGGTCAGGTATTGCAGTGAGTGGACATTAAAGAGGAAGATATCAGGACTGGAGATAAGATACAGGCTAGCAGACATGCGGGTCTGATAATAGTTGTGGGCGATATACATAGCTGTAATCATTCTGATAAGCATAATTTTCCTTTTATTATATATTACATTATGATGTGCAACAATTCTCAGGGTTTTAAACTGCAAAACTTGATTAAATGGGATATACAACAAAGTAAAACACTATACCTGCCAGTTTGCTGGTGCAAACACACAGGCACCATCTCACATGCATAGAGTGCTAGAAGCACAGACATCACGTGGCAGGTACTAGGTCAGCTGTACTGGTGTTTACATGTTATCAGCACTGTTTTTTTGTTTTGTTTTTTTAATATCTACATTTTGATTTTGTTCTGAAAGACACAAAGAAAAACGACAGTTCACTGTGTGGACATGTACCCAAACAACACATGATAACATTATCACAATGCAATTGAAAAGTCAGTTTCACCTGGTTCCTTCACCAGCCAGTAACACTTTTCAAAATTTGGTGGTGAGAACAATCACACATCTACTTGACTCAAACAATTTTCTGTAGAGATATTCAGACCCAAAATAAGTCTGAGTTAGAAAAAACACAAGGTGCTGTATTGGTGTTAGTGTGATGCATCACATACCAGTGAGATGATAAAATATGATCTAGAAAAGTTAAGTTTGTGTGATAAAAACATTTGTGTGAAGAAGATAAATCACTGTGCACTGGGGCAGATCTAGAAAATTTTGGAGGGGGTGGCCAGCCTAGGGCACAGACTCAGGGAGGGGTAGCACATTTGAAATACAAGTAAAAAGTAAATTAAACCCCTACTTCTATGAAACAATAAACATATATTAAGACTCAAGTTGTTTGTTTTGTTTAAAAGTGAAATGCGCAGTGTTTTCTTTAGCTAACCTTGGCTGTGCTCTTTATCTACCCCTGGCTACGGACACCAATCCTGCATAGTGCCCCCCCCCCACTGAGGTGAATCATGCTAAGTACTCCATAACACTGTAGGAGAAATGAATGCAAATGTCATTATGCACGCATATGATATAATATAATATGATATAAAATAAAAACTAATTTGGCCAATAATAATTGCAAAGGACCAAAGAAACGTCAGTTGTGTTTAAGGCAAATTGTTATTGTTTTTCATTGATCATTCAGGAATACTGACAAGCATTTTGACTCTGACACTTTTGGGGGTGGGGGTTGGCACCAGGGGTGGCCAATCAGTTTCAGCGGTTGGCCACCCCTTGGCTCCACCCATGCTGCATATCAGTGTATAACAGTGTTCTAAAGACTAAAATAATGATCTATTTCAGATGATTATTTGTTCTTTCTTTGCCTTTGTGTCAGGGCCCCCACTAAGCTAAGAAGTGAATTAGATGGTTGTGACTTTTAATGTTGCAATAATATCAATTTAAGCTTGGGCTAGGACTGAGCCTCATTCCATCAGCCATTATGTCTCTAGCTTTTGGGCTTAAGGTCTGACCTCAGCTGCCCTCCGCCTCTGGGCACAGTGCATATTTAAACACTATTTTGGGCTCTTCGCCCATTCTGTACACACTTTGTACTCCATCCTACCACAATGTGTTTACAATTTTTCCTGCACATGAGGAATGTGTAATGAAGGAGAAATATTGTTTCAGTGCAACAAAAAACATCTGGTTGCAATGTAACCTTTATTCTCTGAGGTAAGAGATTTTCTGCTGATGTGAAAAACTAATCACAAACAACTAACTCTACAACAGGGAGCAGGTTAAGGGAGGCTAGGGGTAATTTCTTCCTTAATTTAACAGCAAACAACCTAGTAGAAAACATGCAGGGAGTCAACTCTAGATTTGAGAATGATCAATGCTGATGTGACCTTTTTCAACACACGGGAAAAATCACCAATCTGATGGTTTGGAGGAAAACCAGGTGGTGCTCGGCAGATTGCTGGCTCAAATGCTGTGTTTGTTACATTCCAGAAATGTTCATGCCTCTATGCTGTAACCTGTAGCTTCATAATGAGGATTTCAGTCACAGCATTTCACAAGTTCTTTTTTCCCTTTACATACAACACATAATAAGGATGTCAGTGCTTGTCTGGGAGCACTTCTGCTAATGACAGGGTCTCACTTTATATACAATGCAAATCATTGAACTAAAAGGGTGGAATCATTTAACTAAATTGTTGTACTGTGTGCTATGCCAAATGCTTAGTATGCTTACTAATAAAACTGGATTGCCATGGTATTTATTTTAAATAAGGGAACATATGATAAAAATACTCTGGTTACATGAAAAATAAACCTTTGGCTTCATGTATGAATGGACTGTTAATTTCAACTGGATAATACTGCAAACAAAACAAGTATGAGATAAAATGTACCTTCAAAGAGGGCAGCACACTGCAGTTAAAGACTGTACCTTTAAATATTCTAATATTATGGAAATAAAATCTAAATACCAAATAAGAGTGTTTTAATCTTCTATTCCACAGCCCACACACAGGTCCTAAGGACTGCATTTCTGTAAAGTCCATTTGGCTCTGACCCTTTATAAAATTGCAGCCTGCATCATTAAAAGGAGCCACTTAACACAGAGCACTTTGATGTAGTGCTAATGTAATTGCTAATTTAATTTAATTGTCTCTGTACATGCAGTTAGTAATTGCAGCTGCACCATTTGCGTGATAAGCTTCACGGGGCTCCAGAAAACATCAGCCATAAAAAGCATAAAAGCCTTTAACAGCAGTAAACAGGTTTACATTAATGCCACTGCACAATATCATCAATAAACTGGGAAAATGAACTAGGTAGAGGCTCACTACAGGCTTTTAGACAGGCTTTGGATTTGAGACAATATATTCTAATGTGGGTGAAAAAAAGTCAATGAAATATTTACTCTAACATGGACAAAGAAAATCCTCAACTAAGCCCTGGATAATATTTAATCAGTAACAATCAGTGTGCCGAGACTAGAATTACTTTAAAGGTGATTGAAACAATCTTTAACCACTCAGAACCAAACCTTCAAATTAAAAGGTGAGTCCGGTGCGGCTCATTATTGATGACATCTAATCCCCTCCTTGCTGCTGAATAGCTTCAGCCTCAGATGATTCACATGAGTTGGCTCACTTCTGCTTAGAAAGAAAAAGGAAATGGGAGCATGACTGGATATATGCACCGCAGATGGCAATGGGCAACTACTGTAAATGAGACTAGTGATGCCTTTTGAGAATTATGATGCTGCTAGGAATTCTGGGTGTTTGACCATACATATAAATTGGCCCCCAGTGGCATCAAAGCACAAACAAAAATGACAGAAATATGAGTGCAAAGAATGAAAATAGAGTGCCAGAGAGACAAGTTCAGCCCCAGCACACTCCCTCACTTCAGTACAGCTGACCAATGGCTGCAGGAAGCAAATGACAGACAGCCAGGTTCAGAAAGTAACAGAAATTGTCAGACTCCTTTTCAATTCCGACATCACAAAGGTGTGGAGCGAGGAGGCTTCAGGCCCTGTTTAACCTTTGAAAAGCACTTCTGTTGGAGTATAGGCCACTTGCGTCTTTAGGCCCCTTGAAAATCGCCGCCCATTTTCAATCTCATCAATTCAACCTTTAGTGAAACTGCAAGGGTGACATTAGCAATTAAGCTTTTTCTCCATCAGTGGTCAAAATGGAAAATAGTGCAGAGGAGAAGGAGCCAGCGAGTGGCTAAGAAACTAGTCTGGGATGATGACAGGGTGCACTGAGGTCATGCACAATACATATTATGCCTCATCTTCTAGACAGCTATATTTTAACAGTCATGGAGGAAAATGATCCTGCAGCAACAAACAGAAGCCTTGGCTAATAGAGTGTAGCAATAGCTGGGGGTCAGCCAGAGTTCATCCCATCTTGTGTCAGCTATTCTGATTGCATGACTAAAACAGCTACAGCACCAATATGTGCGAAGATAAGTGGGGATCTCATTTGAAACACATCTGAGTGAAATATTATCTGGAGCTATTTTATCATGCAGTGAAGAATGAAATGATTCACAGGGTGTATTGATTGTTTCAAAGAGAAGGCAACACAAACAAACTGTGTGCTGATGTTTCTCTTTCTTCTTCTACTGTGACATTTTTTCAACCTAGTTCACCTTGATCCAGTTCTGTGTATGTTTGGACATGAGACTCACCTTGATCCAGTTCTGTGTATGTTTCAGCATGTGCACACAGGCATAGACATGAGATCTGCCATACTGCTTTAGCTATTGGTTACTTCCTACTGACAATCACACACATCAGATCATAGACATTTTAGAGTCATGGTGCTGGAGACACATGAGGCGTCAGCGCTAGTGTCTACTGTCAACAGTTTGAACTGAACTTTACTCAATTTGGTCAAAAACTTTGAGAGCTATTTACAATTTAGCAAAAATATAACTACTACGGGGTGTCATATCTCAAAGCGAACTGTTACAGCCTCTCTGGTTCACTGGCTGCCATTAATTGACTGTCAGTCTACCTTCCATTAATGTGTCTTCGCAAAACATTATACAAGAGCATTAATCCCTCCTGTCATTTGTTCCTCTTCATATGGAGCAGAAGATAATTACCACTGTGTCATTACTGCACTGTTGGCAGAACACTGGGAATTAACTCTATATAACTCATCTCTTTACTTTCAAACAGCTACTTTAATTTAGTATTCTTCTCAGTGTGGTGACTTGTGATTATGAAAACTCTGGGGAACTCTATGCAGTCTCTGTTTCTGTCTGTTAAAAAAACAAATATTTTCACTATAAGGTCATAAACCTGAAGATATAGTTTGTGATTTTGTGGCTATTTAAAAATAGGTAGGTAACATTTCAAAACCTGAACAGATGATCAGCATGCAGCATGACTGCTGCATTCAGAATTGATTGTGCACAAGCATTAATCCACGGCCGAGCTAGCTTTTGGTCCCATAAACTATTAAATAGCACTCAGCCAGAATAACAGGTGTAATCATTTCTTGATGAATAAGAAAACCTGAAAGGCTGTGATACCGGAGAAACACAGCATTATCAATACCAATACTACTACTACTAATACAACATGGAACTGGTCATGTATGCTCTTATTCTCTATCACATAAATATTGTGGTGCACATTTTTTACTTCATTTTTCACATAATAATAATAATAATAATTTGTAGTAGACTGCATGTCCGTAAGCTGAGTGTGTAGCTATAGTCAATATGTTTACTCCTGTTCTCTAATATATAAACTGGATCTGAAGGGAAGCATATATTACTAGCTAGCTCTTACATTACCTTGCATTACATGCCTTCTTTACCAATGAAAGAATAAAATCTTAAATCTACATCAATCAAATTTCAAGCCACATGGGAGCAGTGCAATAAGCTTTAAACACAACACCGACCTATTCTCTAATAAAGTTAATATGGTGGATGTTTTAGCAAGCAGTTGGCACATTAGCATTAATTTGAAATAATGTTTCTGCTCACTGGATGAATTTAATTCCAATATTCACTTTCCTCTCAGATCTGCTTTGCTCTCAACCAGCTCCTGAGGGAAATATCCGGCTCTTTAGCTGCTAAATGTATATTCACTAGTTACTTGCTAACGTTGTCTATCTGCTGCTTGGTGCGTGGCAGATGCACAGTGGGTTTATTAGAGCCTTCTGGATAAAAGCAGTTGCCTGCTGCGTCTGAAAGCAATGCTGATTACATATAGTGATATTGAACCAAAACAAAATTGCAGGCTAGAAAATCTAAACAGTGAGCTAAAAGATGAAGCTGCTCAGTAGTAGATGTGAGAGGATTCTTTGTGGATTTGTCACTATGAGTGACTCCTTTCACCTTACATGTAGTCTTGTGATCCATTCTTAGTATTAAAATATTGATTATAAGTTGAAGTTTTTAAAAAAGCATTCTGTACAGTTTTGGCACCAGGCTCCACTGCCAGTAGAGTCTAAACAAATACACTTGGGGGCCTGTCCTGCAATAAAGGCATGGTGTGCGGCACAAGTAGCACGTCTGTGTTTCCTAAATTTCTACCTGCACAATTACTGTTTTCACAAAAGGCACATCATGCTACACTTCATGCTAGCAGGTGTGTTCAGATGAAAATAGGATGTGTCCAGGCACATTTTGGGCACTCTGATAATATGAGGGCATACAAAGTGACTGCGCCACTGACCAGCAAAAACCAGGTCTGTGGGCAAGAGTCAAATCATTATTGCTAGTTAATGGGCACTTTGTGTTGTGACTGTGTTATCAAATGGGCACTTTGTGTTGTGACTGTGTTGTCAAGGTGCATGCACAATGCTCGTGCACTGTGCCTGTTATACCCTGGGACGCGCTGCGCAGGACATGCAAGACTTAAAAAATAAGATGACATTCGTTGTTGTGCACATCAATATATACCAAATCAAATCAAGATGTATTTATAATATGTGGATAATTGCATGTTACACCCAAACACACCCCTTCTTTAATGAGGAGATCAAATGCAGCCCTTTCGCTACTTGCACTGGCGATTGAACCATCCTCGTCCTCAAATTACTGAAATGAACATGGACACACCTAAACACCACTTGCACCAAACCATCTTGATCAGAGGCTGTGGATCCTCAAAAGAGGGCCCTTGATCTGAGTAAAGTTACAGCAATTCACAAGCAGACCTGTGTCACAGGACTTCCAGCTACAGACTGCCTGTATCCACATGAGATAAGTTGTGTGCTCTCAGTTGCATCTGGGGAATTTTACACGCCCCAGTTTTAAATTAAAATGTTCTGCACTCTGCAGTTCTATACCCAAGGGATGTCTGTTTGTAGGCTAATACTCCAAAATGTCTCACCCAGTTCAAAGAAGTGCCAGAAAATGCTGATTAAAGGTGAAGGTTAACCAGAGTTCATTTATATCATCTGTTATCCTTTCTCAGGGTTATGGAGAGAAAAACATTCAGACACTGTGACAAGTATGAAGTGATTTTACAGGATACAATGGCTGAACTTCCTGTGATGTGTTGAATAAACCGGTGCTGACAAAACAGTTTTAAACACAGAGAAATCAGCATAAATTAAAGAAGGCATGGAGCTATCTTTGTTTAGAGTCAGCTCTAGTGTCACTATCTATGCAATGTTTATTCACACCAACACTAATTTCTAGATCTGAAAGCTGTGAATATCACATGGTAGCAAGTCATTTTTCAAAGCTGTTGTGTGAGTGAGAAGAATTTCAACAGGGACAACGTTATAATGTTGACAAACACTGCATGATTTTACTATTGCGACATCAATCCATGTCTAACACTAATTGAAGTACCATTTGTTTTGTTTGTTTTAATCTCATGAATTATAAGTGGAAGCGGATCTCAGGCACTCTCATGTCATAAAGACAGGTGCTTCCATTTCACATCGAAATGTGATCAGTTAAATGTGCATTAAGTAATTAATGACTTATCGACTTCCATCAGCAAGCTAGGAAATGCAACATTGACAGGTCTCATGCACAGCTAACATAAATTATACATTCACATTTTTACAGAAGCAAAAACAAGCCAGCATATTAGGACATGAAATCAACATAGTGATAACATGCATAATAAGTTTGTTTCTTTGAAAAGTGTGTGTCAAAGAAGTGGTGGACAATGACTTTTGAAAGGCAGAAATCTGAGCTCTTTGGAAAGTATTACCTGAGTCACTGAATCATTGTGTGTTAAATGAAACAGACCTCTTATTTAATCCACTTGACATTTGACTGTTGTGTTGTAGCTTCAATGAGCCTACTGATTCGATCTGAATTTTCATTTGCATACCTTACACCATGTGGACCCCAGCCCGTATGATTTTATAAGGCACCAGAGAGTTGGCACATGAGGAAATTAATGATACATTTCCACATATTCTAAGATAAAATAATTCAAGCGATTCAATTCACTGATATATGTCATTATGATGGATACAGAATTCTCTGTCTGTCTTAGTTGTCATGCCTTTTCTATAGATCTTGCCAAAACAAAATTTGCCTCATTAAAAACCAAATGAATTCATCATCTTTTTCAACTGAATTTTTTCCAACAGATGGCTCCTTAAGTCACTGTTCATGGGGCAGTGGAACAAAAAGCCAGATACATCCTGAAATACAGTAGGATCATAAACCACAGAAACACTCCTCTGAACTGAGTACTGAGTATTGATAGCCTTTTTTTGATACATCCTGAAATACAGTAGGATCATCAACCATAGAAACACTCCTCTGAACTGTTTGTGATCCCTATAATGAGACTACCAAACAAATCATATTTTGTCACTCTCAATTTTGCAATAACTGAAATTGCATTCCTTCTTTAGTGTGGCTTTCACTGCCACATCTAATTACCTGTGGTTCAGACAGCGGTTTTTATGCAAATGAATGATTGGGGTGTGTTTACATGTATATATGGCTAAAAGTGGGAGTGGAAAAGAAGTCCATGCACATACTGTACACCCAATCCCACGACGACTGAGATTTATAAAACAGATCCAGCCGTACATGCTGCTTTATGAATCTGTTTTAATACGTACACAGTTTAAGTCATGAATCTACACAGAGCTCTATGCACCTGTCCCTGATATCTACTTCATTTGCCAGTGGAGGAGTACACCAGGTCTTAACTGAACACACAGGAACCTCAGCGCTCTCTGTAATGAAATGTAACATATGGTCCTGTGTTGTAATCTTCCTTGGTTTGAACATCCCAGTAATTAACACACTGTATCATTTGTCTAGGAGCTCACTATGCTCAGCCAAGAAATGTTCTGGCACAGCAACCTGTAAAGTCCCAACCTGTCGGCTTTACAAAACAAATGAGAAATGGCATGTTAATCTGTGAGCGTTAGAAGAGTGTTGGCTTTGGACAGAGCCACGTTAGTTGTTTCCTTAAGTATCTATTCTTTATGCTAAGATAAATTTACCAGTTGCTGGTGATAGCTTCATATTTACAGTACAGACCTGAGAGCAGTATCAGTCTTATCTAAGTAGGAAAGTAAATAAGCTCATTTCCCAAGATGCCAAACTATTTACAATTTACAGATTTTCATCGTGCATTTAAAAACATTAGCTCTTCCAGTAGTTCTTCACACTGAACAGAAACACTGCCATGCTCACCTTCAACCCTCCCTTCCTCTCAAGCCTTGTGTGGTGGTGAGTGATGCTTCAAAGCCTTTGGAACCGAAGGCTCCCTCTTCCATTGGGAGGCTGAATGAGCCACTTCCTATGTCCCATCATTGCATTTTCGTGCCTCCTTTTCCACCCTCTCTTCCTCATGGATTGGGCATGTGGATGGAGCAATAGAGAGATGCTGGAACCTTTTTAACTGTGCCTTATTCCATTCTATTACTGCCCTATATCTTCGATATACCTGCGCCATATCAGTGTGTGCTGGTACTCTTCAAATATTCAGACCTTGTCAGATCATTTCACGTTTTCAGCCTGAGACATCCAACAAAGGCAATTATGCGAGCAGATTATCTAATGCTTCGGTAATGAATGTGATGAGCCAGTTTGTACTTAAGTGTTACTGTATTTCCTGGTGATGATGCTGTCCACAGAGAGTGTTGCTTCTCCACAAAATCCAATTGTCTTGAGCAGCAGAAGGATGTGAAATGCACAGTGCATGTGAAATGGTCTTAATTACCATGTCAATATGTGCTCAGATTAAGGAGGGAGTATCTGTAGTCCCTCGGGAAAGAGGTTTTTAATGAAGTTTATGATTCACATGGATAACAAGCGAGCTGACAAGGTCTGTCTAATTGCTTATTCCTCTGGCCCTGGACACTGAACAGCAACTCTCTGAGGATGCTCAGGAAGCCATGGCATCTCAAAGCCATTTCAGGCTAAGGAATATGTTACATGCCATTGTTCAACAGTATATATCAGGCCTGCTTTCCAAACACACAATCTGGTGAGGTGTAAATTTCAGATATATAGACTGGATCGGCAGGACCTGAAGTAACAAGACAGTAACAGTTTAGAGTTATCTATGCATAAATCTAAATAATGAACAGTCTTTATAATGACAATGCAAACCCCATGGTAAATTCCACAACACAAAGCACGTAGCTCCTTCAATAGCTGCAGTAATCCCTCTGAAACAATATCTGATCGGAGTTTTGCTTACAAAACCTTCACAGCTGCATCTGTTCTCACTTGTCTCTCCTCCCAGAGATGGATGCTGGCTGGAACATACAGTAATGAACCATGGAGTAAGTAAACCTGAGTCCATTAAGCTCTAACAGATTGATTCAGTCGCTAAATAATGCAGGCATTGAAAAAGACAAATGCTCAATCAATATCCAATGCTATTGCTACTTTTACTCAGGCGTTATTGACAGAGCAGATGGTCCCTCCCATGTTGTAGCTCTATAGTGTTGTGAGAGAATGAATCAGTGGTGTAGCAGCGATAGGGTGAGCAAGCAGAGCAGGTTAGTAGTTAAGGCAAGTAATAGAGCGAGCACAGACAAGACAAAAGTACGTAAGGCTGAAACAACGCCTACACAAGTACTGTGGGCCTGGAACAGATGGAATTCCCAGAGGAGTTGCAGAACTGCACGTGACTGTTTGGTATATGGTGCTGTGTCCATAGGGTCCTACAGAAAGCCACATTATGGCATTTTCCAATAACTGTCCACACGTGTCTTCTTCCATTTGCTAAAGAGTTTCTCATAGGCCTAAGATTTGTTCTTTGGAATCATTTGGTTTGTTGGAAAAGACTCACATATGGTCAGTGCCCAGTGTCATTTGCTGCTTGATGGACATGGGCATGCTGGCAATTTTTGAAGCTGTCAGAATAGTTGGTGTCCACAGATGGCTGGGGCTTGATGCCCCCTCATAACGACATTCCTGCCCTTTTCAAGGTGACTGTATTTGCTGTGGAGAGCTGCAGCCGGGAGGAGTCCAATGTAAGCACTACTGAGGTTCAAGCGACTGTTCCGATGTGTGCGATCTGGATTTTCCTCTATGCCGAATATTTGAAGACAGCCAGGAGCCCATCTGCTGCATCTTACGCCCATTACCCTCTTTCATAAAGTTGACACCAAATAACAGCAATCACACAGCCACCTGGGCGAACAACCTGATGAAACTGTGCAGATGATTTTAGATGTGTGGAAGGCACCACCATTTGGGAATGTACATAAACATTATTAATGCTGATTTTATGGATTAACAGATCTCTGTTTGAAAAGAAATTAGGTTGTGTGTGGCTGTACAATGATTATCTTTATGCGAGTCTGCTACAATTGTTGTCATAGCCCTCAGATTGGACCAAAACACAAGCTGTGACATGGAATTAAAGTAATTTTCCCAAAGCCACAAGTTGCATTGTCACAACCTGCAATTTTTTCAACTTTAATGAGAATTTAAATACATTAGGACTGACAGGAGCCTATTTCACAACCTCAAAATAATATCATTTAATATCATTCCTGTTTTAGTATCGAATAACAGCAAGAAATCTTTAAGTTTCAGCATAATCAAATTGCCCTTTTTCATAAGTTGAATACACAGCTCTAGGAACATACTGTAAGAGCTGAACATAATACAATGCATTGTAATCCCACCTGTAACAAAAGAACACATCTGGAGTCTGTTAGCTGTCTTTGAATTGATTTGTATTTACAAATCCAGATGGCTTGTGAGGTTAATCAAACGTATTGAAGAGTCCAGGTTTCACATTTGTACCAGTGGGGCAGCTGTTCCCTGAATAAACTAAAAGCAACATCTGACTGCATCACCAACTGCTTTGAAGCAGCACCTGGTATTGTGCCACCAGAAATAATGCTTACTGACTCATCTGAAGTTTGTGTTCGTTATTAAGAAAGGTTTAGAACTGGAAGACGTAGATGATGATCTGAGTGTAACAGGCAGCATAAGATGCAGAATACTATAAGATGGACTCCACAGTTGACTGGCAAGTGAAGAATCCTACAGATAGCACTGATAATATATCTTTTTAGGTAAAGAAGGGCATGTTCTTTGCCATCAAATGACACGGTGCAATTTTTATTCTTTTCATTTCTAGAAATTAGGGGGTGTGGGGGGTGTAAAGAGGAGGTTTTTGTTGTGTTGCTTTCACATGGAGTCAGCTACAGTAGCAGTGAGCTACAAACGGAACCTCATTTATTTAGTTTACATAATTTACATTTTAGCACATCAGCTCCATTAAAAGCAGGTCAAATTAGATCACAATTTTCGATTTGTAATGTAGCCATGGACACAGCCAACTTTCACTGGATTACTTTGATACTGAAAACTTCCTCATTGAAAACAGAATGATTCTGGAGGCAAGTTTTGCAGTTACAAGAAGCAGTGATTCTTTTCTGTGATTTGTGATTCAGATGATTCAAATCGGGCTGAGTTATTACTCAGAGAACGAGTAAGAATTTTATGCTAATTGAAGTATAGGCTTGCAAAATGGATGCTAAGAGTTTTAAATGACCTTAAGCGACTCTTTGAGCTGTGTCACAGTCATTGCAGCTTCAACTTTTGATTGTTATTTAATAGGTACCATAACTAATTTCTCATTATTTTCAGAGCCTGCCCCTGCATGCACCTGTTCCCTTCATGTCATGCAGTATTTTTGCCCTACATCTCTCCCTTTGCCATCTACTGGAGAGGAGCCTTTCGCAGTTTGAAAACCTCTGCTCAATAGCTACTGTAATCTTAAACTTAAGGTGTAAATTATATACAGTGACACAGTTTCTCCTAAATATTTAATACCTAAAACGGATGAAAAATCAAATCTAAACCCAAAAATAATAAATATACTGAACTGCCATCACACTGTTCTAACAGCTTGGGATGCAGTAGGGACCAAGTGAAGTGTAATTATGTCCCACTCCTGTCTAGCTGATGCTACTTTAATTAGCTCCATTCTCCTCACTATAGAGAGATTATGACCAGATGCCTCGAGGCCCAGCCCAGGTGGTTATAGAGACGGAACTTCAAAGAAAAAAAATAAAATAATTTTTTGGTTCATTACTTTTGAAAGGAGTTCCTGGTGAGTTTAATGAATGTCATCAAGACAAGCAGACCCCCGTGAGATCACACTTGAGTGTCTTGGACTGATTGATTGGACTGTTATGAAAATGAGACACATTTCATACAGCAGTTTGGATGCTTCCTGATGACAAAGTAGGGAGGACATAGGCATATTGTGCAGATAAAACCATCTAGACTGACAATAGCTGTGTTTTGGCAGCGTGGCCTGGGAGGTATAAGTGTTCATTTACTGATTTACAAAAAGTACTAACACAACTGGAGTTGAAGCTACATTTAGCACTATTTTTAGACATATATATTGTACTGCATGCTAACGTTTTTAATTAAAATCATTTGATAGTGCTGGCAATAAATACAAATCTACCTTTCTGAGTGTGTAGTGGGCCTGCACCACTTCCAGGATATAGCTATACCCTCCCACTCTGTGTCTGACACTGACAGAACTCGTACCTTCTCCTGCCTCAGAATGGAAACATTACAGCCTTACACAGTGTTACAGACTCACTCAAGTACTATGTTTCGTTTGCTTTGAGCAGTGTGGGTGGTGACTGACTAAAATCCGTTTTGCCTCTGGGCGAGAGAGTAGCGGAGATTGTTCAGCACTCCAAACCTGCCTACAGGGTTTGCCGAGACTCCTTGCTGCCATTTACTTAACTGCATGAAGCATGTCAATGTTAATCATTGTTTTTTTTAATAATTAAATCCCATAATCTTGTCCTATTAATTGGTTATTTCCCTCTGCTGTCATTATCAGCATATAAATAAATTTTTAGCTTTTAATTTAATTACTTGAATAAAAACTCTTGAAGAATCAACACAATTATCATGATGAGCAAAATAAATTACTATTATTTCACAAATTAACAGCTTTATGTAGCGGCCAACTTCATGCAATGGAAGAATATGTGTGAATATTATAGTTTCTTGCACATCCTATGTCTTTATTTATTTTGCACTAGTTTTGAGGTTTTGTAGCTCATTTGAATGTGACACTGTATGCATCGTTGTTTCAGAGAGCAAGTTTTACAGACTCATCTAAAAGTTGTTTCAGAGGCTAGGGAAATCACTTACTTTAGATTGGAAAATGAGAAAATGTTTAATGCAGCATAAACAAAGCCCCCCGGCAACAGCTATACAAATATAATGGTGTCATTGTGTCCATTTAAAAGCACAAATCAGTCACACCCCAGTAGATAATGTTTCCCCACCAATGCAAAGATTCAAAATGAACAGAGTCATTCCTGTACCTTAATCTACATAAGCTGTTAAATTTGCAAGAGTCTTAAGAGGACAATCTTCAGAATATAAGCAGAAAGGTTTCACTCCACATCAGGTGTCAGTGGAACCAGCAGGAGCAGCAGCGGCTAGGATGACCCCTGCTAGAGTTGATGTAGTATATCTGCAGACAGAGCAGCTCAGTATAATACCCCTGGCCCCACAGGAACTTTGAAATGAAAAGCAATGTCCTGATCTCCCAAGATGCTATATCAGCAAAGATTCAGCAAAGCAGGAGGGGTGGGAGAGACATTATAAAATAAACACATATTGACACTTCTGGCGGGATTCATCATTTTTATTCCCAGCCATTTTTCTCTGTTTGCAAACGGAGCCACATAGTAAGCAAGTGTTCTTGTTCCGGCACCCTTTTACAAGCATTTACAAAGGTGAAGATATCAATCTCCTATGCTGCCAGTAGGATATACACCAACAGTGAGAATACATCCAGTTGATTTTATTTCATTTTGCACTGATTATAAAGCTCGCAATCGATTCAGATGTCAAACAAAGTATTTATGTGTCATAGTATGGCTCTAGATGATGTACTGTATGTACCCTTTACTGCATTATGCTGGGAGCATCATTTACATATCCATTTTCTTTGTCTCTGCAGTTTTATTTTCTCTCTGTTCATTTCTTTTCATTTACAGGTACAACTCTATAAATTATTACCCTCCCAAACAAACAGAAAACTGCAGTAAGATCTATGATTTATTTTCCCTTCTCATGGTTTTATTTTATCCTCTTCTCTCAGCTAAACATCACCACATGTATAATCTACCCTGCACATACTAGCCTCCTTTCTGCTTACAAAAGAGGCTGGTCCTTTGGATCCTGGCAGCCATTTTACCCAGAGCGAGATACAGAAGCCACAACTCACAGTAAATTATAAATACGCCATAACCTTTCTGCGTGAACCCTGTCTTTCATCAGCCCCCTGTAGTCAGATGGTCCTGGGCAGGCTCAGCTATTGTGAGCTGCCCTAGCTAATTGTTAAACATGTTCTTGTCAATCAAGACTATCCCACATGGCATCTCCTCAGCCAGCACTATAATGAGCTGCCTAAGCCACAGTTGCCTTAGGAGTAATTGCTGTCCACTCGCCAGAAGCCCATCTCCATTCCATTAGTGGCTCTGCAGTATGAATGGCTGAAGCTGGTTGTTGACTGCAAACCTATTCAGGCTGGCACATGTGCTGAATGGCACCTTTTTTGTGAAATGTGTTTCATTTCTATATGGCCAGGCCAAACACAAGGAGAGTTAATAGCATTTGTGATAGTATTGTGTTTGCAGATGGAGTGCCATATTCTCTTCACTTCATGAATCAGAAACATACAGTAAATATTCATAGTGAGAAGAGATGGAGTCAATGAGCAGCCTGTGATTGTGAGAGCCAAAAGATACTCACTGTTCCGCTATATCACCCAGTTCAATAGAGTAGTTCTAACTTTATTTAGCTGCTGTTGCTGAATTGATCTCCCCCACGAACCTCGTCTAACTTGGTTGGTTTGTTAGACGCTGTGTAACCATGGAGGAGGCTGCTGACAGTTGGCACATAATATACTATATAATGCTGAGTTACCACTGTAGGAGAATGCTAAACAGTGATTGTTTAAAGACAAAAAGCTAGATGATTTAAAAAAAAAAAACATGATTGATGCAGAAGAAAGCAGAATAATGGGAGGTTCTGAAATGGTCATCAACAACTATAAATGTCTCTGGCTTCAATGAAGCACTGCAGCAATCTGTAAACCAAGATCCATTCTCCGGCCTCCATTCAAGTGCTTTTTCAAAAGGCAGCCGACACCTCACAGGTGTCGTTGAAACCATCTCAAGATTTTGAAATGGATGTGGGGATGATGTTAAATGAAAGAGTGGGATCTTTCAAGCATTTCTCATTCCAGTAAGTCCAAGGAGGGCGTTTAGATTCAGAATGGTTCTACTTGGCTGGAGAGAAACATTTTCTGAATTTAAACGCTAACCAATTCTTCAGCAAGCCCATTGCTCACATGAAGCGTTAAATTCAACTCAAAGCAGCAGCAAAAGAGATTTACATTTTCTGTATACAGGCTTTTGAGCTTTTGGGTTGCTGAAGATTTGCATTAAGGTTTTTTTTTTTTTTTTACTTTCTCCCCTCCCATCTAAGAAACTTTGCAAAGTGTAATCATGGATTCTGTTGATGCCCCTGGGTTTTGTATCTGAAGCTGTATCCCTGCAGCTGAGAAACATTCATCATAAGCTGTTCCAAAGTCTGAATATAGATTTCACAAATCATTCCAACTGTTCATCTAAATATCACCCCCTCAAATATTGGATTTGTAATTATGTTTTTTTGTGTGTGTGTGTGTGGCTTTCCTGGTGTACAACTGCACAGAAACGCTTCCAGGCTTGAAGGAATGTCTCATTAAAACTAACTTTACTTGCAGCAGTTCTCTAAGCTATTTCATCTGCTGCTTAATGCAGTGATTTTTAATTCAGTTTAAAAAGAAAAAGTCCATGTTTCAAGTAATTTATCAAAGTCCCCCTCAGATTTGAATGCATTTTAACAGCAGCGCTGATAATACGTAGGTCCTTACCCGCATGCCCAGCTCAATATTCTCCCCTCCGTAGACCTCCATGCCAGGATCCAGTAGACCAATCTTGCCAAAGTATTCTCGATCAACCACAAAGGAGCAGCCAATCATAGCTGGAGTTCTGGACAAACAGAGAGAGAGACAGTGTTGTTTGAATATGTGTATCTATTCTCTCAACATGTATAGGATTCTAAAATTTTAAGTGCAATTAAGATAGGACCACACATTTTGTAAGACTTTCTGGATAAGCTTGAAAAAAATATTAGTCATTATAGCTTGATTAAAATGTTTTACAGTACAGTCTTAAACCCTGATCAGTTAAACTTAATGTAAATGTACAGATAGAATACAGTATTGGTTTTGCAACAGTACGCTTATGCCCAGAAAACACACACACACACACACACACACACAAAATGAAGCATCATCTAAACACATATCAGGATCCAAGAGCTCATTTACTGCAAATAGAAATGCACATCGACACCGAGTTCGCTGAAACTGGTATTGGTATTATAAGTCAGTCAGTGTTACCATTTGGGGATGCCATGTTGCAGTACAGAAGGCACCTGTTTACACATTCAGCAAAAACTGAGTGACATTTACAGTTATTTGGAGTCAATATAATCTTAAGTCCAACACTGACTTCTTTATGCTCTGCTTTGGGGTCCACCAATCAAAACAATAAGCATAAAGGTGCTAAAATGCTCTGTGGGTTCATCATTATGTTCCACACCTGTCATATTACATGTAACAATTTAAGAATTATTTTGATTAGCTTTATTATTTAGATGAAATGAAAAGTACTATGGAAGACAGAGAATAAAATAAAACAGGATACCATCTCTATTCCTTTATCCATGTCAAGTACAGTGATCCAGAATGGCTTTTGAACTGTAAACTTCAGATTTTATTGTATTACACATCTTTTAGTATAGGGGTGTCAAACTCAATCGCACAGGGGGCCAAAACTCAAGGCACACTTTAGGTCGCGGGCCGAACAGGATAAAAATTTATTGAACAGACTAAAACTAAATGTTTTTTTTAACATAAATATGAATCGAAACAGACAGGATACAATATTATTCCAAAATAAATTAACTTGAACTTAAAATCAGCAACCGTATTTCTGCTAAGGCTTACATTTGCAAACACCTGCTTTTTGTCTGGACACCAGACGTCGCACACTTTCATCATGCAGCTCTTCAGAAACTCTCCCTCGGTAAATGTCCAGGCTGATTTTCTCCTCTGCCCCAATAAAACTTGCTTTCACAGCAGCTTCACTGCGATTTCACTTTGGTGAAAACGTCTGCTGTGATGTCAGATCCCTCTTCAGCTCCTCTACCTTCTCATTCAGAGTCTTGCCCAAGGACACTTTGACATATGGCACCGAGATTTGAACCTTCAACCTTCTGGTTGGGTGATGACTGTTCTACCCACCACACCACTGTCGGCTCCCCAAAGGCTCCGTTTTCAGAATCAACTTTTCTCTTGGCCATTGTTAGGGGCTAGCTTTGACTTGAAATTAGGGTTGTATACATCAGCACACGCTTGACTGATCTAACGTAATTGACGCGGGAATGATCGCAGGTAGCCTATTGTTTGGTAAGGCAGCTGTTGAGCTGCATTATGGGATTTGTAGTTTGTATGTTATTGGCGCTTCATATCGCCGCCGGGCCATTAAAAAAAAAAAAAGGTATATAAAATGATCTCACAGGCCGGATGTAATTGTACTTCGGGCCGGATGTGGCCCGCGGGCCTCAAGTTTGACACGTGTTTTAGTGGAATAACCTAAAACTACTTTTAAAACTAGGAATTTAGAAACTACCTAAGTTCATCCATTAGAGCTGGAGCAACAGAATGGTTTTCAGAAAAGGATGCACTTACTTTTTACCTTTACTAAAAGAAATGATCCCACTTTAGCTGCTGTCCCCCCAGGGCTGCTTTTCAGTACTATTGTCTGTCAGGTCTTGAGTGCTCTGGGACAAAGCCCCATGAAAAGCATTGCATTCACAGAGTGGACTGAGCGCTGTTATTTTTCCACAAAAGTGACTGATGAGTGGCTTTATTCTTCCATCTGAAACGACACCCGGGTAAATTCACCCTATAAAAAAATGCACAGCACAGACAAATGTGTGTCTGCCACTTCAGTTTGGGAAGCATGGCGGTGGAGCTGCATTATGATTCACAAAGTGCATTGAGCTGTACAATATAGTGTGTGTTTTAAAGAAACATGCTTTTAGGTTTAGACCAGACATAAAACACCATCACCACAAAGTGTAATTTTGAAAATCATTAGCAAACAAAAGATAATGCTGAAATGAATATAAACACACCTGAACCATTGTATCTCTCAGGAAGGCCTTCCCACTATTTTTCTTAATCATTAATCTTTACTGCATGACCTTTATATTATATTTGAGTAAAGTAAAGCTGATGAAAAGTTCTTCATATATGATATTATATAGAAACAGTGAAAGTAACTGATTGTGTTAGCTTGTGCTGGCTTTTTGCTTTATGTGATTATGGGAAGTTATAGAGTGACATTCTTTATGGTAACTATTTAGTCGTGCTCCCTCACCCTCGTTATTTAGTTGTCATTCAACAATCTGTAGTCTTTGCCATTATTAACTAATTGTGCTACAGACACCTTTATGCCACACTGAAAAACTTTTATAATGATCCATGCTTGCTTATTTATATACTCTCATTGCCTGACATAGCCTCAAAGTTTGTTTAAATTATAAGCTTGTGTCGAGGAGGCCATTATTTGCACCGGCCGTGCAGCTAAAAAGAGGCACAGCACACACTCGGCCCCATTCAGCTCATCTTTTCTCCTCTCTTGACAAGTGACCTACCGTGGCTGTCTGTGTGGCACAAACTTTGTGAAGCCCACTTGGACTGTTCCCTTTACAATCACCTGCCTGACAATGTAAACACTGTTTCTGTATGCTCAGCACCTTAAGTAGACCTACAGCATGTGATGAGGCAGCTGAAACCTTTGGCTGAACACGTTCTTAATGGTTGTGATGCTTTGCAGCACAAGATAAGGTGTAATGTTGGTTGGTAGAAGGTTAAGATTGTGGCGAAGGAGATGTAGCTGCTTTTCTTAAGGCCATTGTTTTTATATTGTGAATAGATTTTATTGTGTTGCATGTGTCAGTTTTTAATATTTTGTAAATTTGTATGGCTTCCATCTTGGCCAGATCTCAATGGTAAAGTAAAGGTTAAATACAAGTAAAAATAAGTTTTTCTAGTGTGGGAAAAGTACAACAAGAAGGGACAAGAACAAAGCAAAGCAAAGTGTGGTTCCTCTCTCATTTGTTGGCAAGGTGATCAAACATGCAATATTAAAGCATAAAAGAATAACTGCCCTAGTGGAGTCTATTAACTAAAGTCCAGTTAATGAATAATTAGAGCCAACTTTTCTGCCAAGAATGCATACATTTGAGAGGCTGGATATCAAACTGTTGTGTTTTCAGTCCTGACTTGCAATTTTACAGCAACAAACATGAAAAAAATCAGTAACAGAAGTGACAGAAATATTAAATTCTTCACTGATAAGAACCTGACACAATGCAGCCACAGTTTCTCGTCTGTGTGACCCTGCCATCAGCGTGTGTGAAATGCAACACCGTCTTCGGCAGCTTTGTAATGGTTTGTAAATGGCACACTGCCATCACTTTCTCTGAGTCGTTCTGGCTCTTTGTACCTACACATACACAGAACACAGTCTCACTTCTTTGAGGTTTGTCAAACAGCCATGAGTGACAGTGGGTACACCAAACACAAGAGGAACACAAAAGGCTTTCACAGAACAACTTCTGACCAAAGACATCGCAGACTGATGGTGGAATCTGGTGGATGGTTCATTTTCCCAGTTCATATCATTACATGTAGTTAGTGTTAGTGTGCAAATGGCTGCACCCCTCAACTTGGCCCTCCAGACATTTTGCTTTCAGTAAGGAACATCTGATACACATATGACAATTTGACAAGGTAAAAAAGCAAAAATAAGCACACTTTCAATTAAGTTAGCTTATTTTTGTCCAAAGTGGCACAATGCTAAACTTGACATTTGATTCATCTGCGACTGCTTATTTAGAACTGTATGACAGCCCTTAACATTCCAATCAGGTATGACACATTCATGAATTATTATTTTTTAATAAGATATTTAAGACATTTGATGCATACAGAAATATCTTAAAATGGTTTTAAACAATTAATCCATCAAAGCCACTGCTGATAAACATAGTTTCCTAATACTTTTATATACTGCAATAAACCTACTTCCAAAGGCTGAATGACTACTGGCCAGTCGCTCTCACACCTATCATCATGAAATGCTTTGAGAAACTAGTCTGGGATCGTATTGTATCCTGCCTCCCGCCCAGGTTAGAGACACACCAGTTTGCATACAGAGCAAACAAATCCACGGAGGATGCCATGGCCACAACTCTTCACGCTGCTCTGACCCACCTAGAGCAGAAGGGGACCTATGCCAAGCTGCTCTTTGTGGACTTTAGCTCTGCTTTCAACACCATCCTCCCTCATAAACCTGTGTACCAGCTAACAGGCCTGGGACTATCTGACTCCATCTGTCTCTGGATTAAGGACTTCCTGACAGACCGCTCACAGTGGGTGGGAGTCAGCACCCACATCTCCTCAGCTCTCAGCCTGAGCACTGGCACATCACAGGACTTTGTGCTGAATCCCCTGCTCTACACCCTCTACGCCCACAACTGTGTCCCCACCCATTCCAGCAACAGCGTTCATCAATTTTGTGGATGACACCACCGTGGTGGGGCTCATTTCACTGTCTGAGTGGTGCAATGACAACAACGTCATGCTTAACATCACTAAGACTAAGGAGCTGATTATTGACTTCAGAAAGAACAAAACAGACATTCATCCCCTGGCCATCAGGGGGGACAATGTGGAGGGGTTGCAGTTTCCCAGTTCTTGGGTGTGCACTTGGAGGAGTACCCGACCTGGAGCATCTAGACCATATTGCTGGCGAGGAAGGCACAGTAGAGACTGTACTTCCTGAGGATACCCAGGAAAAACCACCCGTCACAAAAACCACTTGTGACTTTCTATTGCTGCTCCATAGAGAGGACACCAATGTACTGCATCTGTCTGTGGTTCTCCAGCTGCAGAGAGGAAAGCACTCCAGAGGGTTGTCAACGCAGCCTAGAAGATTATTGGTTGCCCTCTCCCCTCCCGCTGCCTCAATAAAGCTCATGCCATCCTGAGAGACCATTCCCAACCTGGGCACGATCTGTTTGAACTGCTACCTTCTGGCTGACAATACAAAATCAAAAGACAGACTAGTAGACTAAAAACAGCTTTTATCCCAGAGCCATTGTCACACTAAATATCATACTTTCCACAACATATCCCCTGTGATATTTCAGTATTTATAGTCTTTTAGGTTTTTAAAACTATTGTAGCTTGTTTCTAATTTATGCACAGAAGGATTGCATCTTAAATTTCATTGTACAATGACATATAAAGCTGTTCTATTCTATTGTGGTCTGGTTTTGTTTTGTTTTTCCATTATGTGGTTGTTATGTATAAAATGCATCTTTAGTCATTTGCTGACTCCTATTAAGGAAATTTGACTGATTTTTGGTCTCCATCATGGCTTGTACTCTTGCTTTACATCTGTGTGATCATCTTCAAGTCTCTGTGTAAGCAAGACAATTAGACTGATGTAACAGTAAGTTAATGAAGTACTGTTTGAATGAAGTATGCTGTTTATCTCCAATCCTTAGCTATTGTCTGTTTTCTTAAGGTGATTTAAACAGCATCCTTTAGGTAAAAGACAATCCTTTCAAGAAACCACAGAGATGTTTGAATGCAAGCCATACTTAATATCCACATAGAAGTCATTCCATGTAAGAAACAACTGTATCCATGTAATCTTGGTTGCAGGCTTTAGCTTTCAAAACCATTTGGTTGTCATTTTCACCAACTCCCTATTTGAACCTTTCAAAAAACACTGCAGTTGTCAAAGACAGCCTATTTTTGTCAAACCTCTGTAATGATTGCTCTCCCTTGTACTCTCAGAATGTGGCACTTTTTTGTCGTCAGAGACCCTTTTGTTGCTGAATATGTCCAAACAGCAAGAAAAGGTTCTGAGACTGAGCTCTGAATGGCCACGGAGCCTCTGTCATTGATGGGCCGAAACGTCAGGAAACAAGCAGGACAATGATTTCCAATAGGAATCCGCACAGCCAACACACTTCAGCCGGCCCTTGAGGCGATCTGTCCGTTTGCAGAAAAGTGTCAATAGGAAAATACGACCCAGCTCTGCAGTGTCCGATGTTGGTCGCTCATCTGTCTCCCATCTCAGGACCGCCAGCTGATACTCAATAATACATTATTTTCATGGACCTTTGATGAGACACCCAATATTCAGGTCCACAGTATAAACTGTTCTCACTTGTTTTACTTGTATGAAACATCCTATATCAGATAAAACGTATTGCTTTTCCTAGGCTGGGCTCAGAGAGGTAGTAAAACTAGTCTGGGATTCAGTTTTTCTTGTCAAAATCAGACAGTGTGCATGAATGGTTTAGTTTACAGTAGGCTGATATTTTAGATGCCATCCTGGTAGTAAGCACTGGGATGTTTCATGTTTGCAGCTCAGTTAAAATTCAGCAGTCGAGGCCTTAAATGACACAAATCAACAAACTAAACTTGTTCATTTCGCTGGTCTGTTTACATTGAACTGACAGTTACAATCATCAACCCTAAAACACAGCTCCTATCAGGCTGCATGCAGTCTCAGTTCCTCAAGCTGACTCAGACATTTCCAGTGTCTAATCTTAATAATGAAGTTCATCAGGCAGTTGGCTTTGACACAGCTCAGCATGGTTGCTCCTTTACTTGTGCTGTGACTGTTCATGGTCTCTGTGCTTGTCCTTGGATTGCTTATGGGCTAATGAACCCCAGGAATGAGGTGTTGGATTTTTAATTAAGTGAGATTAAAGGTCTGATTACTCTAACAGGGTTACACACATTTCATAACATTTTAATGGAGGGATTCATACACAACATAAATAACCTTTTGAAGACCTTTGGTCAATATTAAGATGTAGCCATGTTGGCATGTCACACATCTCATTTGCTTTAAATCTAAACAAACAAACTTAATTTTACTGCTTCTTGTGATTCCTGTGAAACCAGTCAAGGCTTCTGTTCTAATTCTAGTGCTGAACCCTTTGTGAAGAAGAACTAATGTGCTGCAGTATTTGTTACTAACTCTGGTTCCTAAAAATATGCTGAATGGCTTCAGGAGTCCTTATAAGCCAAGTTGAATATGGGCTGCTGTTCATTTCTGGGCCATCGTTCAGATTCTAAGTATTAAATTTTAGGTTGGAATATTATTTCTTTTTCTATCAAAGAAAATCTCTGGTGTTCACATGCCAGTGTGTTTTATCTTCATGTTTGAATTCAAGATTGCATAGCAACAAACCTGCTGCCAAGCTCACAGCAAAATTTGTCAGTGCTATGAATGCAGAAAAATTAAAAATCAGTAGCTCTGGTCAACCCAGAACCAGCACGCCTGGCTCCTGCACTGCCTTTGACTTTACCACATTAAAACAAACAAGTATCATTACAGTTCATCAGTGTAAAACAGCATATGAAATGTTCGAGGTGTCCTTCAGGAGTTTTCAAACGTCCACATCATAGGGCACTTCAGTGATAATATTTCATATGTTTCCACAGCCCCATTTGTCTCCTTGCATGAGGCACCAAGATGCGTTTATATAATTCATCAGAGAGATCAGAGCTCAGGGAGAGCTGTGGGACAGATAACCCCCACAGCTGGAAGGCAGTTACAATGTTCAGTTGAAGGACATTTTTAAAGACATGACCACATTTGCTATGTGCATATAATTTATGCTAGCTCTTTTTTTTTTCTTTTTTTTTTTTAATTTTTGCACATATTTTGTTCATTTTTATTCTAGACTGGAGCCCAGTCAGATATTACGAATAGCACCATATCTGATAAGGATCAATAGAAAAACATACGTTTTTGCAGCTCCTGCGATCTATCAGTCTTTTCATGTTCTCACAGGCTCAGCCACACTGCCGTGGCAACGAGATCGTGGCAATCATCGATGTTGAATGATGTAAGATTTTCTTATTGTTATGGCAGTGCTGGCCAGTTCTGATTTGAGCAGAAAAGATGCAAGTGGGCTCCGTGCCTCATGGTGTGATAATGTGTCATACACTGAAAATATCACTCCTATAGTCATTTACTGTTCACAGTGGTTGAAAAAAGGCCAAACCAGAACTCTGACACTTGTAGCTTTGCAGGGAAACATCCACTTGTAATTTTGCCAACAAGTCAGTGACCCTCTGATTACAAGCTTTTCATTATTACCTTTATGCAGATGTGCCAAGTTTCCTGGAGAATTAATCAGATTTTCATTGTAGTATGTCTTAGGTTCTTGTCACAGAGGTGATTTTAAATGCTTCGACAGTTAGTTCACACACAGGTGTCGACTGAAATTCAAAACCCATTTCCCTGCATTGCAATACTCCTCCGCAGCAATGTTCCAGACACTGCCCTGGACGAGCCAACTCGCTATTGAGATGGCAGCTGCCAGTAAGACTTGTGGCAGTAGACTGTATGTTTATTTCAACCAGGAATGGTGCACAAATGCTGCTGTTGTACCGTATGATCGTATGAAGTGCCAGGCATCTCGGTCTATTAAAATCCAATAGGATTTTACCAAGGACTCACATAACCAATTCTAAGATTATACAGAAACCCGATACAAGCCATCACTGTCCTCCAGTCAGCTGTGGTATAATGGAATGTCCTGCTCATATTCAACACACAATTGCACTAATGACATTGCATTGCCACAGCCTTGTGATCCTGCATCAAAATGAAGATATTCATCATGGTAATTAGACAATTTTCTGCGGGGAGACTTTTATTTGTGTGTTGGGGTAGCACACTAGACTACAGAGCACCTTAGTGGGATCCACACATGAATAAGTCATATCCTGAGGCTATCCATATTTTATCAAACATCTGCATCTATAATGGACACCCTTCGCCAGCCGAGGCGCTCACCTGATAGGAGCTGTCTCATCGCCCTTGTCCAGCCACTCCTGTGGAGGGATGATGTACATACACCACAGGCCCCAGTTGTAGCCGTGGGCAGCGTTGGCATACTGCTGCACCTCGAATGTGTTGTATTTGATGTTGTCTATGGCAGGCAGGATAATGCGGGTGTGATCTTCCTTCATTCGGGTCAGAATAGGTTCAGCCCTTTGGATAAGAGAAGAAATGGGAATTAAGAGCAGACTTTGAATCAAATGTGAAGAGACTTTGTTTCACAACAGCAAAAGGTGAAAAAAAGAGAGTGGGAGGAGAACAGTCTACTGGAGGGCAAGTAATAAAGTTGCACATAATTTCATTCTGTCCCACAGAGGTTTTAGTGTTAATAGTAGAGAAATGTTAGATTTAATTGGGTTAAGAATTACCCATATAACTGACTGTGAATGTAGTTTGTAGAGAAACCTAAAATCTTAAAAAAAAAAAACATATTGAGCACAAAGTTATTCACTGGAGATCCTGATTCCACAACACCATGCCAGGAGCAGCTATACATGACTGCAGACACCGTCCCAACTTTGACTTTAGTGTTACATTTATACAGGCTTTCAGCGAAGATGCAGTATGTCGACTCTGCATTTATTCAACATTAAAAACAATTGCCAGGATATGCTTCCTTCCGCTGTCTGAGATGTGAACGGATTTTATGAAAAACAACAAAAAATATCATTTTCAATCTCCTGCTCCTGAAATTGAAATGTCAACATGTGACACTTACACCGATGAGAGACTTGATAGGAGCAAGGAGGATAGGAGATAAAGTCTGATGAAGCAAAACTCATCAGGTGAAAACAAAAGGAGAAAGCTGCCTACTCTTTTTTTTTCCCCCTCAAGCAATGTTAGTTTCTGAAACAGCTTTGCTCAGTACAGTCTTCCTCTCATGGTGTTTGCTCCAGGGCTGCTTTGTCCGACATAGATTATTTTACAGCACATCAAATGTAGAATGGTAGGCTATAGTCACAAAACATCTTAACAGGCCACTTTAAACTCCACAGAGTTATAGGCTTGTCAGTCCTTACTTTAAAACTTAAATCAAGTTTTTTCTGTCTTAGTTCATGGAGCATTTTAGCACCATGGATCCCAAGCCTGAGGGAAGTTTGGGGCAGGCTGGAGGAGTCATAAATCACTAAGAACAAGTCCCCAGCAGTCCTGGAAGTGGCTGCTATGGTATAGGCAGTCATTCTAGTAACTGGGACAGTAGCTTTAAAACATTTAAAGACATTACCCTCGAAAATAAATGTATAAAATGTTGTGCATGTCGATGAAAATAAAGACAGTTACAACGTGCAGCACTGTAGCTGTTAAAATAGGACATTACATCAAACCCCACATCTCTAGATGCTACAATCCAGCAGTTTATTTCCTACAGATTTAATGTATTCATTCACGATGAATACAACAAATCATAAGGTGACATCACTCAGAGCAGGACTATCAGTCCATGTTTTCTCATAGCAAACCTCTCTCCATTTCTTACAGCAAAAGCTGCTCTCAGCAGTTTTGTTAATTGGCCTTAAGAGATAACACTCACTCCGGAGTTTTTTTGTGTCACTTTCTCACTGGAACGGTTCTTTTGTACCTACAGTCAACTTCCTCTGCTACTTAAAGCCTTGGCCAAGGTGGAGGAGGCATGGTATTAAGATCCATATGGTACAGGATGAAACTGAAGTCCTGCTGGCACTTATTATGTTTGTATAATCTTCCTCCTGCTGAGAAACGAGCTCCGCCATATCTTCAAAGCAACCCTTCATATGTGCAATTCCTCGTATGACTCACTGCTAAATTTATAATGTAAAACTGCTACTTGTCACATGAAGGTGGGGGAAAGTACAAGAGGGAATAGATCCAAATTTAACTACTGTACAGTACATGGAATGATGTCAGCAAAATATAATGCAGTACTTGGGAAAAGCCATAATTTAATAACGCAAGAGTGTTTGGTAAAAGTAGAGCACGTCTGCCTTTGAGAGGCTGGCAGATCATTGTCTCTTATTCCAAAGTCCTATTAAGGATTTGAGAGTTCTTTTCTTTAACATATAGCTCTATACATAGGCAAAACTGTTGGTTAAAAAAAAAAGCTCTTGCTTGAGGTACCGTGGGCCAGGCGTAAACTCAGAGGGGACAGAGCGTTTTCCATTGTGGCTCCTAAGCTATGGAATGCGCTGCCCCTTTACATCAGGCAGGCCGCCTCGTTGGCTATTTTTAAAACTTACTTGAAGACTCACTTGTATGCTTTGGCGTTTGATATGCTATGAGACTCTGTTTGGGCTGAGTTTTGGTTGATAGTATTTTGTTATTTTGCTATGTTGGTTCTTTTATGTTATTTTATTGGTATTTTAATATTGTAGTTGTCACGTTTTTAGATGTTTTGAATTGTATCTTATGTTAAGCACTTTGTTGGCCTCGGCTGTGTTCAAGTGCTTTATACAGTGCCTTGCGAAAGTATTCGGCCCCCTTGAACTTTGCGACCTTTTGCCACATTTCAGGCTTCAAACATAAAGATATAAAACTGTAATTTTTTGTGAAGAATCAACAACAAGTGGGACACAATCATGAAGTGGAACGAAATTTATTGGATATTTCAAACTTTTTTAACAAATAAAAAACTGAATAATTGGGCGTGCAAAATTATTCAGCCCCTTTACTTTCAGTGCAGCAAACTCTCTCCAGAAGTTCAGTGAGGATCTCTGAATGATCCAATGTTGACCTAAATGACTAATGATGATAAATAGAATCCACCTGTGTGTAATCAAGTCTCCGTATAAATGCACCTGCACTGTGATAGTCTCAGAGGTCCGTTTAAAGCGCAGAGAGCATCATGAAGAACAAGGAACACACCAGGCAGGTCCGAGATACTGTTGTGGAGAAGTTTAAAGCCGGATTTGGATACAAAAAGATTTCCCAAGCTTTAAACATCCCAAGGAGCACTGTGCAAGCGATAATATTGAAATGGAAGGAGTATCAGACCACTGCAAATCTACCAAGACCTGGCCGTCCCTCTAAACTTTCAGCTCATACAAGGAGAAGACTGATCAGAGATGCAGCCAAGAGGCCCATGATCACTCTGGATGAACTGCAGAGATCTACAGCTGAGGTGGGAGACTCTGTCCATAGGACAACAATCAGTCGTATACTGCACAAATCTGGCCTTTATGGAAGAGTGGCAAGAAGAAAGCCATTTCTTAAAGATATCCATAAAAAGTGTCGTTTAAAGTTTGCCACAAGCCACCTGGGAGACACACCAAACATGTGGAAGAAGGTGCTCTGGTCAGATGAAACCAAAATCGAACTTTTTGGCAACAATGCAAAATGTTATGTTTGGCGTAAAAGCAACACAGCTCATCACCTTGAACACACCATCCCCACTGTCAAACATGGTGGTGGCATCATCATGGTTTGGGCCTGCTTTTCTTCAGCAGGGACAGGGAAGATGGTTAAAATTGATGGGAAGATGGATGGAGCCAGATACAGGACCATTCTGGAAGGAAACCTGATGGTGTCTGCAAAAGACCTGAGACTGGGACGGAGATTTGTCTTCCAACAAGACACTGATCCAAAACATAAAGCAAAATCTACATTGGAATGGTTCACAAATAAACATATCCAGGTGTTAGAATGGCCAAGTCAAAGTCCAGACCTGAATCCAATCGAGAATCTGTGGGAAGAACTGAAAACTGCTGTTCACAAACGCTCTCTATCCAACCTCACTGAGCTCGAGCTGTTTTGCAAGGCGGAATGGGCAAAAATTTCAGTCTCTTGATGTGCAAAACTGATAGAGACATACCCCAAGTGACTTACAGCTGTAATCGCAGCAAAAGGTGGCGCTACAAAGTATTAACTTAAGGGGGCTGAATAATTTTGCACGGCCAATTTTTCAGTTTTTTATTTGTTAGAAAAGTTTGAAATATCCAATAAATTTCGTTCCACTTCATGGTTGTGTCCCACTTGTTGTTGATTCTTCACAAAAAATTACAGTTTTATATCTTTATGTTTGAAGCCTGAAATGTGGCAAAAGGTCGCAAAGTTCAAGGGGGCCGAATACTTTTGCAAGGCACTGTATATATATAATTTTCTTTTTCCGTGTGATAAAATAGAAACAGCCTGCTTGTTCCAGCTTCATATTTACTGTACAGACAGTGTGGTACTGATCTTCTTATCTAAGGGCAAGAAAAATGAATCAGCAGATTTCCCCAAAGTTATCACTTTCAGCTTAAATTAGGAACGTTTAATAAATTAAAATCCTTAAAAGGCTCAGAAATTCTGAATACAAATAGTAATAACTGACCTTGTGTGTAGTAGGTGTCCAACACAAATGTTTTACAAGTATCAGTTTCAAAGTTGGGATTATTTTTTATTTGCAATACTGTGAGTGACCACTGAGTCAAACTGGCAGCAAGGTTGAGTTATGCTTCCATATCCAGCTCTCGTAATAGATTAATGGCTACACTGCACTTTAACATCCTTTTCTCCCCAAAGCCCGTCGTAACAAATTTCCTATTAGTGTTGACAGAGTAGACTCAATAGCTTCCATATTGACACAGGCTACTTTCATCTGTCAACAGGGGGAGACCACCAGTTGTGATTAACCAAGACGTCCTTTCACTGTCACTGAAAATACATTCATTTCAACTTGCGCAATAATGCCGTCACTAGAGAGCAGATCAACACTACGCATAAATCAGTCGACTGGTTAGTCTACATGAAAAATATATAACAGATAGTATGAAAAACAGACCAAAGGGATGTTCACACTGCACTACATCATCACACTGACAATGTACTGATGTGACGTCTGATAGAAATTCTCTTTGATGCAAAACAATAAAATAGGACTGACCATTAAACTTCAAAAGTTACTTTCCATTGATAAATGGCCTAAGTGTTTTTTTTTTTCTGTAGGGCTGCAATCTAGCAAATCAGTTTTGAAACCTTTTGATGTTTTAAGGATGTTATTTACAGTACTGTAACTCAGTGACTCATTCAGTTATTTGAAATATACAGTGTGAGTAACATGCACTATTGTGTACTGTATGCTGTTTAATGACGCAGTGTTCCTGAGGTGGGCAGACCTGTTACCTCATACATGAAACTGAAAAGATAGGCATGCTCTAGAAATTAGGACACATCTGGTTTAGAAAGGCGAGCCTGTATTGTTTCTCTCCTTCTATCTTCCATTTCTTCTGCATAACACAGAGGGTTATTCATCCACATCATCCCAAATCATACTCAGTTCCATATTATAATTGGATTCCAGTGATGACTCATCCAGTTTTGTGAATACATGTTGACAACCTCCATTGCAGTTTGCTCCACTGTGCCATTTCATGTGGCAGTTCATCCTAAAGCAGGACCCCTTTTGATTTATTAACTCTTCATGGCTGACCGTCTTTCATAACAGCTGGTACATCTATGGAACACACATTTCACACTATTTCAGAATGGTGTGTCACAAGCCAGGCTAAATCTCACTATATAGTCTCAATTTATAGCTGCTCGACTGAACAAAGGAGGTCTGAGTAATACCTTTGTTCAGCTCTGATATAAGAAATTGAGATAAAGTTTATTTAAAATTTTCAGTTAATGGATTTCAAATTTCCTTTTCTGGGAAAGGGAATTATCAGTTAATGGGATCTAAGAATTTATGCCCCAAGAGCAGCAGGGCCCTCAGTGCCTAAAATAACATCTCCTTTAATTCTGAAAAAAGAAGATCAAAACTGATGCAGCAGAACCAGACATATCCTTTGTAATCTTCCATGGCAAAACCTGGTGCCAACTATATGGTCAAAGATTCGGGCATATTATCCATTAGCAGCTTCTGGTGTAGGCTCACACTGGTAGCAGAGTAAGCTCTGGTGACATTATACAGTTCACCTCCAGAAATGCTTCATTTTCAAGTTCTAGTTTTCAGACCCAGCTGGTGTTGACTTAGACAACTTCACTAGGGGCAAGCTATCAAACTTTCAGTGATCATACATGGTTCACTATGGAGCCCCAGAAGGCTTCAAACAACTCTTTTCTCATATGTACTCTAGTAGTACTGTACTATCAAAGACCTGTAAACAGACTTTGATGTGCAAAACTGGGTCCCTTTCATTTTTAAACTTTAAAAGAAAAATGGTGTCTTATGAGTGTTTGTTATATTTTGGTGCAGATAGTGAGATTTAAAGCCAAATGAAAACCCAACATAAAGTGTCTCAGTGAGGTGCTGGGCCACCACATGTCACCAGAACAGCTTCACTGCTCCTTGGCATTGACTCTCCAAGTCTCTGAGCTCTACTGGAGGGATGAACACTGTTCTTCTAACAGATATTCCCTCATGTGGTTTTTTTGATGATGATGGTCGTGGAGACACTGTCTAACACGTCACTCCGACATCTCCCATACTGTAGGTGTTCAGCTGGGATTGGATCTGGTGTCTGTGAAGGCCACAGCATATGACTCACATCATTTTCATATTTATCAAACCATTCAGTGAGCCCTCATGTCCTGTGGATGGGAGCACTGTCATCACTTATTCAGGGTTTTCCTTTGTAACCTATATGTACTTTCATCTTAGTTACTTGCATGCAGTTCTTTCATTGTTCTAACATTATTTTTTTATGTAAAACTAGAAAATTTCTCACCTAAATTTGGCAATTTGACAGCACAGCTTCAATATATATTTCGAATCACTTGGCATGAAAAAGCAAAGCTCGCTTATCTCTCTCTCGATTCTCCTGAGCTTCTTCAAAGCTACAGTAAAGATTTTCTCCCTTGCAGCTTTTGTTGACAAGCCCTTTATTGTGAGAAACACAGATTTGCTCATGGTATACTTTGTGCTTTATTTTTCCTGTATTAATCTTATCAGAATGCTAGTCACCTCTAAATGAGCAATGAATCCAAATATTATTTACAGGATTTTTTTATGCACACAGTCACTTAAAGGCAATAACCTATTATAAAAATATGAATATATATCTAGAAAAATAAAACCCAAGGCAATATTGACTGCTTCTGAACAAGATGCAGTATGGCTGCCCTACATAAACTGAAATCAATGGCAACAGATGGATTTAGTGTATGTACAGGAGAGGATTTGTATTAATCTGATTTGCTTATTTCCATGGTACAGTATATGTACAGTACATACATATACTCTCCTGCCTTTGCTGATGCATTGATGTATATGCTTATTGGGCTTCACTGCAGGACATACTAGCACACTAACAGATCTTTAAGTAATGTATTAAAATTACTTTTATTATAAGCATCTTCATATTAGAACCTATTGCATGATTAAGTGAGGGTTACTGACTCAGTAAGGGTGCTATAAATATACAACAAAATAAAAATGTACACACCAACAAGACCTACAGAACTAGTATGTCATGTATCAAATACATTTTGATTTTTGTGCATGTTTAAATAGAATTAGTTGTAAAACATCAGGGCCGCTCGGCGGCCGCTGCCTCTCCTCAGTCTTTCTCTCCTCTGCTCTCTGCACATCAGCTGTGTTGCATTCCAGTAATTAGTAACTGGTTTGTGGATGCACCACAGCTGGAAGCCCAAAAATTCTGCATGTATGATTTGTGATATTTGTATGTGACCATACTGTAGTGACACTGTGAGGAGTTTATTTCTAACCTTTCACACCAGTGTTGAGAACAGCTTACACTAGTTAGTATCGATTCTGACTGCAGTCAACTCCCTACTCTAAAGGTACAGTGGCCGGCCACCGTACCGTACATCCCTAAAGTGTTAATACATACCAACACTTCGAAAAGACTTAAATTAACACAGTGGCATGAATCCATTTAGATAGTTTAAGTGTTAAAATGAACTCAGAGTGTTAATTTGTACTTGCTCTGTATGTATGAGGCAGAATCTAAGCCTACACTGCCTCTGGCCATTTCTAAGCACATTAAATCTTTAAATGCGAGACGATTCGCAGTCCTCCTGCCTGTCTGTTTTACAGAGCAGTTTAGACATGTACTGTAGAGAGCACACATTAATATTGGACAGTCTTCCTCCTTCAATAAAAAAATGCAGTAAAGGTATAAATGCAGAACTTCAGTTTATTATGGCATCAGGGCTTATTTGAAGATAATAGGATGCAGAAGCATAAAGGTTCTTTTAGTGCATTATTAGATTCCACACTTCTTCTAAATGAATTTGCTCAGGACATGGCTGATATGATACAAATGTAAAGGCAGCATAAATATCTGCCTTTTCTATGGTAGTGGAGGTCTGCCTGGCATGTGCTCTGTGAAGCACTCGGGTTTCTTGTCTCCAGACAGATATACACGCTGAGTCAGACACAGTGAGCAAGAGTGAGGACATGATTAGATTTGCTGAAAAAATATTTCTTCAGCCTTCAAGAAGTCAGAAATTCATGTACCATTGAATCTCATATAATACCACTGCACCTGCATGGCAAAATAAGCATACAGCTCAATGAGACTAACAAAGCACTCAAATCAAATATGGATGTGACAAATATTATGCATTTCAGAATTAAAGGAGGCGGAGGTTGGTTTTACTTCTTACTCTTAGATAAACTCGCCAGGTCTCATAGCAGTGGAGCATTCAACACTGATCAAAGTCTTGCTTTCTGAAGCATGCATTTCATTACAACTTCCCCGCAATGACAATCTTATCTCCTGCACACACTCAGCAGGGAGCAGCTGCTACGCTGCTAATCATCAATCATTAATAACCTGAGATTGCAACTGTGCAGGGGCTTCAAAAACTAAATAAATATCAATTTCCCTGCACCTCCCCTTTGCAGTCTGGCATTCAGTAGGTCCTAATTACAACAAGCTCCCATTTCCTGCTATTAATCCAGTTTATTTACAGAGCACAGAGAAGGAAACGGGTCATGTCTGGAGCAGAATGGACATCCTCTGTCTCAGGGATGAATGGATTTAAAGGAGGTGGATTATGAACATTTAGCTGATGCAATACCACACTAAATATAGGCAAAGATTTCATATCCTCATATTAAAGCAGAGGAAAGCCGTAGAATTCACATTCCATCACATCTCTGGTGAAACCTGCTCACTTCTTAACTTCTCCTAAACCAACATGGTGTGAAGGAATAGGAAACACCTGTCAAGTGCACTATACAGTATGATAAAATTATGTTTGCGTTAACATTAATGCAAACCAGCAAAATATATATA
>NW_018127892.1:2579315-2616600 GCF_001952655.1 Monopterus albus | reverse complement strand
CCGAGGGAATGCCATTCCAATGAATCAGCTGCTGCAGCCGAGAGCCAAGAGCATCGTCTCTAGCTCAGTATGTAGACATATTTTGCACAAGGTCATTGAGGGAGACTCACCACAAATTCTACAGGAATCGTCCATCTCACTTATCACTGTATGTGCCATGTTTCACAATGACAAGATACTATGAGTATGACGAGAACTGACGAGGAAGAAACCAAGACGGAGGTGCATGGGTTATGTGGGGGCATGTGGGGGTCTATTAGTGTAAGACCAGATGGGTAAATCAATTATCATCAGTAATGCACCTAGCTGATACAACTTTCTCTGCCTTGCACCGTCTTCAGGCCTGAAGACCTCATTCATGCTAAAAAAAACAAAACAAAACAAAACAAAAAAAAAACCTCTGCCAAAAGTTAATAATCAAGGTACATCTAATTATCTATAAGGGTCACAAGGTCACCGTGTGTGATGGCTGACTAAACCATGGTAGTATGTTTGTTTTTGTCTTGTTCTAAGCAGGATTACAGCATCTCTCTCGCTGTCCCAGCAAGAGTCCTGGGGTGTGTGTGTGTGTGTGGGCCTCAGTCCTGGCCTTCACCATGTGAGGGCCTAAACCACCAGCAGCAGTGGCATTAGCTAGGTAATGGTCTTATGCTTTTTTTGTTCATGTGTGTAGATTTAAGTTGTAGGTAGATGTTAGGTATTTTATTTGACATATACACTCAATGAAGCATGCACATTTGGTTAATTTAGCATGTTTAATGTGTGTAAATTTTCTTTTTGAGTTACCATGTTCCTGGTCCATGGATGGATTGGACTGAAGCAGCAGCCCAATATGGGGGGGGTGTGTGTGTGTGTGTGTGTGTGTGTGTGTGTGTGTGTGTGTGTGTGTGTGTGTGTGTGTGTGTGTGTGTCATTTGTTAGGTCAGTTGGTTTTTGTTTGAGGCTCTGTGCAGTTCAGTTTGCTGTATTTTGAGTTTCCCTATCTTTTGTTAACCTTTTTTAGGGCTCAGTTTATTTGACATTGATGCTATTTGTATTTTTTCCTTATTTTTGGGAGAATAAAAAGCCCCCTTTTTTTTTTTTACTTTAAAAGCTGTGTCCTCTGCCTAACTGTTTGGTCCCGGGCACAGTAATACCACTACACCTTGTCACAAGAGCTCATTTTCATGTTAGCAATGTTTGAGATGGTCCTTAACTTCAGCTCATCAGTTTGGAACAAGAGATAAAATTAATCTTGGTGGAACACTGGTCAGGATCTCTCCACAACCGCACAGCAAATCTAGTGAAGATGACAGAGGATTCATCTTAATAGTTTGAATTTTGAATAAGATAGCCTATCAACAGTACTGTCTCTTTTTGACTACTAGCAGTTCCTGTTCATGGTGCACAGGCAACGACAAGCTGTTGTTCATCTGTCTGCTGCTTTCAGTGGGGGTCGTCACAGCAAATCACAGCAATCTGCATACAGTATGTGATTTGGCACTGGTTTTTTATTCCTTGCACAACCCTCCCATTATATTCAGGCTTAGGACAGGCATGAAGTGTGCACAGGCTTGTGCATCCTTAGTGGCTGGGTGTAGCAACAGCATCAGGTATTCTCAGGTGGTCCCCTGTCCGAGCACTGACCAGGCTTGACCCTGCCTAACCTATGAGATCAGGCACAACCACAGCAGCTTGGCTATAAAAAGCTAGAATACTTACTGAAAAAGTGGATACTGGAGGAAATATCTGAATCAGATTATTATGAGCAAAGACAGGAGTTACTATAACTAAAGAGTGTCTCCTTTCTGAACAAGTTTATGGAAATGTGTCTTTACAAACTGCATCCAAGGACATAATAAACTATTCTTAATAAGTGAAATGTGTCTCTCCGCTTTTCTCCTCTGTCTCATCTTCTTCCTTCATCTCCCCTTGTCCCACTCCTGCCCTCCAGGCAGGTGCAGAGAGCAAAGCTACACTTCATCTTCAACACTGACAACATGCCAGGCTCAAATTAGGTGCCAATTACATCTACTTGAGTAACTTGTTTGCTTGTAAACTTCAACATCAGGCAGACATTGGACTGAGACCCCCAGAAGTAATTTCATATCACACAATGGCCCACACCCCTCAAGTAAAACAATGTTGAAATGCTCAACATTTGAGCTCCCTCTTTAATTACACTCACCCTTGCCTCTCACAGTGTTTGGCTCTCTCATCATAAGTATGTGTGTTGGTCATGTACTGATGTGACGTACTGATGTGCTGGTCATGTTGTTTTATTCAGCTCTAAACAAAACCCATTTGGTGTAATTTAAAAGGAGATTCAGGACAGAAGGCTGTTAACAATAAACCTTTACTAATAATAAGGGTTGTATCCCTGAAAAGTGCTGTCTCATTTAGAATTAGCCTGGCAGTGTGTCAAAATGCTTAGGGCAGACTAAACTGCATATCTCAACTATAATGATTTTGCATGACATCTCTGTGTGCTGAAAACATAAAAAGCAAGCACAAAGGAAAAGGTGAGAAAGGAGAGAGTAACAGCTTAGACCTCGTGTTAAACATGACCTTTCCTTACCAGCCAGTGTTGAACTCGACGTGGGCATCAAAGAAGCCGACAACAGGAGCCGTGGCCGCATTCCAGCCATGTATTCTGGCTCGGATCAGACCCTCCCGCTTGCTGTTCCTCACAATCTTTACCAGGCCTGGGTAGCGTTTGTTCACATACTGGTCCAAATTGAATTTCAGCTCCACTAAAAGAGGGAGAGAATATTAGAGAGAATCACCTTTTAATTGACTTACAAACGGCTGTGTGAGAACATTAACCAGATAGCTACTGCAATGAAATAAGTGTTCGTTTTGATGTGCTTTATTTTTAGACTTTTAGTCAGAAAGCTGCACAAAAGTGTAATAAATTACTCATTTAAATAGTAATTACAATACTTTACTAATTAACAGTGAAAGCAACTAGTTACTATAGATTACTTTTTCTTCTGCACAGCCCTGTCAGAGGTGCCTTTAAACAGCTCCAAGGCTGCATCACATATTTTGCATTTAGCACTTCTAGAAATGGAAAACATCCATCCATCCATTATCCACTGGGAGGGGGGTACACCCTCATCTAGCACAGGGCTGACATGTAGACATATAACCACACACACCCACACTCTCTCCTAGGGGCCAATCAAACTAAGCTGCATGTCTTTGGACTGTGGGAGGAAGCCGGAGTACCCAGAGAGAACCCATGCAGGCACAAGGAGAACATGCAAACTCCACACAGAATGGCCCCAGGGTTAGTCTGGGCTCAAACCCAGAAAATTCTCTTGCTGTGAGGCAACAGCTCCAACCACCTTATGTATGAAAACAACACGTTCTATTTGACATGCATCCAGCTAATGGTTTGGATGCATTTACTAACCATTAACAGCGTATCAAAAGCTAACTGCACACAGTACTACCACATGGTGAAGCATCAGAGTTCACCTGAAAAAATCCCAGTGATTCTTGAATGTAGGCTTACCAGTGGGTAACATTAACAATTCAGTAAGTATACATGACATGTAGGATAATTTGAGATACTGTGAGTCGCATTTTCATGGAGATTATCTGAAATTTGGGAGTGGGACCTGGCCTGAACTACACCTCTTCTATTTTCACCCAATTAAACCCACCGAAACTGTTATACTTCCACCGCTTAGTGAGGGCATGTTACCAATAGTGAATCCTGTTTGGTAGAACCTAGTCAAGGCTTCACACCTCCATTCCCTGCATCTGGTTTTGAACCTGGAACTGCAGAATTCTGGGAATTAACAAAGTGGCATCCCCCAAGGCTGAGAAATGAAGCCAGTGCAGAAGTGCCAAAACCTGCAGTTCCTCGAATGGACACTTGAGGATGGCTCCAATAGGAAGTCAACCCTCAGACTCCCATGTTAAAATGCGCAACTTTACATTGGAAATAAACATGTTTACAGCCTTGTACAAAAAACTGTTTAGTTTTCTATAGCCAATTTCCTGTTCTATGATAACTGTACAGCCATATGTGGCTGGCCACTATCTGTCTAGTGAGCTCTACTCATGCGCCACCTCTTGGCTCATTTAGCAGGCAGAGTGAAGCGTACCAATATGCCAATGGCCAAATTTGAGCTTAAAAAAAAAAAACAAACAAAAAAGCTCTTCAGAAATGACTGAATTCAATGTGGATTGGTACATCTTTTAAATACAGTCCCTGAAATTAAGCCTAATTTAACTTTGCCACCATTTGTACAGCATCTACAATAAAATTGTCAGCTCATGTTCATCTCACATCAATGCCCCAATCTCACTGCATGTATCTTCTGGGATTTAACACACTGGGAGTCAACGTTTGCCTCAAAACCTGGTGGAAAATCAGTTTTTTTTTAACACAGTTGCTGTGTGTTCTATTATAAAACATGACTTTGTCCAGGAAAGATCAATTGCTTTGTAGATAAAAGTTTTGATCTTTGGCAGCTCGGACCCGTTTAAACATTCATAAACTGTCTTAAATCAAAATATAAACCAAGAAAGATCAGTTATGAATAATTTATACGAGACACTGTTCAAGGTTACGATACATGTTGCTGTATGGTGTCACCATCTAATGCAGTCCGTTGCCAACATCTTTGCTCCGGCTAGATTTTAACAGCTCTCCTCTGCTGTCACAGATGAGGCTGGCTCTCATCACTGGAAACAAAGTTTGCCAGGTAAAAAGCCTTTTGCACAAATTGCTGTCTGTGTGTCATTGAAGGATGGATGGCTGTTTGAGCTTCTCCTCTGGGCTACTGCCGAGCGTTCCACTTTGTGAGGGAGAGATTAATAAGGATGTTTGTGGCACACTGGATCTGAACAGCATCCACCCCTAGCTTCTGACTTTGAACATAAATCAGCCAGTGAAAGTTTAAAAAAAGGAAGTCTAATCCCCTGTGTGACTGAGGAGAAAGTGTGTGGAAAGATTGTCAGGAGCCTTTTTGTAACTGAAGGTCTTGACATAAAGCGGCGACTGCTGCAGAGTGGGTGAATTTGCAAGCGATGACCTTTGATATAAACAGGCATTTGACACCAAATGCAGGAATTTGTAAATGAATATTTTTGGTTATACCTTTAGTCAAGTTTAATTAACTAAGGCATCTAAGTACATCTTCTACTTTAATCTTATAAGTGTTGATTTTAGAGCATACATCATCTCACAGAAGGAGGCGATACAGAATCATCATGTTGTGACCTTTTGCACCCACAAGAAGTTACAAATCAAAAGAAAAACAATACAACACAAAGTACAATACAGTACAATAAAACACAAAGTTTGAAATTAAAAAATGGCTCCTATCCAGGGAAAGCTGGACTCACAGTTTGGCCTTGGCTCTTTCATGTCTTCATTATCCTTTGATATAAAGCATCTCAGAGTGGTGGGTCCAAATGAGCATGATGTTAGCATTTAGTACGCAAAACATGAATAATGTGGCACATCTTTACTCAACTCCCATTTGGATCAGTCTGCACCGTCTGTCTTTGATGGACCAAAGACTTTTGCAGTTTGTACTGTTGAAGGTTTCTAACCTGTGCAATGGGACTCCATCATCATCAGCCTACCCTGCAGCTACAATATGATAAAAGCTATTAGAGTGTTATAATTACTGGGCTTTGCTGGGAAGGCGAAAAGTTATGAGCCTCCCTTTGATCCCAGCAAATAAAACATTGGATTGCATCCATGGGAGTAGAGTTATGGAGCAGGGAATACATTTTAAAGGGCTGGCAGCACAACATAGAGGATAAATAACCATCCATCATACTATGAATTTTAAACGAGCAAGGAGCAGTTTGAATTCTTCACTGAAGGTTATGGAAGGTGCCGTGTTATGGACAGATATCAAACATGCTTTTAATTACTTAAACTGTGGTAAAACTTTTGAATGTGCTGCAAAGACTGAAATGTCTTTTCACACTTTACCTCCTGTTGTATGTACTCACTAACAAAAAAACAAAACAAAACAAAACAAAAAAAAAGTTCACCCACAGGATTTTCAAGAAAATCTACAAATCACTCTTTTTTGCATTTTATTGTGTCACTGCAATGATCACCTTCAGAGAATAAAGATTTCTGCTATAAAAACAGGCCACCTCCTGTAAGAGTGGATTTATAGACTCCTTTCAGACACTTATACAGGTCTGAAGATGATCGCTTTGATTAATCACAAGCAGACAAGTGAGGTAACTGGGTAAACCGACTCAACACAAGTACTGTGAAGTTCATTAAATATCAAAACAAAAGTGTAGCCAAAAGTAAAATGATAGTAAAATGATGACATCCAGATGCTGTGCGACAGTATAAGCTCTTCACTGTAATGTCTGGCAGTAAACCTGTGCATTGCAGAAGTAATCAACGCAGTCTGAAGCTTATTCATGTACTGTACATTTACTAGAAACAGCACGATGGTGAACCGGTTCACATTTTCTTGACCCACTGTCACCCTTAACTTTATTAAGTCCATTCTGTTTAAAATGCTTCTCTGGAAACACAAGTTTGATCTCTGAATTACTGGCCAATTATGAAAATAACCATTAAAACATACAGTACTGTACACTGTCTGGGCAGATTTTAATTATTTTTCTCTGCTCTGTCTTTTCATGGCCACTCTTCATTGCTTTCAACATATTAATTCCAATATTAGGTGAGTATTATCTGCTCAGTACATGCAAACATGCCATACTCTATGTTTTATGACTGCAACTGGTGGAAGAATTCTGCATGTGACATTTTCCTGTTTGATATGTGATGTGTCAACTTGAAGGCCTCGGCTCAGCTTTTTTTTTTTTTTTTTTTTTGCAACTGAAGAGTCAGTCTTTCATTTAAAGAGGATTCTGTTGGAACAAAGTCAAAGAACTTCAACAAAACTGAGCCAAATTGTACAGCAAACAAACTGTCTTCTTTAAATAATTATTTTCTAAGCATCACAGTGTGTCAGACAAATTTCCTAAACTTAGTTAATGAGCAAATCCTGTATTCAAAAGCGTTAATATATGTAATATTTAAAGTAATTCAGCTCCACTTGAAATTACTACAAGCTGTACTCTGCTGGTCCTCAGTTTATATCCCGTTTTCATTTTCTGAAACATTAAGTTATCAGTTTGGTGATAGTATTTGCTGGAATTGAATCACATAGGGCTCATTAAGCCTTTTCTTACTGCTAACGTGGTGAACAACAGTAAGATGGAGTTGTTAGACAACTATAGCTCATCAATGAGAATGTGAATTTAGTGCCAACTGTTGGAACCTGTGCTATGAATAAACCTCTCAGCCATTAATGTCAGCTGCTGTTGAGGAAAGGAAATGGGTCACAGCAACAAGACGAGACAAACATGCTTCCTGTGCATGATGCATTATGCCAGGAGTGAGTGCCTTCCCTCATTTTACTAAGCCTTGTTTACATGAGAGAGGACAGACGGAGCCATTCAGAAATGGTCGAGCAGTTCATTGACTTCAGAACATCTTGCAAGAAACAGCTCACCCATCTGTACAAATTATCACCTGTGATGCTTCTCAGCACAGGTTACTAAGAGAAGCTGTAACATGACTTAATGTTTGTTTAGGACACAGTTTGTACATCAGTTTCAATTTGTCATATTTTCTGGATGGAGAAAATTCTGATGGGTTTTCATGCCTGGTGTAATATTGTGGAAAATTGGGTGAATGCTCATGGTTTAATCGGTGGAAAGGCAAACTTCAGATTTACAGTAAATACCAGCAAATTAGACAAGTCATTTGTTAATGAAGGTAGTTACAGTAGGTGGTTGTCAGAAATTACATAATTTAACTGCAAGATTTCAGTTTATATAGAGCATTAAACCTGCATTCATTAGCCACTTGGCTGCAGTGTAACAAACTGTAAATATGTTTTAAATTGCCTTAAGTTGATTTGGTGTAACGTCCTTATTTACACATCTGGACGACACTGAGTGACATTAATATTCATTTTGTTGGGTTTCAACAAACCTGGCAAATTTAAATGCTCATTGTCCTTTTATGCCTCCATTTTGATCTCCACCAGAGGGTGAGGGATTGTCTGGCTTTAACTGATTTTAAATATATTATTGTAGGAGCTGGATCTTTTAAATGAAACCAGTCACACTTGCAGTGGAACACAGTTTTTAGTACCCCTTCAGCAGGTTTAAATTTCTGTTTGGCGGTCGTGCTGACTGATGGCCAGGTTCTCCGTAAGCTACTAGACCAGTTAAAGTGGATATCCTGCCACCACTAGCAGTACTGACACAATCATGACCTTTTGTTAATGTAAAAACATGGACTACCCAGTAACAGTTTAAGACATTTTGTGTACCATCAATGTCTTACGCCCTAGCAACATTTTATTGAATAGAGAATAAATAAAATACTGATAGAAAAAAAAATTATTGAATACTGCAACATTTATAGTGAAGATAGTTTTTGAAGGCCAATCCTATCTTGGGACAACCTTACTTAAGAGTCCAAATGAACAGGACAGACTGACATAATGATGTAATGAGAGGAGGGGGTAACCTTCCATATTTGTCTTTCACTGGTTTTTAACAGCTCCCCTTTTAAACGGTAGGCAGTTTGAACCTCAGTGGGGAACAAAGATGTGCCAGTGGTGACTTCTGCTCAGCTTTCTTTCAGTATGTTATTTATGCAACCTTTTCCTCTGCCGGCCTGAGGGAGGCAGGCCTGCTGTGTCAAGTGAAGGAGGGCAAAGTGTCGTCTGGAATCTACTTCACTGTCCCTACATCTCCCAAACAGGAAAGATTTTGGGATACAGCGTCAAGCACCATCAGCCGCTGTGGGCGTCATGGTGCGGAGACAACTGAAGCATTTACCCACATCGCCATGGAGACAGTAGTGTGCAGCAGATTAGGAAAGGACATGACAAATCCCTTCCCTCCTCTTTCCCCTTTTTTAAGCTATTTTAAAACCTGGTGTTTAAGATTCCACCCCCAGGGGATCTCTACCCCTTCAGCTGTTACTCACAAAACCAAACACACTCAGGCGTGTGCGTGCACACACACACCAAAACATGCACAGAAACAATAGTGCAAGAACACTACTCTGGCAGGAGTATAAACATTACACTAAATCCTTAGTGTAGCATTTTTGTATGATGCATGAGTTCACATTCCACCGGGGAAGACAAAACATGATGAACAGGGTGACTCAAATGAATAAGCAAATCTACTGCCTTAGGCAGTGATAAAGTGCAACTTAGACAGGTTTCTGCTTTAAAAGCTGATAGAGGGTGATAGTAAAAAGGTTCAGTCCTCCACAGTGAGAGGGAAGATCGCGGTAAATACCGTCAATTAGCCCCATTTTATGTTTACCTTTTTTTAAATCTGTAAAAGGCCTTACCACTGTCACTGTTGTCATCCACCAGTATGATCTCTTTAAGCAGATGTGCTGGTGTGTGGTTGACCACACTGTGGACCGACCGCAGGATCACTGACAGTGCCTCGTTCACAAAGATGAAGACCACAGAGATCTGAGGAAGGTCTGCTGGGTATGTCAACTGCTTACACCTGTTAAGATAAATGGAACATTCTTAGCCAAACCATGTGGCCCTTGTAGACCACATATAATTCAGTGACAAAAACACACTTATATGAGCAAATAGTCAACACAGCCAAATAGTGTACTGTACTGTATGCATTTTCTTGCCTCAAGTTAGATGATGAAAATTGATACCACTGCAGTAGCTTGAGTGTGTAAAATATAAATCTACAACCAGGAGGTTGTTAACTTTACTTAGAATAGCTCAAAACTGGGGGAATCAGCTGGGCTGGCTCTATCCAAAGGGAAGAGGATTGCTGAAAACCCATCAGCCAGCTATTTCTAGACTTTACAGTGCTCTAACCAGCTGCTGGCTTTAGCTTCATATTTACTATACATCAGAGTAATACCAATTTTCTCATCCAACTCCCAGCAAAAACTATTTTTTAAAACCCAACAGACACTCTGTTGCAAAATGCTATTGTATAACGATCCCTAATACTCTATGTGAGGCACAACAAATGTAAGAAATTGTGTGTTCTGCATTAGGAAGATTTAAAGCTGCCAACAGCTTTAAGGAATTATCCATTCATTAAAATATTTAAAAAAATATTCAGTGTCTTCATGACACAAACTTTATAGCAGACTGTGTGCAATAGAATGTGTAAAAATAAAATGTGTGTATATCAAAATATTAAGATATTCAGAATTTTCCTTGTACATCCTGAAGCTTCCTAAAAGATCCATCAAAGTTATTTATAGAAACACTTTAGGAAAGCCCTTTGGGCCCTTAAGAACTCACTCATGCTTCTCTTTTACATCCTCAGGGATTCCTGGAGCTACCGTACCTCAAGCAACCCTCAAACCATTGCAGCAACAACAGCAAAAACCTTTCTGACAACAAACATTTTTGACTTGTCATAGCAGGAAAATCACAGGTGTAACTAATAACATTAATGATGACTCCACTCCATTTAGGTGAGCACGTGCAATGGCAGAGTCCTAGAACCGGTGCACCTGCAGTAAAGAGGATGCACACGTAATTAATATGAGTAGTTACACCTGCTCGAAAAGTCAAAACTCTCTCACTGCAAAAAGTGAAACAGATGCTTATTTTTGTCTAACAATATATTTCTTCTTACCAGGCAGTTTTTATTTTAGACCATTTCACTTGTTTCAAGCTTAATTATCTTGATAAGATATTATGACTTGTTACTGAGATTTTAATACTGCTTCTGAGTAACTTAATACTTGAAATGATAATTAGAATTATAAAGCTGTTTGATCAACACTGACAAGTACAAACCTGCTTTGTATCTGATAAACATACTTGTCTTTAGTTAGGTGCACTAGTTTTAAGATATCTGGGAGGTGTTGAAACTAGACATTTTTACTTTATTTCCTGTTCTGTTGGCAGATCATTTTGCTTATCTTAAGCAGTATTTCACCCATTTCATTACATTTATTTGTTGCTGTTTTTGAGAGCTGAGTTTTCATGTATTGAGAACTCTAACACATAGTTTTCTTCCATAGTTTGGAGTTTAAAATGCTTTTTTCCCTTTCAAACATTCAGTGTTCAGTGTCACGTTCCCAGTATGTTCCCATGGTGTTCACAAGCTTCTATTTCTCTCCAAAATCAAAAGTGTGGATCCAGAATAGCTTTTTCCTCAGTGTACCAAAACCTAGCACATTTCTAGATTTCATTTGAAAGCCTAATTTCATTTGATGGTGATGCTAAAGCCCCAGACCTGGATGTTCTGTGCGGCACTTTGACTTCTGCTGTAGTATAGTTACAATACTGAACCTATATGTTGAGCATTTCTCCAGAGTTGGGAGAAGAATGTATTTTTACTCAGTTTAATGACCATAAAACCTCATGCACTACATTTGCTGTTTTAAAGAAGCTAAGCGTACTCATGATGTCCTCTTGTGTTTTTATTGAAGTCAATAGATGCCATTGCCATTTTCAATATTTAACCAAAACAGGAAGATAAGCCCAGTCTCTGTTGCCCAAAGTGAGGTGGTTTTTGTGTCCTAAAACATCTGGAAAAGTATATTAGCTGTATATGAATTTTACAGGCAGAGCTGTTTCATTTTGCATTACATCGGCACTAATAAAAAATATACATATAAAAACTGTGCTATGTGTGTTGTATGAGTGTATATAACCATCTTGTTTTGCTCTTCTTTATTCATTGTCTTTAGCATTCCACTTATGAGTTACAGGTTAAAGTTTCTGTAATGTGTTTGCACAAGTATAGCCTGTGCTACACTGGACTACTTCCATTTCTCATCTATAATTACAGCATATAGCCATCCATTACCAAGCATCTACAGCCATGTTAGCAGCACTGTGAGGCTGTAGGCCACCTTACTGCTTTGGGCTAAATGCTAAAGCATGCTTACAGTGCTAATGTTGGCAGGTATAATGTTTACCATTGTAGAAATGTGCTAGCATGCCAATATTTGCTACTTAGCACTAAAAACAAATTAGACCTGAGTCTGGTGATACTGCTTTGGCCGTATTTCATAAGTCAAGCCACTTGTGTGGCTACAAACAAGACTGACATACACAAGCTGAAAAGAGGCCTGATAGCCAAAAGCCAAAGTGGGTTCATCTTCAGTTGCTCCAGAACTAAAACCAGTATAGAAATAATGGAGTGTTGCTGGAAGTCAAACACATAGGCTACCTATACTGGCACGGACAATCAGAAACCTAGATAATAGCAGAACTCTATGAATATGGATTATTAGTCATTGTTAGTTATATCAGTAGTGGTACTTTGTTTCAGTTTCTGTCCAGTTTTTATCATTCCAAGTCATAACCCTGCTTTTCTCCTTCTGTGATCTGTAGCAGTGCAACAAGTTTGCCTTCAGGTAACTCTGCTCACTGTGCATGTAAAATATTAGCATTCTGTGAACGTCAAGTGATATTCACAGAATGATGGCTATGAATGCTGTTTGTACCCATGTAGCTGCAGTAAATGAGGACAGACTTAGTGAATGTCACAGAGCAGTGATAACATATGTAGTAAAGTCCCTGCAATTTTTCAGCTTAGCAGAAAGTCCATCATTTAGGTTTGAAAGTGCATTAACATAGTTTTTATTAGTGTCAGTGTAATACTAGTCCAGTAATTGCTCTTAATGATGTAATTAGTCACAATTAAATAACCTGTGTTGTTATTAACATTGCTTAGAAGGAGCTATATTCTAAATTGTAAGTTAAATCTTGTATTACACAGATTGAGTTTCAAGTTGTTTTGTTGCTGTGATGACCTTGAACTTTTTTTAAACTAACAAACTATTTGATTCAATAAGGGATTCAAAAGGATTTGGATTTAATACGCAGATTCAGAACTGATTCAGATTTGAAAAAAAAAATCCTACTGAATCTCATCCCCAGACACATGAGTGCTATAAATGTGTTCAGTGTCCTCCTTCTCCTACTCAGCCCCCTTACTTCCTCTCTCTCACCATCTGTCTTGGTCTCTCTGCTTCCTTCTCTTGCTCTCATGCACAGACGCCATGGTAACCTCTTTTGTATCTGTGATTGGAATCCTACTTCATGTGGCCACTGACACTGACCCATTTAATGAAACAAACTATACACTATGCCATGTAAATGAATATATAGTACATTCACTTGATCTGTGTGTTCGCACCCTCAGGAGCAGTCCTGTTACGCTCCACCATTGATAATCCTTGCCATTCGCACCCTCAGGAGCAGTCCTGTTACTCTCCAAAATTGATAATCCTTGCCTTCATCTCTGTCGAACTTCCCTGTCATTTCCAGTAAAGTGCAATATTTTCTCAGAGATGTACTACGGCTTTGAAATCAGAAATAAGTGGTGACTGGCCAGAATCACTTACGGTAGATGATTCCTGTGGCAACTGTGAACACACAAACACACACTACCAGCCAACATCTTGAGAATCTTTCCAGACTGTTGCAATTAGTCTCCAAACACAACAGCTGATAAATATATTTTACTTGCTTCTGCCTTTGTTTCCCCCTGTTTTCACATACCTTATTCAGCAGTTCTGAGACATTATGTGGGGTTAATGAGGTGGCTGTAAAAAGTGTTGTGGTTGAATTATTTACAAGAGATTTCAATTGTAATAAAACACTTACAACATTGTTCTGTATTACAGTTTCAAATTGACATAACTCAGCTATAGAGTAAACAAATCTATGAGTCCCATTTAGCTTCAGTAAATCAAATTAAGCTCTTGAAGCTATTATGCTAAACATCAAGGCGGAGTGGAGTTTTGTGGACTAAACTGCCATACTGCATTTGCCAGGTGAAATACTATTCACGCTAGGGCTAATTATGAGACTATATATTGATTTGTCAGAATGTATCAGTCTCGCATACTATCACAGATGGTTAGATGTGATAGAGGCGGCGGGTAAGGCTGAGATTTTCTCTGCTTTTGGCAAGTCTATTATTTAAAAGTGTACTGACTCATCATGCGGAATCATAAATTAGAGTTGTTACAGAAAAGAGCATTCTTAATTCCAGCTAATAAAACACAGCAAACGTCTCCTAAATGCCCAGTTGAAGTTGTAATCTTGCACAGAATCTGCCCACAGAAAGCAACGACCATATGTACAGTTTGATGCTAAACTGGATTATTTCTGCATATTGAAGCATATAAAATTAAAACCTTAACTTTACCTAAATGTAACACTGGTAATGACATTACTGGTTTTTATCCTTTATCACTATGTAGTCAGATTTTTAAATATAAAACTTGGTACCAAATTGTGGTGTGACGATGCCTTGAATATGTTTAGTTCAAAGACAGCGCATTAGCTGCTCTTCCACCCTTGCTGTGCACCATCTGAACTATACTGGCACTTGGCACCCTGGTACCCCGGTGAACTGGGATGTCAGCTTGAGTCAGCAGCATCCACTGGATCAGGCTGCAGGGGGATGGCTACACAGCAGATGGATCCCAGCGTGGTTCTAAAGTTACATCCTGCTCTTTCCACCCATCAAAACCCTCCTCATACTCTACAGCCAGTGGTTTGTGTGTGTGCATGTTTATGTGTGGCCTGGTATCACTCCTGTTGTGAGGATGTAAATCTGTAAACACACTCACATTGTGGGAACTCAGTGTTAATACTGGGACAAAAAACAAGTCCCCAAAATAATTTAAGGTTAGGATAATGGTTAGGGTTCGGCAATGGTTAAGACCAGGGTAAGTCTCCAGGAAATGAACGTAATTCAGTGTAATGTCCCCCTGATGTGATGGAAACTGTCAGGGCCGCTTGGCGGCCGCTGCCTCTCCTCCATCTTTCTCTCCTCTATTTTCTTGATCTGCGGGATTCTGCACCTCAGCTGTGTTGCACTCGGTAATTGGCGACTCGTTTGTTGGTGCACACAGCTGGGGTGCATCCCGCTGATTAGTTTTCCTCCTTATTTATGCCTCGGGCCGACGCTCCGCCTGGGCCAGATCATTGCGACATATAACGGACAATACTTACCCAAAGTAAGATAAATGTTATGGTTGACCCGCATTTTTAAACGTGCTTAAGATGCTACGCTGACAGTTCCTGTGCATTTTGGCTTGACCTTATCATGCTAATTATGCGGGTAGCAATATGTCCTTTTGTCTTCCACACTGACAGTCCCTGTGCTGTGGATTACATTGTGTACGTTGGTTCTTTTTGTTCACCTGTCCCTTCTCATCCTCTGCTATCCTAGTTCCTGTCGTTAGTTTGTGTGTTTACCGTCCTGGTCTCCTTAGTCATCACTGCCCTTCCCTGGGTGTATATATTATGGACCCTGTTATGTTGTCACTTTGTTGTTTTTATTCCATTAAACCTCCTTTTTTGTACTAGCACCTGGGTCAGCCATCTTGAGTCCAACCCCAGTTCTTCCTCACCCTCCTGGTGAGGGGGACTAAACCATAACAGAATGTGGTCATGCATACTAACATATGAGGCAGTGTTTGCTTAACACTTACTTACCTTTCCAAAAACTACAAATAAAAATACATCGCCCTAAATAACGTGAAGCTCGGTCACTATCCTGCCAAGTGGCCTGTTAGTGGTCCAGGGGTGGAGGGAGACGTGGCCGATGGTTGACACGTATTCGTGACCTGTGATAACTGTGTGATGGAAATGTCCACGGGATTGTTTTATAGTATTTATCCCATCACGAACAGTGTGAAGCCTACTTTACATGCTATGGCTGTAGTTTAATGTTACCCTTGTTTTTCACTGTCTTCCATAACTGTGACTTCATTCATCAGTCCAAACTGTATTGTTTTAATTTATAGTGTTAACATTGCATTCTATACGCCAGAGATCCTGACATTTCTTTTATTTGCTGGGGAGGGTCAGTTCTGCCAATAATCTTATATAATTTGCGCTGTCATTACATTATGCAGCATTTCCAGTAACGGTGGTCAGATCTTCACGGCTCTAACACCTGACCATAATTTAATTATTGAGATTAGCGTGGATCTCAAGTAGCTACAATAATAAGTTTGACTTTAGTGATTTTGTTCTCAACACACCAAGCACAATAAAAAATGTAGATAAGACAGTTCAGACCAAGCCACAGGTGGCACCTTGCCCATGCCTTTTATAAGACTGGGCTTAACACAAATCAAAAGTCTGTTGTTAATTGTCAGTCTGGCCCTGCACCGAAGTCACCCTCCAGCCCGGCGGCTACGCTCTCAAGCCCGGCGCCGAGGTCGCCCTCCTGACCGGCTGCTACGCTCTCAAGTCTGGCGCCGGGGTCGTCCTCCTGAACGGCCCTTCTTCGCTTCTGCCTGATGGCTGCCTGATGCTAATCGGTCACCTTTTGTGGCCTCATTTTCCTTTAGGACTTGTGGACAGGGTTTGGTGCCTTTGATGTTTCTGGACGTTTTAATTTCGCATGGACTTGGTACTTTTGTGTTCGTTTTGGGGTGACTGAGGGGTTTGTTTCTTGTTTTGGGCCTTGTCCCGCCTTCCGGGGTCTCCCTCCTCTCTCCCTGCTCTTTTTTGCTCTGGGTTGTTGTTGTTGTTGTTGTTGTTTTGGCTGTCTGGGATCTGTGTTGCACTCGGTAATTGGCGACTCGTTTGTCGGTGCACACAGCTGGGGTGCATCCCGCTGATTAGTTTTCCTCCTTATTTATACCTCGGGCAGACGCTCCGCCTGGGCCGGAGCATTGCGACATATAACGGATAATACTTACCCAAAGTAAGATAAATGTTATGTTTGACCCGCATTTTTAGACGTGCTTAAGATGCTACACTGACAGTTCCTGTGCGTTTTTGGCTTGACCTTATCACGCTATTATGCGGGTAGCAATATGTCCTTTTGTCTTCCACACTGACAGTCCCTGTGCTGTGGATTACATTGTGTACGTTGGTTCTTTTTGTTCACCTGTCCCTTCTCATCCTCTGCTATTCTAGTTCCTGCCGTTAGTTTGTGTGTTTACCTGTTCGTCCTGGTCTCCTTAGTCATCACTGCCCTTCCCTGGTTGTATATATTATGGACCCTGTTATGTTGTCACTTTGTTGTTTTTATTCCATTAAACCTCCTTTTTTGTACTAGCACCTGGGTCAGCCATCTTGAGTCCAACCCCAGTTCTCCCTCACCCTCCTGGTGAGGGGGACTAAACCATAACAGAAACACAACATGTGTGTCTGTATGTGTGGTAGGCATGTATTAGCAGGTTCTCACCTTTTGACAATGAGAACTGGCAAGAGAGAACTAGCAATTATGTAGGATGACACAACAGATGGTTTCTTATTTTCTTGTGAAATTATATTTTTTTAAAAATGCTTTGCACATCACTATGCCAGTATAGGGATTTCTAAAATCACTATTGCTAGTTTTCTCCTAGGACTTTACCTAGCACTTTTGACTTTGCACATTTAGCCTCTATCATGCATCATAAGTAGAGACAGAGTAAAACACCAGCTCCCACTGTAAATTAATCCCAAGCGTGTATACTTTTTAACTTTAAACACAAATAATCTGTTATTGGTAAATCCCTCCAAACATAAGTGAAAAAGTAAATAAGTGTCCGGTTTCTCATAGTGAAACAGCAAAAGAAAGAATGCTGACACAAGGACAGACAAGCTGGCAGGTGCATTTTAACAAAGTCCAACCCAAAAAGAGAGCCGGGAAAACCAGAAGAGTGGGAATTAGAGTCATGAAACAGTCTGAACCAAGCAATAAATCCAGGGGAGTTGGCCAGAGGCTGAGTTCAACAGGCAAGCAGAGTCCAAACACAAGAAAATAACAAGGAACATGAGGAACACTAGAAACAGCACTGTAGGAACCTGAGAGCATAAATGACTTAGTTTAGGCTACAGGGAGCACATAAGATGAACTGTCAGTGAAGAAATGGGCATAATCTACTGTATATACTGTACTGTGGAGCTGTGGTCACGTCTGGACAAATAAATAATGACAGGCAGGTGGGCAGGCATGAAACAGAGGGAAAGTCCAGAATCACCTGGAGTCTGGATTGGAAATGGCAGAAGTGGGATTATGACAAAACAGATTGTGGACACTGATCTTGATGGTTTAGTTTCAGAGAGACATTTACTTGCTCATACAAAGTTTTTTTATCTCTATAAAAATTATAAAACGTAAAGAAATAATCACACTAACAGTGGCTGACTGCTTTGAGGACAATCAGAAAGTATCTGATGAGTGTTACTGATGAAAATCAATTGTGATTATTTTGTATAAATCAAACTACAAACCTGCATTTGTTACATACACAGTTGCAAAGTATAACATTTCAAGAAGTAGTGTTGTATTTATTTGTTGGCAAGTCACTATTTTGATACTGATGCGATCACACCTAGATGTAGGCATTCGGTTTTTCACTTTGTTATGTTTGAATTATGCGGTGCCCTGACAGTAGCGTTTTGTCAGTTATGTCATACGCAACGTTTTTATACCTGTACCAGGCTCATTAAATCCATCCTACAGTTGTCCTTTCTGCCACCAGGTGTCACAAAGCGTAATATAGTGTTTGTGGAGGCCAACCACTATAGTAGGCTTCTGAATTGTCTGACCATAATCCTTATCATACAGGTACAGTGCCAGATAAAAAAATTATAATCTGATGCGTTGGGTTTCAAATATCTAGTCAAAGATTTAGTAAACATGGTTAACACATCACCATAAATTACTAAAAATAATAAACAGTATACAGTAAAGTATGCTACAGTTAAGAAGATAACTTAAATCTGATATATCACACAACCGCTGCCATAATCCTGTATTTACACTATGTTGATTTTATCAAACAATACTGTCAGTTTGCTTCATTAAAACAGGGGAAGAATGGGGGTTTAATGGCTGTGCACCACTGTACTATCTTACAATTTATTATTTTATACCCTACTTATTCAGTCACCCTATCTCTTAAAACGTCTGCTCTGCTGCGTGGCTAATGTCAGTTTCAGACTGACCGAACAGGTTGCTTAACAGCCCTAAATCTTAGAGGTCTCAATTGAGATGAAGTATTTAAAAATGTAACAGGGACAGCAACTCCGCAGCTATTCTCAACCACTTCCAAGCTAACTGCTAGCTGCTTCTCTGAAATTAATGCCGCAGCAAAGAACTATTATCCTGGTAAACAAAAGAAAAACATTTGTCCTAAATAGGGTTCAAAAGATACTGCCTCAAATTAGCTTAATGGAACAGCTTTGCAATGATTTTTTGCACAGAGCCAGGGCTATGTCTTTTCTCCCAGCATAGTCGCATTCTGGGTGAAAAGCTTCATGGTCAGTGTGGTGAGTAGGAAAAGTGATAGTGACTAAAACCTATTCTCACGCACATATGGGCACTCTGGTACTGTTTTAAGTTCGACTTGAAAAATTCCAAACATATCCTTAGAAGTGATTACCCTTCATCAATTGTTAATGTAGAAAAAAAGCACTTGCCACTCTGTTGGTGTTTCTCTTTTCAACACCCAAGATTTCTTTTTTGTTGTTTTGCTAACTAAATGTTAGGCTAATTAATGGTGCTAGCTATATTATTTACAACAGCTGTTGATTTAAACCTGCAATAACAGTTTTTTGGCCACTTGATAACAGTGCATATAAGGTGTAAACACATCACCACCTTTTAAATCAGTACAGTGAACTTTTTACACATCAAACAGATATGGAATAATATTAGAATTCACTTGAGGTTGCGATTCTCTCTATAAGTGACCCCTTTTAGATTTCATATGACCCGCTGTTAATGTCAACATATTTATACTTTCCTAAGGATGATGATGTCGATATTAAAACTATGAATCATTTAGCCCTAATTTTCAGTCACCTTTAGTGATCCAAGTCTCCCAACTGTAGTTTTTATTTTAATTTTTTTGTTTATATCAGCAAGCTAGAACATTCTCTCTAGACCTTACAGCAGCTGTGCAGAGTTCAGCCTGAGGTATTTACAAAACTCTTGATTTGAATGTTGAAGGAATATAATACAGGTAACTTACTGAGAAGCACTGTTTTTACATGCTTGAAAGAATAAATCAAATCAAATCAAAATCACTCAACTTCATTTAGGTAGTTTCTTACATATCACAGTAACTATATATTGCCTTTTATTCATGCACAGGAATCTGCCTCATGTTGTCGATGACCAAGTAGGCTAGTGCTTGCTGAGCCAGGCTGGGAAAGCTTAAGGTCATGCGCTGTTATCCATCACTTCCATTATCACAGCCCACATGCATTTGACAGCAGAGCTAATAAAAGGCAAACTAAACCACAGAGAATGTTTGTGATGGAACACACCGTACATCTATCTACACTTTAAGCCCTGCTCTTGCTTTCTATTCTTAAGAGTAGACGCACAAGGGTTTAGATTGGTAACCCTTCCACTGTATCATTACAGTCCTTCCCTGTGCATTTACGCTCTCCCTCAGCAACTCCTTTGTTCCCTCTCACAGCTTTCTCTGTTGCCTCTCTCAATCAACCTTGCCAGGACTATAAATACAATGACAAATCTGGCGATGAGTTTGAGGGGGGCTTTTTTGCACTGCAGCAGTCCTATGCCAAGACAGAGTCACAACATGGAGATGTGCAAAACAAAGTAATGTATATTTCACACCTGTTCAGTTATATGGCTGGAGGAGACGCTGTGTTTAATGAATATTGCCAGAGTAATATCTTGAAAATGTCAGAGGGGGCAAAGCAGCTCCATTGCTTCTAGTTGAGATGTGGTTTGAGGCAGGATTTCAGTGTCGAGATTGTAAAGTGATATTGTAGTTCCATTGCCCTAGTTACTGGATCCAATTTAGGGCATCACTCAACTTTAAATTTATACCTGTCTGCAGTAGCGGGGAAACCTTGTAAAGCCATAAGAGAATGAGCGATCGACTCATCTGTTTGTAATGGGACTGAGCGCACTGGCCAGTGCTCATAATTTGACCCGGAACAAGCTTTGACAGGAACAGGGGGCCAGATTAAGATCTATTCCTATCACACCTCCCCCTTTCTCCTCCTCCACCAGCCTGCAGCCCCAACGGCTCCCACTCATGGTTCCCACTCTGGTTGCTCTTATTTGCTATGAAATTTCACATTAACCTCCCGCAACCCGCGCATTGGAGGCAAAAGCAAAGCAACTTTCCAATCTGCAACCGCTCCTCTTGGAAAGATAATCATTTGCCTTGTCATTTCCCCTGTCCCCCCAGCCAGAAGATAACCTCTAGCACCAGCTCCAGCACTGCAGAGTATGATTCCATTCTGCAGTATCAAACTCTTAAGAGATGAGGTAAGCCCGTTTCTTCAGCCTCACTTGCTGGTTATCACCTTCCCGCAGGCAGACAAACAAGGGACAGTCGGTGTTTGGGGAAGCAAAGAATTGTCTTCAATATAGTTTTGGATTAAACAACTGTTTTAACAAAATATAAATCAAACCTTCTGCAAAGTGACAATAAAGATAGACGTGAGATTAGAAGTAATCGAATATGTATCCTCTTGCAGAAGAGGAATTCAGGGGTGAAAAACAGGTTTGATGTATTTATTGTATGTATTTTTTTCTTTAAGAGGGAAACAGATTATATTTAAAATCTATTTTCTTGTTTTGTGGGCATCAGTAATCTTTCCAGCTTGTCTGCCTTTATTGTTTTTTCTTCACAGCCCAATGAGCTGTTATTGTACCTAAGCCTCCCAAGGACAGTGAATGGCAGGCTTAGTCACCATAATATAGAGTCTACTTAAAGTAAGTCCCTTGGTATCTCAGTTAAGCATGTCACTTGCAGAAGCGAAGGGCAGAAAAGAAAAACACAGGCTAGCAGGCAATGAATGAAGATTATAGGTTTTTGTGGGGGAGACAATTGTGGGTATTCAGTAATTATTATGAATTGGTTTTACTGTGGGCAGGAAAGTTCGAAACATCAGAGGCTTGAAAATGTGCGAGCCATTCAGTCATGGCAGTGGCCTTTGCTTCCCTGTAGTCATCAAAGTCCTCGTTGTTCAATGACTCCTGATCATTTAAAAGCCAGTTAGACAGGAGGCACTTGGTTCCTTACTTCACTTCTGCAATGCTTCCATCCCTTTTTGGTGGCAGGACATAATTACAGAATCTGAATTAGAAATCAGAAGTATGTGTCATTCATAATGTATGAGGCAGAGAGTTGCAGCACAGCAGGTAGAACTTCAGCCTAATGCAAGAACACTTTCATATTCTTGTCTTAAACCTCTCTTACTGTTTTCTGTGAGGTCTGCTCATGTCCGATTTGGATTCAGCAAACTCTCTTAAGTGAGTAAATCTGTCATAAATTGTTTGTTTCAGGCTGATGAATGCCGTCATTAGCATAACCAGTGCCCTGAAATTGCCGTGCTCTACAACATCGTTTGTTTATGAGCAAGTTTCATTCACAAAAATGACTTTCACACCGTAGAGCTCTAAAGGGCTGGCATTACGTATGGTTCATTTTGACTAATTTTATAAACACTGAGTCTATATTACATTTTATTCACCAAAGGTTCATTAGATTTCTTTAAATCCTTCTTCCTAACAACACAGATTCCCCCTCATCTGTTAGGAGGCTGTTAGAAGCTATTTACATCAAATCTGCATTATTCATGACCACCTACTTCAATTGGCTGCAGGTGAAGCTTGTATTTTCACCCACAGCCAATCAGAAAACTAGCTAATGAATAATACATTTACCTTGAGTATGGCTGCAGTTGCAGATGTAAGACTATAGTGTCTATAAACTTGAGTCTGAACCCAGGAAGGGGAACCATTTGCCATTGCACAAGCGAGACTTCATCAAGATTGGGTCAGAATGGTAAGATTGTATCTAAGTTTCTTAACAAAGACTTTTTATTGATTGTGGCCAGAGATAGCAAACTTATCTTTAACACAGATAACAATCAAAGTCCTTTATAAGAGTAACTAAAAGAAACTATGGATGTGTTTGTTTAAAAACTTAATCAAAAGTGAAAATTTCCATCCTCTGAAAGAATAAAACTGTCAGGTTTGCCCGGCTGCGCTTGCTTATTTCTTACTCTGTCTCTTTGCCCCTGATTATTGATCACGGTCACCTGTTCCTCACTCCTTTATCACCAGCTGCACCTTTTTAGATTGTTTGTTTGTTACTTATACCCGGTTAACATCTCATTCACTTGCCAGTTTGTTCTTGTCCCTATGCTACACTCTTCGTACTCACTAGATATTCTCCTCGTCTTTTTTGTGCTCTGCCTTACGTTACTGCCCTGGATTATCTGTTTATCAACGCCTTTAACCAGCTCCTGTGTTTTTTTCTACTCGGACTGTTCCTCTGCACTGTGGCTCTACTCTTCCCTCCCAGGCAGGTCAATGCACAGTCACCGGTTGTTTCTGCCATAACCAACGCCTCTCTATGCCCTTTCAGTAGCTACCTCTCAACCACCTACCAGCCCAGGAGTGATCCCACCACGCAGCTCGGCCTACCACATCCTAACCATCCATCTCCTCTTCCTCACCTCCTGGTCGACACCCGGCTACTCCTCGTCTTTCAGTAACCACAGATTCTTTGTTTGTATATATCACCACACTGTATTGTAATAAATCACAGCTTGCAGCGAAGTCAGCTACCTGGGTCCGCCTTGTTCTTCTTGCTCACTCACCTCTGTGTACGAACAAAACATAAAGACTTTGGCCTTTTAGCTGCTGAGCAACCAGTAACAGCATACTGTGCAAACTGGTGAATGCCACAAATTCTCTTAATCACTCATACAAATAAATCTGTTCTTACATGTGGTATGAGGCTCAACAGACACTTTCACATCTGTAGCTGAGTTTACTTGATCTTAACCAAGGGGAAAAAAGATAGATTCTTGCCTTTAAGTTCTGTTGCAGTTTGTGTTCACACTGGCTTTCTATGAACAATCCAAGAGCTTTAACACCTAGAACCTGCTCTAGAACATAAATCAGTTCGCTGGTCATGAACTGTCAAGGGAGGAATCCTATGAGCAACCAGGGTAAGAGATATGCTATAATATGTTTAACCATGGATGTTTCTGTGATATGTTATAAAGTAAAAAAGGTTCAGAGGTGTGTTGTGCTTTTGTCCTATGGTTTGTATTTTTGTAATTCCACATTAAAAAGTGACTGAAACATACAAAAGCAACCACACAGTTATACTCCTGTAATACTGTTTTTCAGCCTGATTGTCCCTGGCAAACATTATTCATGCTGTAAAATGATGTTCAGTTGCAGCCTCAACTGATATTACTTATAATTAGTTATTTCTTAGTAAATATTCAGCTTTAAAATTCATACTTAAGTCATGTCAAAATCCCCTGAGTTCTCTGGATTTCGCATTACTAAAGCATTGCACCAGAGCTGACTTAGAAGAGGACCCACCTTTTCAGGTGGTCTTTGTATAGTTGAGTCCCCATCAGCTTTCACAAGCAAACTGAGTCATCCAGAAAAAGCACACTAGAGTTTATTTGAACTGAGCCAAGGAGGTCAGGTGTGAAAGCACCCTAAAAGTCCTGATATAGTGCCACAACAATGCTGGCAGTTACAATTTGTACTGGCTGTAACAAATCCATTTTCTTTTTCTGAACTGCTGAGAGCAGTTTTTTGATCTTCATCTCGTCACTTCAATGATATAAAGAATCAAAAGCAAACTATTTTTGCACTTTGCGCCTTATTGATTTCCAGTGAGCTTCAAAAAAAGTCTTTATCATTCAGTGAACCTCTTTGATAGTGGTCCTGGACTGAAGATTTACCTTGTTTGATACAACAAATATAGTTTGAGACTGGAGACTATGTGATTACTTACAAGAAATATTCTCTAAATCATAAACTGATGATTGATCAATGGACAGAGACAGATCAGAGACACCCAGACCAAGAAGAATGAGGAATCCTACTTTAGGTGTAAGAAGACAAGCATGCAAAATCACAGCCCATGAACCTAGTGTCAGAAACATTATACCACACACAGTCACTTCAGCAAACCACCAGCACTTTTTATGGAATTTGTCAAAAACAGGAATTTCCTAAAACCCTTACATTCCACAGACACTCTGAGCTGATGTATTAATTAGCAAGCTTCTTTTTACTTGCCCTCCTCCTCCCTGTTCCACTCTTGTCGTTTTTTTTTCTAGACATAAAAAAGCTCAAAGCAGTATGGATGAAATGAATTGTTATCCCCGCTACAGCTCTCAGAAAACTCTCTTGGCCACCAGATTTTCCTCTCAGTATCTCTACTTCTTGCCATTGTTCTGTGTGATATAAATGCCACTGGCAGCCCCAATTATCCCTCCTCCCCAAACCATCAGTCACTTTATCACAATCATAGTTCACGTTCTAAATATCAAATTTAGAAAAACAGTCCTTTAAGGGTGTTTGTCCACTGGGTCTCCTTCATAACCAGAACCCCCATGATACCCTGTGGCCAAACTGAACTGCGTTGAGACAGAAGGAGGAGGGAGGAAGATGGCAAAGTGAAGTTAGCAATAAGACATAATAAGACAAAGTAAGTGAAAACTAACAAGAACTAACTAACTGAAAGCAAGGGTAGCTTGTGAAGAGGGAGATTCTCAAAGGACCACTTCATCGGGAAGGAGTCGTGTGACAGACAGACACAGCAGAAGGTGATGGTAGGCAACTGTTTAGTAGTATCTGACTGTTGTCAGTGAATAAACCAATTATCAGAACCTTGAACAATAAAAAAAAACCTCTCTACCACAAAGGGAAAAATGTGGTAAAGCTTCTTAATCAGCTTGTAATGTTTTACTCTTCTATTTAGTTTTATCGAAGCAGTAGTCTACCTTCTCCTACCTTCTCACTGACTGCAATCATTTAAAAATTATCGTCATGAGAAAGAAAAAAACTAAATAAAGATTTGTAACAAGCTAACTTACCTTAGCCCTTAGGATTCTTGGAATATATTTGGCTACTTTGGCAGATTTATTTTTATATTTTTGAGTTTACCTTTATATACATGAAGATATGTTTAACGTGCTAGTGTTTGGTATCATTTTCTTCAGCACAGCTTCATTATTTTGACCTGACAAGTATTTGTACATTTTGACATGCAACATCAACATGTATGATGATCAGCTCCTGGGGGTTAGTACATGTGCAAAATGAATGTTTTTAAAGGATAAAGTTGGCAAATTTTTATATTGCTATTTTCAGCCCTTCCAATACAGAAACCTAAACCAACAATGAATTGTTTCTATACATGGTTGTCAAGTCTCCAGCCAGGATTAGCTTATTCATCTCTGCCATAAACCTCCACTGTTGTTCAAAAATGACTAAAAACGCATCAGTGAAACACACCGCTGCACGGGGTGACACACATCCTCATTTCGAACCAACAGACCCACATATGACCCTACCATTTTACAGCTTATCTTAGCATCCTGTATTACAGAAATATCTGTTTTTGACAGTAACTTTTGTACTAAAAGGACAACATCAAATGCAAATATCAATTATTTATGAAATGCATTTATTGTACTTTTATAAATTATAAAACCATATTGTTAATGCGATAGCCAGTGCAGTCTTTAAGGTAACACTGTAATATTACTGTAGCTTACACAGCCAGTGATGGTGAATTTGCAGTAAGCATGCTGCAGATTAGCTCACTAGCAGTAGAGCTAGTTCACTGGGTCCAGAGTTTTCAGTAAGGGGTCCAATATTTAAAAAATGTTCAGTACCTTAATTTAAAATTAGGGAAGAATGCTCTTTTGGTTACCATGTTGCATCAAATCCATCCACCAACCATTCCCTGCTAAAACAAGTCCCTTTAAGTGCATGCTGACAGTTCTTCATACCGCTGCTGGTATGAATGTCCTTATATTTTTCCTAAGGGGCTTTAAACCCAAGAATTTTCAATTCCAAGTTATTGAATTGTGGAAAAGATTCTGTTCAGACTTCTTTGCTTAGCAAAAGCATTAAAAAAGCAAAATTATTTCTGACACACCCTGTATTTCAACTGTGCTTCTATTTTGGCACAGTAAATGTTTTGGAGATTCACTGAAACGCCAATAAAAAATAAAAGAAGAAGAAGAGGGAAAAAAACCAGCATACATGATGAATATGCCAGTTTCTTGGCAGAAGACCTGCAGTACACTGTGTGCCTTCACAAAACTAAAGCCCATCAACTGCTGCAGGGATTAAACTAGCAAGCCTTCCACTTAGTCTCTAGCTTTACACAACCTTGCCAGGGGGAAAGAGATCTTAGGTGTAGCTAAGAGGAAAATATACACAACAGAAAAGGAGAGGAACAGGAAGTGGACATACTTTTTCGGCCTGTAGTCGGGGATGCTCCTGTCCAGGGAGATGCGGTCACTGAGTTGAGCATTGTAACCGTACTCCTCGTACTTCCCTTCAGCATCGCGACTGTCCCCTCCGAGAGTGGCAGCAGCTCCCCCCTGGCCAAGGCCTCCGGGTCCCTCCACCAACCCCATGGGCTTTGCCAAACCTGCCAAGAAAATGAGACACCAGAAGGACAATCATACAGATGTGGCCATGTGTAGAGGCAGACATGCTTGCAAAGAACAGGGAGTGACAGGTGAGAAGAGGGGCCATGCAGAAGGGAGGCTGATTGCAATTCTCTAGCAGTGTGAATAGACTGGTGTATGGCAGCTCACAGACCCAGCGGGGCTCATCCATAGGGCATCATTACACTGTCTGTCAATGAAAAAGCTGCAAAACACCAACATGGGCATAGACATCACAGAGATGAGCATAGCAGAGCTGAAGGGGAGAGACACATTGGTACAAGGGCCAACGATAAAGACCAGAGAAAATGTATGGTGCACAGCTGTACACGGTGTGAGGGAGTAACTAGTTACATGGAACTAGTCACAACTGTCAAGAAAAAGAAAAACACCAGAAAGACAATCATATAGGACAGTCATACTGTATATGTAACTAGTTAATGTATTTATATTACAAAATGAATGTTATTGTAATTATACAGTTACTGAGAAAAATATGTAATTAAATTACAGTTACTAATCAAAATGTTTACAAAAGGGTTACATATTTTCTGTAAAATGTTTATACTGTATAACTACAGAACATTCATCTTGCTGCTTTGCATCTTTTCACCTTGCACAGCGCCTTCTTTTGGCATATTTCCAGACAACATGGGTCAGCAAAGCCGTTGGGACCAATAACAGCATCAAGGGTAGGATGGCTTACAAGGAGCTGTCTCTGTGTCTAGATAGGCTCCATTCATTTGGCAGCATGTCTTAAGATTTGAATGTTGCTTTTGACTGGCTCTCTTGTTTGACTTTGCACCATCAACCAAATCAACACGTGATTTGACTGCTCTAAGCAGTCTGGCTGCGACCTGCCGACAACACCAAGGCAAGCGGCCATGTTATCAGACAAGAGCACTTTATAGTGCTGGAAATGCAACAGTATGTTCCTTATGAAATCAGAAAAGGGTTTTGCTTGGTGCCTGTTCAGTGGGCTGCATGTTTCATAAGTAAGATATTATGTAACTGAAGTTATGTTGAAGAAACTGTAATAGCAGTTGGACAGTAATCAGTGTGGAGTACTGTTATGAGGTTTACACTGCCTGGTTGAAAGTTGTGTTAGAACTTCTTAATTTTATTGCCTGGTATTAAACAGTTTTTAGAAAAATAATTAAAAATGATAAGTTGCATTACTTTCATTATGTAATTAAAATTGTTACATTACTTATTATATTTTTAACACGGTAACTAGTAACTTGCAACCTATTACATTTCAAAAGGAAGAAACTGGAAATGAACATATTAAAAGATGATAACCATTTTTGGTAGTCAAAATCCTCTTGCTTTATTGTGAACACCTTTTTCAGTTCAGTATAAAAACACCATGACCATATAGTTTAAATTAATTTGACTTAGTAGATTTAAGACTCTGTTTTAAAAAAAACCTGTGATTTTTACAGACACATGTCCAACAATGAGCCACCAGATGTTACACTGAGCCCCTAATGGCTCTATATGGTTAATTATAGGAGCATTATAGAAGCCGTGTGGAGCACCACCATGACCGTGAAGTGGTTATTCAAACAGTGCTTGCTCCATGCAGGTCCTTTTATCCCACAAAGAATCCCCGAGGAGCAGCCAGATTGCCTATTCGTGGGCTTAGTGTTGAATGAAGGCCAATCCTAGGTTAGCCACATCATTTTAGGCTGCTTTGTTCTAACATAACTAAAATTCAGCACTGGATTTAATGTGTTAGAAAACCTCTCTGCTCTCATTAAAATGACCTATGACTGAGAATTAACAGACCATCACCTTGGTGGTGTAAAAGTGAGAAAATGGGGCGGTTCTGTGTCAAAAAGGAAAACGTCTTAAAATATGAAATAGTCCTGTTCACTGATTCAGACCTCTAAGGGACTTACAATTATTACTCTGGTGGTGGTGGGACCTTATGTTTGACCTTTTTTTAAACAAAAACTAAGTATTGTTTACGGTTATTAATATTATTCTATACTCTTCCCTTAACCCAGAAAAAAATCTCTCTCTAATTTCTTATATCAACCCTGATTTCAAGCTTTATATGAAATTATCATTCTATTAGCAGTTCATTTAACAATATTTTTAAATTCAGTCAGTTTAGATGTAAAATGTACAATGAAAATAAAGATATTTTATTCTATTCTATTTTAATTAGCCCAAATCACACATTAGAGGGTAAACACACACCAAATTATTAATTTTCTTTAGCTGTACACATAATCATGCCAAATTTTGCTGATGTTATCAATGCAGATAATTTTTCCAATAAAATTCATATTGTTTGCAAATCTTCTGGTCAAACTTAGCATGATTCTGTCACTTTGGATCAGTTTGGATTTACAAGCTCAGTTCTGCCCAGTCCGCCAACCTCTCCCTAATAGTGGCGACACAAACATGATGCTAAACATAACTGGTCTGTTGCTTTTTCTGGTTCTTCCAGCTGCTGTCGCTTTTTTGAACCAAGAGCTAATAAACAAATAATGTACAACGGTTGTTAATGAATAAACAAATGGGGTCTTCAGCGGCATTATACTGTATCTTCTATTCCGTCATTACTAGATCAAAATGGCTTGTGCTGGAAAAGCATTATATTATAGGTTAACTTGATATGATATTGTAGACCTTTGCGATAATGCACAGCATAGGAAAGTCAGTGAACAAAACGGTGCACTATATAGGGAAATAAAGTTCAGTTACTGACATTAAGGATCAACTTCTGACATATTGGCCCTAGTACTAGACAATAAAGCCCTGACACAGAGATATGGCTGTTGTCATCTGCATATGATAAACCATGATGATTAATGGCACGCACAAAAGTCATACTTTGGTTTTGATCTGTTTTGTCCTACTAAATTATTCAGTTTTTCTGCAATAAATACTGCAAGAAAAGGAATAAATACTAAAATAGCCAGGACCTTCCCTTCAGCAATAAATACATACCCCTACCCCTTCTCTGAACCTACACCCCAAAACATTCTTGTACAGTGCCTAAAGTATACAGAGATTGCTTGGGGCATGTTGTCAGCTTTACCATTATCTGTCCTTACAGTCCTGACTATTGTTTGACTATTTAAAATTCCATGGAACTGCAGGATAATGTCAGATAATTGTTATGCGAGCCAAGCTCCCAGTGTAGCCTCGACAGAAAAATCGAGCTGCGTCTGTTCTCCATATCAACAGATGGACACACAGACAGTAAGTAAACAGTGCATACCAATGAAGAGCTCAGTTCTTAGCTTCACCCCTCCAGGAAGTGCGGAATAATCACCATTTTTGGATGGCCTCAAATCCTCGGGTGCTACTGAAGATTTGTAATTGGAACTGAATGGTTGCAAACTGGCTTTTCCCACAAGAGGGGTTTAGCATGCCCTGCACCAGCCAATGTGATGGCATATTGACAAGTATGGGTGGAGTTCACGTCACGGACCAGCCATCTGGCATCACGGCTCGTGTCACACAATAACACAGATACCCTCCAGAGCTGGAGATTTGAGTCTGGAGGGCCTCGTTGTCTCTGCATGAGTCTTGGAAGCAGGACAATGCCTGGCAGCTTTGTTTTCTGGGCACTGTGTTATGTTGCTCCCCCCTGCCTTCCACTTTCTCTGTTTGATTGAAGGAAATTGTATTATGGGATGAGAGGCTGTGAATACTCCCAGAAAAAGACCTGAAAATCTGATGTGCTGCTGTCTGTCTGTACCACTTCAATACAAGTTTAAGGATTAGAGAAACAGTTTCCTGATGGCGAGTTTGTATTTCTGACATTAAAACAGTTCTGCAGCAAATTGTCAAGTGATTATCTATAAAACATTAGAGATGTTTTGCAGGGTGCTGTTATTGTGTAGCTGCTGACAACCTGTTTTGATCACACCTGGTCGGCATTTGCAGTAGTTACATTGTTCTGCTCGGCTTTGATGCATTTTGTTATGTTTTCTGTATTTTATCATTTCTTCTTGTGAAATTTGTCTGGAAGAAACCAGAAGACATACAAAAAAAGAAAAGACAAAAAACTGACTGCTTGCACCCAAAACTAGAAGTTTTTTCTGCATCTCTTGCAAAGAAGAACTGGACCATGTACCTCCGTGAGCATTGAATAAACACTGTAAGGATTAAAAGCTATTCCCTACTCCTGCTGCATGAGTTAAAAATGCATGATCCTGTGAGTCATTCTGTGTAAAAGCATCCAGCAAGTGGGCTGTTATGTTACAGTCAAAAAAAGATGACCAAACCAAACATCATACCTGAAGTATTCGACTGCACAACTTTAAAATGCTGATGTGCTTCCTGTGACTTATTCTTTCACTCATTATTTCTGATGTGAGTTCACAATCTGAAAAGCATCATTGTACTTTCATCATCTTACTATGAGACAATTACAGCCCAACATATGCTTCTTCCATTCAGGATTCATTCCCATCCAAAGTGTCAGCTGGATGTGAATCTTCACACCTTCAGACGCCAGTTTGAATCATGTTGTGTCTGAGTGTACATCTGTGTCTGGTCTCCTTCCTCACAATCCATTCTCCCAGATCCCTCTGTCATGAGACATTTGACCCATAACTCCTATAGATTATACAGTACATCATACTTCAGAATACGTATGATTTGACCTTTATAAGACAGAATCTCTCATTCAAAGATGACCCAATTTTTAATGCATGATTTAAGAGTGAGAGTGGACTAATGGATTAATGCGTGTCCAAAGTGATGCAGGGGAGTTCTAAATATTGATGGTGAGTGGAGGGTTGGGGATTCAGAGGTTTCTTTAGGAAGAAGAAAATAACTCATTCTTGAGAGTTTTAAAGCATTCAAAGGCCAAAACAAATCTATAAAATACTGAGAGCTGGGAGAAGAGTTGCATTCATTTTAGCCACTGCCTCTGAGCAGCAGCAGCAGCAGCAGGCGTGTGTTTTTACTTCTTTCCTTTTCTTTTCTATTTTTTTTTAGATATAGCTTCACTGAGAGGCAAAGTCTCTTTTATAAGAACCATCTGATCACATTCACACAGATATTCAGCTTGGTTACATCCTTAGTACTGGTTGTAAATAAATTTAGTCAAAAGTCTAAAAGGAAACAATATGAAAAACAATCAAAAGCAGATGAGCCATTAATTCATTAATGTCAATTATAGCAAACTGACATATATGCCTCTTTCATTGGATGTCATCATTAATATTTATCATCTAGTAACAATCTAATCACTGCATGAGTTTAGGCCAGCGGTGTAAATAAGAGGACCGCTCACTCCATATGAAATTGCCATTATTGTCTGTGGCTGCCTGCTGATTGTCAGGTGAGTCGCTGAATTCATTATCATGATTCCTCAAGGCTGAGCAGAATTGATTCTTATCTGTTTCTGAAACTGTTTTGCTGCCCAGCGTCTCATTTACATATCATTATTAGAGTGTATCTTCTTTCATCGGGCTTCACTGTGCTGTGATGTGGTGTCCCTGCAGCCGTCCCAATCACACACTGCACAACAACACACTGTATGAGCACACTGTGATGTGTATCATTAAGATACAGTCAGAGGATCGAGTGTGTGTCAGTGTAGAAGACAGCGAGTGTGACACTTTTCATTCCTCACCAAGTGATTGCCCCAGCAGGCTTAGCATAAAAGCAGCACTGGTTTCTTTACCATAATTGGACATCATAGATAAGAAGCGTATCTGGTGTTACAGCTGGGCCTGTGGGGCTGCCATCCCATAAGCACCTACTCGCAGGGAGAAGGCTGGTAGTGACATGCATGACTGATGGCAAGAGCCTCAGTATGAGGCAGCAGGACAAAAGCAGAGCTCAAACAATGCAACATGATGCGGAGGTCAGAGGAGCAAACTGAAGAGTAGCACATGCACTTGTTACTAGCAACATGCGTTTTTTAGTATTTCTGTTTCAACTGTTAGAGTAGTAGAAGAAAGGTTATGAGAAGGTGGGTTCATCTATTCGCTCCTAGTAAGAATGAAAATTAGAAAATGAATGCTGATTTTTACTTAGTGGATATTTCCCCAGACAGTGACATGACATCAAAGTTTAGCAACTGTACCTATTCATGGCAGGTTTGTTACCCTTACGTTGAAACAATGTACCGCTACTGCATTTTAAACAGTTGGAGGTCTCTTTTTTTTTTTTGAGCCTTTCCAAAACCAAAAACATAAGCGCAGAGGTTCAAGGGATGGATTAAAAAGTGCACTTGTCATCTAAAATGTAAGCTGCAGACCGTACCATGCACAGCTCATCCTAAAAACTTTTACTCTTGGAACATGATAACGCATCATTTGAAAAAACAAATCAGTATGTTTGATAAGAAGCCAAATGATGTTATATTTTTGCCAAGGATATCTAGCTTTATACTGTATTGTCTACACTTTATAAGATATCATAGCCATAAATGCACATTTTAGACTACTTTTTTAAAATTATTTTGAAACAAGTCCGCTAGAAAACTTCAAAAGCCACCCTAAGACTAACATTAGCTTTATTACCTAGTTAACTACAACTGATAAAATCTGCTAGCAAGAGTTGTCATGTCAGCCAGAAATGAAAAAATCTGCTCTTATCTATCAACACGATGTTAAAGATCTATCTTTTTTTTCCAAATAATGGCAGCTAATCTTACTTCTGTGCTATGTTCATTTAGGCCAGTCAGACTCACAGGGCTTCAGCAGCTAAATACTAGCGAGGAGGTATTTTCCGCTTCTAATGCACTACTGAAGGTCACAATGCAGCTTCATAAGCTTGTTAATGAGCTTAACCCCCCCCTTATCTGATTACCCAAAGACAGTGGCATCCACAGCAGAGGGGTGACTGCTGGTAACCCTCATGTTGCTCATTTCTGCACAGAATGGACTGCAGATAAAGCTTGACCGCTGTTTTGTTGTTGGAAGTCCAGTGACCATCCATCAGACAACCATAAAAACAGAATTCTCCGACTTGTTTATGTCCTTCAAATCTAATTGGGCCTTGCTGCAGCTCCCATGGCATGCCATTGGTAAGCAGTAAACAGCAGAGGGAATGGGCAATTACTTCATATCGCTGCCGGACATGATAATAGTTATTGGCACGCTAAGTCCTCCTCTCACCATAGTTATTCCCAGAGGCCATAGAATACAATTTGTGGTCCGTGCACGATTTAGAAAAAGGGGCAGTGACCTGGGATATGAGGATATGATTAAGTATGCCATTAAAAAGCTCAAGACAAATCATGGAGGGATTGTGACAGCCAGCAAATGTTGCCAGCCTGTATGCACTCCTGGGTACAGAATGCCTCTGTCAAGGAAAAAATTGCGTAACTGCAAATGATTCCATTTTCTGTTTCTCATTTAGATTGCATAGAAAGAAATTTATGCCAGTAGTTATTGTTTGTGAATTATATATCTGAACCTGTCATGAAAATTGAACTGATTTTTAAAAACTGCATTTGCTAAATGAATGAATGAAGCCATTTGTCATGTGGGGCTCAATTGCAAATTCTGTGTCAGAGTCTGGCACTGAATGTAAGATCTTCATCATGACATATTTCTAAACAGATTCCAGAACAAGAGGCTTTTATTCACTTGCAGCCCTACATTAACTTGCAGGCGACACGCTGTGCCAGCTTTGCACTTAGGTTGTGGAGCTGAACCGTAGCTCGTTCCTCTCTTCAGCCCACAATCAACTGTTATTCTCTTCATTCGTGAAAGACCTGCACATTGTGTCCCCGCGACTAGGGTACAACTGTGCGGCACTGTCACTTTGAAAATCATTTATAAAGCTGATGTAATTTTCATTAACAAACACCAAATGACATAGTAAGCTTGAACTCTTTTGGCTCTTAGAGCAGGCAAAAGCCTTCCAGTCAAAACACAGGGAAAAAGACACATGACTCACACTCTACTGACAACGCATACAAATAAAATTATGCAAATTAATGTTTTACATTCAACCATTCAAAGGTTGTATTATGTAAACTGATATAATTCATACACACTTTTAAGTAGGACAACCCAACCTCACAAATAATAATTTAGTAACAGATAATATTTTGCAGACACAGCAATATAATAATATTGTATGGTAATATTGGATTGGATTGACTTGTCAATGGGATTATATAAAGCTAAGAGACTGAAAGGACTCATTTTTAAGAGGCAATGCCTGCTGGCCGGATGCCAGACGCCAAGCATAACTCAGAGTGACAGAGTTCACCCTCAAAGAGATGCCGAAGCTCAGGCATAATAACAAGATCAGGCAGTAGAAATCCACAGTGGCACTGTTTTAGGGCCACGAAGCTGTGAAACATCCTTAACTATGACTGTTGTGAAAACAGTCAAATGGACTGTCAAGCCCCAGAGTTTTTCTCACAGTGTGTTGAGAATGGATATTGCACCTTCAGCAATGAAGGGAAATTTTCTGTATGTTCGTGAATTTGGGGTTTTAACACTTTTCTGCGGGGCTGAATTCTAGTTAAAGGGGTCGTAAGATATATGTGACCTCTACTGGTGATCAGGCTACAACAACACAAGAGGAAATTGCCTCCGACTGCACACCCATTCCTCACAACCCCCCTTCATCCTGTGCTACAGTAGCCTGTAATTTAGACAGATGATAAAGTCACAGTTTCCCAGGAGAGAACAGTAAACTAGTAAAGAGAAACTGACTAGCATTACTGACAGATCAATCTGTAAAATCATATTAGCTTTCATAGATTGCTGTGAGGGGGTGGGTATTTTGATTTATAATCCCAATGGATGAAAAGTCTTGTTTCAAAAGTGTATTCTTGGCAGAATCAACTTTGCAAAAAGCTGAACTGAGTCGTTGCTATTGATCAACAAGTCCGTCAACCCCCTGCAGATGCATTAGGATCTGTTATACACTACTACTGCAGTCCCACTGGTGTGAGAACATTTTAGTTGTGATCCTACAAAGCCGCAGTATTAATAGCTTTTGGGCTCAAGTCACTTACAAGAAAGGCAGTGTTATTGGACCTTTAAACCTGTATTGGTAAACAAAAATGTTATAGAAAATAGTAGGAAACTGTAGCTCATAGTAAAAAAGAAATGTTGTGAAATTATTTACATGCATTGTTGTTAGAGCTGAATCAATATTTTGATTAGTCAGTCATCAGAAATTTAATCATTTCAGTCATTTTAAATGGTTAAATGGGCTGGTTCCGCTTCACAAATAGGAACCTTTTCTGACTGTCCATGTGATATTTCTGGACTGTCAGTCAGATTTAACAAGATATCTGGAGACATTATGTTGAGCTCTTTGAAAATGTGAAGAACAGTTCTGACATTTAGGAGACCAATGGATTATTTGAGAAAAAAAAATAAGTGGATTTATCACTGAATGAAAATAATATGCTGCAGCCCTAAATGTAATTAAATAAAAGATATTTAAAGACCACTGGCTCACCACTAACTTTGCCTTTTTAATATAATATATATTAATAGCATGATGTTGATTAGTTAGTTGGGGACTTCAACACTCATGATGGCAGCGACAGTGACACCTGGAGGGGCGTGATTGGGAGGAACGGCCCCCCCGATCTGAACCCGAGTGGTTTTTTGTTATTGGACTTCTGTGCTAGCCACAGTTTGTCCATAACGAACACCATGTTCAGGCATAAGGGTGTCCATCAGTGCACATGGCACCAGGACACCCTAGGCCGGAAGTTGATGATCGACTTTGTGGTTGTTTCATCTGACCTCCGGCCATATGTCTTGGACACTCGGGTGAAGAGAGGGGTGGAGCTGTCAACTGATCACCACCTGGTGGTGAGCTGGATCCGATGGTGGGGGAGGAAGCTGGACAGACTCGGCAGACCCAAACGTATTGTGAGGGTCTGTTGG
>NW_018127892.1:2567226-2578911 GCF_001952655.1 Monopterus albus | reverse complement strand
TTGCAAATGTATATGAATGGATTTAATCAAATTTTGCAAACACATAAAAAAACTTTAGGATGCATTATCATGTTTTAAAAAGCATAAATATCACAAGCAGCTTGGCAACTGTTCAAAACAGTGTTCAGTATAAAATCACTCGAATCTGTTTAGTCTAATTATAACTAACAGAGTAGTAGAGAGTCCAGCCTCTCTCAACTCGGGTCTGGGAAGAGTTCGGTGAGGCCATGGAGAAGGACTATCGGTCGGCCTCGAAGAGATTCTGGCAAACCGTCCGGCGCCTCCGGAGGGGGAAGCAGTGCCCTGCCGAAACTGTTTACAATGGAGGTGGGCAGCTGTTGACCTCAACTGGGGATATTGTCGGAAGGTGGAAGGAATACTTCGAGGATCTCTTCAATCCCGGCGCCATGTCTTCCGATGAGGAAGCAGAGGCTGAGGGCTCAGAGGTGGACTCGTCCATCACCCAAGCTCAAGTCACTGAGGTAGTCAAGAAGCTTCTCGGTGGCAAGGCACCAGGGGTGGATGAGATCCGCCCTGAGTACCTTAAGTCTCTGGATGTTGTTGGGCTGTCTTGGTTGACACGCCTTTGCAACATCGCATGGCGGTCAGGGACAGTGCCTCTGGACTGGTAGACTGGGGTGGTGGTCCCTCTTTTTAAGAAGGGGGACCGGAGGGAGTGTTCCAACTATAGGGGGATCACACTCCTCAGCCTCCCCGGGAAAGTCTATGCCAGGGTACGGGAGAGGAGAAGTGTCTGGAGAGAGGGAGGTCTGGGCATCTTTGCTTAGACTGCTGCCCCCGTGACCCGGTCCTGGATAAGCGGAGGAAAATGGATGGATGGATGGGGTGATTAGTTATAAAGTTGGGATGGCTCGTGCACTGTATCCAGATCAGTCTTTTCAAACATCTGTGTGAAAACAATGCCAAATATCTGAATCATTACTTGTTATTGTGTGGATATCCCAAAGGAGAACTTGACCATGAGTAAGACAGAGCCATACAATATATAGTATGCCCTGATTTTTAAACTAGCTGCTCTGCTGAGGACACTAAATCAGGCCCACAGACTAAGGGTCAACATAATGAAATACAGGCCTGTCATTTCAATATAGAGTTATAACATTAGAAACACCTTCAAAACTTAGACAGCTTGTTAAATCTGATATGTTTCACCAGTGCTGCCTCCTGTGAAATGACAGGAGTTACAGTACTGACATACAGACTTCTTCCAAGTGGGACTTTATACACCACTACAGACATCAATACCTAAAGCTTAACTTTATATGAAGCTGTACAACAAGTCAATTACAGGTTATAGGGGTCATAGTTGTGATAGGCTGCTACTTTAACAGTCTGTCAGCAGGTATACATCACCCTGCTTCATTAGCTGTTTAACGTAGAGCTTCAGACAGAGCAGGCCCCTACTCACCAGCACTCTGGACTTTGTATCATTAGTAAAATGAGGTTGATTTTCTCTGTGCTTTAAGAAATAAGACTACATGCTGACAGAAAAAAGGTCAAGTCATGCCTCTTGAAAAACTCACATGAGTGTATGCACCTTCTAAATTTTGTATTCCATAACAAATTAATCTATATTTTTATAAGTTATTTCGTTTTGGTGGTAATTATGCTTTATGATGATGATGACTTCAAGTCACAGATTTAGCCAGTGCTGAGATTCTGAACCGTTTCGTACCGTTCAGCTGATTGTAGACCACATCCTCCAGCCTCTCCAGCCTCTGAAGAATAGACTGTCTGTCCACCAGGTTGGAAACTTTGCCATTCCTGGCTCGCAGCCTCTGGTCGGAAAGACGCCCTACCTGGATGAGCTCCTCGGATCGGTCCTGGATCCTGCAGTACACCGAGAACAGGATAATCCCCACAAACACTAAAATGTTGACGGTCAGCAAAGTTTTGATTTTGCGTGCCACAGCCATCAAAGAGAATATTGTCTGGCTGACTCGGTCAAGCCCAGCAGCTGTCCGTGTGCGGTGGCCTGCTTTGCTACCTTACTGTGTGTTGCAGGTGGATTTTCTGCTCGGTGGAGAGAAGGTCAACTCGTGGAGACCCGAGGACCCGGCTGATCCGTTCAGCACCGCGGACAGCTCAGGGGGCTGCTCTCACCTCGTAGCGGGGCATCACAGCCGTCACATGGAAGTTCAAGGTGGGAAACGTTGCTGGGGACCAGGGCGCTCGGCTGCAGCGTCTAAGAGATGCGTTTATGGGCTTCACTATCCGAGAAACAGCTGCACGCTGAGCTATATATTACACTCGAGAAATGAGGCCAGGGAAGGTATTCATCCTCTAAAACAGCCTGAGGCAAAAGCAAAACATCTCTCCTCCGCAAAGTGATAAGTCGCCAGTTCCTTAGCCTCAATCTGTCTGGTCCATCTTGCAGGAGCTACACTGCAAGAACCGCTCGTATCGAAGCATCCTCCCGCTATCACTGCTTTGCTGGATCATCTTCCTTTTCAAAGGCGTTGTGGTCACTCGATCTGTCCCGCTCTGCAAAACCCGAGGAGCATATGTCCAGAAAATATGTGCATGTGCCAATAACAAGGCAGCGTTTCTCTCTCTCTCTCTGTCCCCCCTCTCTCTCTCTCTCCCTCCTTCTCCTTCGCTCTGTTTGTGTGTTCCGTCAGTCCATCGTTGATTCCCTTGTTGTCGGCGCAGAGCAGGATGAGCTGAGAGCAGATTTGCCCTCAAATGTTGTCAAATGATACCGATGCTCGGTGTCGGTGGGAGAGATGCAGCCGGACTCTGGCATCCTGCCTCTCCTCCCAGCCCCACCGCTCTCTGTCAGGAGGAAGAGCTGCCGCTGCGTCCTGACGTTTGGAGGCACAATCATGAATATTCAGCAGCTGTACTGGGCTGGCAGGATAAAATAAACAGCAACGAAAGCTTCCACTTGGTAGAGCAGCCTTCTCCCCCGTGTCAGTTAGTGAACTGTGAAAATGTGCGCGAAGATGTGTCCACGGATATTTGCTATTTGATCTGTAATGCGTCGGTTAATAGTTTCCATCTCACCCCTGATACCACCGCCTGGGGCAACTTTCAGCTCTAAAGCCTCACAAATATGTTGCATATAGGTTCTAATTCGGATATTATGCAACTACCCCTACATACATGCACGGTCAACCTCCTGAGGAGCACCCTGTAATCATAAGTTCACAAATCACATGCTACCCTAGACCAGAATTTAACATCAAATTAGAGCTATCAAACAAGCTCTGCACTGAATAAATAACCTATTTTTTTATCACTGGGGAAATAGGTAGCATTCATTTATATTTCTATTTGAACCGCCTTCACAACAGAAGTTCAGCATTTATCAACAAGAAATCCACCACACTGCAGCCCACGCTGTTGACTGAGCTCTGTAAAGTGCAGTAGAGAAGCCAAAAGTCTCATCTAGAAGACTTTAAGGACATGAGTAGTACAGACCACAGCCACGCATCAATGGTCCTAACCATCAGCAGCCAGCTCAAATCATTTCCTCACAACTCAATGTAACCTTCTTCCTGTTCCTCATCTCCTTCAATTCCAAATGAATTATGACTTGAGTAAATCACATACAAAGAGATTGTGTCTCACTGTGTACTTTTACTTGATTAAGTACACCCAGACATGGCAGAGGCTGCCCAAATCACTTTGATCCCACTTCGTACCCGCCAGAGGATCTCAGATTTATACTCTTCAGTTTGTTTGCTGTTTCACTGCAACTCTAAAAACCTTTATAGACTGCACAGCTCCTTGTCAAAAGACATCAGGTTTACGAACATGATCGTTAGTGTTCTCATACCTCTTAACATACCTTAATGGTATAGTCCTCCAGGATGAAATCAATTCTGTTTTTTTGAGAGGAGATTCAAGAGCTTTTATTTTTAATCCTCTCAGTCTCCTTGTTGGACAGGAGTGGTGTTGTTGAGCTTGTTGAGGATAAGTATGGTCATTTTTTATATTTAACACTATTGTAAATGATCCCTGTGCAAAGACTAAAACCAACAATGATTTGCCTTTACTCAGTGTTAATGTCTGTCAATCCTGGATCAGCTTATTTGTCTGTGCTATAGACCACTGTTGTTGTTCAAAAAATGATTAAAAACACACCAGGGAAACACAAAAAGTGTTTTTTAAGGGTACAGAGATCATACAGAATCATAAACATACAGTTACACTGATCTTATTCTCTATGTTGTGATGCATTTCCTAATATCACATCTATGTGTTTTAATGATGGAGGCCTATGTGCTTCCTCTCTAGTTCTGCTTCTCTTCTGTTTTTCAGCTCTATCTGAAAAGTACATTTCAAATAATTGGCTTTGTATGCCATTTTTAATTAGGATCCCTGCTGTATGAGTCCCATTACAAAAGGTGCTGATTTGATTATAGGTCTGCAGAAGCAGACTGTGGGGAAATCACTGTTACAGCCACCTCAGCCACCGTGCAGGCCTCGGCACAGCTGCTTATACAGCAGCTTCAGTATCACTGCCCCCTGCACTTCTCTATACGACTCTGAAGACATCTGTTCTGTTTTCTGCATTCAGCACCCTGTGTGCCTCTGTGACTGCAGATACTGGCACTAGAGTGCTTTAACCATATTAACCTGGGTCACTGCCAGCTGCACCTTAGTCATCCCACTAAGTGTTTCTACATAAGCCATTTGAACTTATCCAGTGGGAGGATGCAGGCTTTATAGAACTGTATGCATCCATTGCTGTTGCATGAGAGCCAGAAATATCTCCAGCCATCAGATCTGTGCTCATGGGAAACAGCATGGCAGCTTCCACAGTAACTACCCTGTAAAGAGTGGAACTCACTCAAACTGTGTGCATGTATCAGTCTGCTACAGTTTAACCACAAAAATCTGTGTGTTAATAATGTTCCTCATAATAACACGCTGTATGAAAGTCCATGTAGCCTATATGTGTTTGACAGAGTGCTGAGTTAGCAGGGCTGCAAGACACAACATAAACAAGCGTACTCTAGAAACTAGCTTAAAAGCCAAGGATAGGCCGTGTCTTGTTAGCAGTGGCACTACGGAATAAGGACCAGGACATTAGAATGGAAACCAACCCATCTTGACATAAAATTTAAATGCTCAACGTCCTAACTGACCAGCTTATTTACTCTCTAGTAGGTCAAATAAATTAGCACCTTTCCCACAGTTTTGTTAGCTTGTACAGTCAGCCGAGGTGCAGGATAAGACATGGGTTCATGCTAGTGAACAAGCAGGAGACATTAGCAGGCAAGCTTGCATTTCAAAGTTTGTCCTTATTTTTGTGCTATCATGTTTCAGTATGTTGTAAATAAGAGAAACCAAAAACAGGTAAACAAACATTTCTCCTTTTTAATTGAAGTCTAGTCATTTTCAAATCTGATGAAAATGGTAACAAACAGTTATATTTACGCATCCAGCAGATATATAGTAATATTAGCATTCATGTGGAGTGGGTTCGTCAGTTCATCAGAGCTTTTTTATTTTATTTATTTATTTATTTTTAATCAAAAACAGTTGTAGGCCACCAAAACAAAATAATGGAAAAGTGTACAGTGTATACTATATACAGTATATAATACAGGTAGGTAGAAGCCCAGAGAGTTCCTATCTCAAATGAGAACAGAAATTACTGTAAAACATAAGGTAGTAAGTGCTTAGTGGGAGACCATTTAGGTTACTACACTCCAGTGATTTTAGTACACTGGGCACTCTTGTCAGTTGAAGCTGCTCTTCACTGTTGGTGCACAAGAGGCCAACATGCCCAGGCTGAGTGAATTTGTTCAGACTAGATGCTCTTAAGCAAGGACAGCCAGAAGTCAACAGATCACACACATGCACTGTATTGCACGACTAAATCTGACAAGGGTGAGAGATCAGAATAAGTTTTCATCTGATTTTTTTGTCTTTGGTCTGTTCGTTCAACATTTAATGCAGGTTTCAACAAGCCGCATGCCAGCTTTGTGTCCTTGCCAATTCTAATAGAATACAAAAATGTTCTCCTGGGTGTGTTGATAGAATTAATGAAACAAAGACCTTGCTGTGTTTTTAAAAGTAAAACAGTTCAGTACAATTCTAACAAAGAATTGCATGTTAGAATTAGCAAGCACTGAGCATTAATGAGAAAGTTAATGCTTAAATCATACTAAGGTCAGTGTGAGAATTGTGAAAAGGAAATAAATGCAACAGATAAATCTGATGCAGCAGGAACAGAGGTCCTGGTGTCCCGGTGACTTGCTATGTCACTTTCAGAATAAAACACCCACTCTAAGACACTCGTTGGTCACTAATGTAGCGCTGTCTGCTTGCATGCTGGAGCTAAGTTCATACATTATCACTTTGACCCTGAGGCTAAGAGCTAAGTCCCAGTTCTGTCTGCCTTAACTTAGCTCATTCACATTTCACCTCCGGCCACCGCTCTCCACTGTGCTGCTGTGAGAACTGTTTGAATAAAGCCCCAACTAAATTAGAAAAATAACTCTGCCTACTAGAATACATGTTGTTCATCTTACAAGTTTTTACGTGTTTTTCATTTTTGTACAATATAAATGAAGCAGCAGTGGGAGCCACCAGCTGAATGTTTATCAGAGCTGGGGCCTCATTAAGACACAATGCGCTCCTTGACCTTGGCAGACAACTGTGGCTGTACTAATGCTTCACCCAGTGGCATCCCAATCACAAATGCAAAGTGCGCTTTTCTCAAGGACAAGGCAGATTTTTGACAAAGGAAGAATCCGGCATTGCCTCTGTATACATTCTGTCAAGCACAACTGTGTAGGAAGTCCCAGAGCATTCAGCTGGAGACTGAGCACATCAAATAGCAAAATGTCAAAATGAAAGATTGGATTTATCAATATGAACATATGCCTGGCTGCGGAATGCATTTGTATTAATGGAGCAGGAGCTCTCTAGACACCCCCAAATGTTTCTTGATTTATGGCAGAAGCAATTACATCTTGCCAGTGTACCGACGCTTGATGGGCGAATCAGTGCAGGTAATTAGAAAGAATAATGAAACAGAGAGCCAAGGGAATGAATCCCTGCATCAAAAAAATCTAATCAAAGATAAATGGACTATCCATATTACCTAGTCATTATGCCAGAAAGATTATTGTTTTAAAACCCTCTGTGCACCAGCTATGGACTCTTCCTCAAACAAAAGCCATTACTGTGCTGACACTTCCGACTTGTTTGCAGACTGATTGATATTCCTTGGCTTGTGAGCATTCCTCCAGATGTGTTTTCAATTTCTGGTGAGACAATGAATGGGAGTATTTCATACTGACAAAACAGTTATTGATGGCTTTTTTAAAATAAAATGTTATTAAAATGCACCCCAAAGCATATGCTTGAGCTCAGACACAGGCACACACACACACACACACAAATACATGATGCTCTGTGTGTTTGTTAATTTAACCGGTGCATTAAATTGCACTTATGGAACTGAGAAACTAAAATAAGGATATCTATACAGTCAACGCTAAACCCTTTAAAGCAGAATCAGCTGTAACTACAAAGAAATCCTCTCCTCAGTTCTACACTCTGTATAGCTGTATTAAGGTGTTTCCTTACAATCCTGCAGCCGTGGACACAAAAAGAAACACTTAAGTCCTGTATATCATTTCTTTAAACTGTCAAAGGGAGCGGAGGATTGGACAGTGGTGCTAAATATAATAGGCAGTATGAGACCATAAGAAGAGATAGGGATAATAACAGGATACAGCAAGAGGAAAATCACAGGCCTCAGGGAAGAGGGGCCTATCGATCGTAAAGGGCCTACAGGCCTTATAGGCCATATTCCAGATCACCTCAACAAGACGATTGACACTGTAGAGACAAGAAATCTCCTAGGACCCTTGTCCTACATAAGACAGAAACCACCAAGCCACAGCAGTCTGGAAAACAAGCAGAGGCAGGAAAGGAAGAAGATGACCCCTCTTGGCTTGTACCAGAGGTGAGAAGGGCGAAGATGAAATGCCACAGTTCCCTGAAGGACCAGAAATCTGTATAGTGATGGATGAGTGGGAAGGTATGAAAAAGGGTATTCCTGAATCAGGTGTCCCCACTGACTACTCTAAACACTTATGATCTAAACTTGAGCAGGCCCAAGAGTAACATCAACACAGATAAAAACAATGACTAACAATGAGCAATGATTAACAGTGACCAAAGTAATGGTAGTAATCAAGTAAATGTAATCAAGACAATGATTTTAAGAATGTGTAAATGATGAGATGAAATATGTAAACGTGATTGGGTTTTGTGAAATTAGAAAATAGATCTTTTAAAATGTGATTGTCGTTCATTTGAACATGCTGATAAATCTGAGCCTGTCTGTTGAAATCACAAGATGTTTTTCAGTTAATAGCTGCAAAGTCAGGGGTATGGTGGAGCCGAGTTATGAGTCATCCGCAGATGATCAGGAAATGAGGGAAGGAGAAGAGCATCTGAAATCTCAAATGCAAAAGTAAGTGAAAAGCATCTTGTGACACATCAGCACTTACTGGAAGAAGATGACTTTTACCATTATGCACGTTCACCCTGAGCCCCAGATCGTCATGCCATGATTCTGACCAATGGGAAAAGATTTTATCGTTGTGTATGGTAAAGCAGAGTCTGCTTTGCTTTTCTGGGAGAATCTCTGTTGCGCTGAATCATGATTTAACAGAGCTTACTCATACTGAGTGGATCCTGGCTGTCTGGGCTTGGAGCTTAGGACAAGGAGACAAAGAACAGAGGACTCAGTGATGGACTTCAAGAAGATCCAGGACAAACGGAAAATCAAATGAATGAAAATGGAAAGAAGCTTCAACCAAGTCCTAGACACCATTCTACCCACAGGAGACCCAGAAATTCTCCTAATGATCATGGCCCTGCTCTCTTCCCAAGGCTCATAGAGACTGTGAGTACTGTCTTAGTAGACAACGGGACAGAACTGAGTTGATTTAAATATTTGACTCCTACTGTAATTGTAATTTTGGTCATTTTGCTGGTTCATTGTTTGCTTTGCTATTGCTAAATAAAGCATCTAAATTGAAGTTAAAAGCAAACTCTCCTTGTTTTTCTTACACATTGAATAAGGGATTTTATAGGATATCAGGAGTCTTTCCTCACTGATGTGTGTGGCTAAGCCAGGTCCACAGATGAAACACTCTAAACTTAACTTCTCCTTAGCAGTCAAAGTATATTTACAGCTAAAATAATTTCCAGCAACCAGATCAACTGTTACAATAAGGAGGAAGCTGCCGTTAACTAAAGTGACGTTAGTGGTGTTGTGTTTTCAGGTTGGCGGGAGCTTTTAATGAGTTAGCAGGGAGAGACTTTGGGATAGAAAACAGTTAAAAGCTGGATGAGTTCCTCCGCCTCAACCTAGATTTATTATTAGAAACCTGTGTTATTTAACACTAGACAGGCTAGTTTTATCATTTTAAAGTGAGGGTTGAGCCGGACTCTTTTACTGGAGTTCCAGGGTAACAAAATATATGTAAGTACAGAATTGCTTAATTCTACAAAGGAGTAATTTTGTAAGCAAGATTATCGAATGTTGAGGGCATGAAGACTGAACTACTGAAGCATACATGATATACAGTATATACTGTAATATAGTAGTGCTGCATAGAGTAGGATGCACAAAAAGTGAAATGACAATATTTTAGCTTAGACTTAAAGGAATAGACTGATATTTTGGGAAATAAGCTTACTTGTTACTGAAAGTTACATGAGAAGACTGATGGTACAATTAGCACGGCTTAGCACGATAGAAACAGTGCATCTGAGCCTCACAAATTAACATTACAATTGTTTTTGTAAATAGTTTAATTTTATTCAATGACAGTGACTTCCTGGAGTTTCTGCTTGTGGCCTCAGTGACTACAGGAGACAGGAAGTGTTAATTACTGAGCTTTACAAGTGGTAGGCAGGTTTATTTACATTTGGACTTTCTGTTTTTCCTAGGTGTGTGCTACAGTAACTAGCTGGCTCTAGCTTAATGGTTTGCATGTAGACATGACAGCAGTATATGTTCTTTTGCAGCAAGAAAGAGAATAAGTGCATTTTCTCAAAAATGGCGAACAGTTATGTTAGAGGTAAACTTATTTGCAGCTTTCAACCCAAATCTTATTTGCACAGACTGTCACCAACATTACATTTGGTTTTGTTTAATAACAAATGTATGTTTATACCACAGTAAATAAAATTTTGTTCAATATTAGTCTAAAAAATAAAGTGTCATCTTCACACATTCCTTAAACTGTGTCATGGTGGGATGTGTTTTGAATAGATACAGGAGGGCTTTAAAGTCCTATTTTTCAAAATGACTCCCATAATAGTCAAAGATGACAACAGGCATAGTTTCAGCTTTCACATTTGATGCTTTATTTAAACAACAAAGTGTTCACTGAGATAAGTTCAGGGTATCAGGGGCAGAATGTGATGGATCTGGCTCATTAGAAAGTGGCAAATGTAGAGAGACTGTTTCAGTTCAGTTTCTTGTCCATTTGAGGCCAGAAAGAACCAGCAGCCAACAGTCTAATCACAGGCTCAGCAGCAATCACACACTTTAGTTTGTAATCACTGATCACTGATCAACACACACACAAACCAGTGTCTGCACATACACTCCAGCAAAAATCTAATCGTTGTTTGTGAGACTTTTTATGAAAATGCTTAAATTTAAAGATGCTGCATATGATTCATGTATCAGTCTTTAAGAACCTATAACCTCACCATTATGCAACATATAGTAGGCATGCACTACAGTAAGTGATGCCTGTATTCTCCTCACACACACACTAATCCCTGCTGCCAGTGTTTTCTCCAAAAAGAACAAAGTCATTGTTGGCAGGGGGATCAAAGCATGCAGATGGCCAGACTGGAATTTGCTTTCAGAGCAGAACATCACACTGGCCATTGTTAATGTCACCAAAAGCAAACCAGTCCTGGATCCGAGCTTTCACAGTCTGCTATTGGACAAAGATACCATGCTTTACATCTCATCACTGTCAGAGAGAATATGATGTTGTGGGGTCAGAATGGGGCTGACTTGTAGCATTTTGACATTTGCCAGAAAAGAGTGAGAGAGAAAGCGAGAGAGAGAAAGAGAGAGAGAGAAGTGGAAGTCTGGGGGCAAACAACATCAAAGCAGCACGTCCGGTCCCTCCTGTTAATGCCCCTTTTTGCTCGATTGTAATTAAAGATAGAGGCGTACGCAAGCAGTATGCCTCCCAGAGAAAATAATTATGTGCATGCATATATGTGTGTGTGTGTGTGTGTGTGTGTGTGTGTGTGTGTGTGTGTGGTGGTGGGGTTGAATGTAAGACTGTGCAGTGGCTGAGGTGTCTGTGCATGGAGGGATGGGAAGCCACATGGGGAATGCAGCAGCTGAGGTCAGAGAGGGCGCAGAGGACTGCAGGTCATCGCTCCTCTTCATACCGCTCTCTATTCGAAATCCCTCACACACACACACACACACACACAGAACGAAACACACTCCCTAATGGCTGATTATGAGGCAGAAAGAGAGAAAGAGACTGGGGGGGTTGAGTGTGGAGGAGCTTCTTGTAACAACTCTCCCCCCAGAGTGTAGTCAGAGTGTAATGTTTGAGGGAGAGAGGATGAAACTGGTCCATCAGTTGAAGCTGTATTTACTGGCACATACCACCGCTGTGAATCATCAGTGAGCAGGAA
>NW_018127892.1:2558598-2567084 GCF_001952655.1 Monopterus albus | reverse complement strand
TACATATATATATATATATATATACAGCCAGATAGTGATCCATGTTTGTTTGTAATAAACAAACAAGTTAGTTAAACGTCCAGAAAACAAGTATATGACAAATATGTCAAACAGGATAAAGAGAGAATTGATTAGAACACCCAAACTAATCCTAAAAATTCAGCGACATAAAAGAGACATCCCTGACCATGATAAAAGTACCTGAGATCATCTCTACTGAACTCTCTATTAAATGAAGTGATAAAAAATCCCGAGGACAAACAATGTTTTGTGGCAAACTCATATAGATAACAAGACTGTCAGAAAGTTTTCTTAGGTGCATCTGTTACTTTTGGACAGAGCCAGGCTTGTTGTTGATCCTGTTCACAGTTTTTGTGCTAAGCTATGCTAACCATCCACTGGCTGTAGCCACATGTTTACTGGACAGATATCAGAATGGCATTTATCTTCTTAACTCTCAGCACAAAATCAAATAAGCATGAACTATTGCTTTTAATGCCACCAGCAATAAGAGTAAAATGGTCATTCAAGACAATTAATACAGACCAACATGTAGCATATTAATACACATCGTAATAATCTGAAAGAATCAATTGTAAAAGTCACTTTTATTTATAACACACGTTTTTAAACACCATCTGTTGGACAAAGTGTGGTACAATACTAATAAACAATTAGTAATAACAATAACAAAATAATAACAAAGGTAAACAAGCAAAATACTGTACAACAATACACACCTCAACATGCTGATTTCCAAAACACACTCTCAAACTGTAGTAAAAGCCAAGGAATGAAAATACATCTTAAGACTGAAGGTGCCAACCTTACTCCATATCGTAGGGGTCATAAATGCAACAGCACATCTATTTCTTAATCTTATGCTTGGTACAGTCAGAAGTGACTGAGCAGCAGATCTAAGAGGCCTTGCAGGAAGACATGCTTGCAAAGAATTAGACAAATAAGAAGGAGCAAGCCGATTCAACAATTTAAAAGTCAAACATAAAACCTTAAACTGGATTCTGAAATAGACAGGGAGCCAGTGCAGAGAAGCCATCGTAGTATCTGTCAAAACCCTGATGGCTGCATTTTAAACCAACTGCAGTGAGGCATTACAGGACTGGTTAATGACAACATCAAGAGCCAACATAAAGAATCAATAACAAAATGATCACATGAACACTTGAATAAAACTTGTGTTAAGTCAACGACAGCATCATTAAAATGATTGCCGTCATCCATGCATGAAAGAAAAAACTCTCCTCAGGTATTGAATCATTTAATAAGCTGTCCATTGTTAAGGAGCGGTCTCATGAAATGAAAGAACTCATGAAGCTTCAGATTGCTTTTATTACTTTGAAACCAAAATGAAAATGGAAGCTACTCTTTTGTTCCTTTTTTTTTTTTTAACCAACGTGACAGAGCTTGTTTGAACTACAGATTGCTTGCTCGCTCCATTTTTCAGCCGTGGCATCTATTTTATGTGAAAGGGTAAGAAAGTCTATTGAAAGTTAATTCGAATGTTTGATTAATGAGCACTGGAGGATGCACTCTAATCTGTGTGCTGTTCGACTGTTCCATTTCAAGCCACACAGGTAATTATTCCCTGGTGTTTCCTGGAGTAAATGTTTTTGTTGCACCTTCCCATTCAACGACAACAGTTGTCGTGGTGTCAGGAAAAGAGTGTGGGATAGGTAATATGCTGGTCGTCTAGTGTGGTTTCATTCAATCATTATTTGAAGCAAACCTAGTACTGAAAAATTAACATTCACTTCTGCTGTCAAACCATGCTGCACTTGTCGTTTTACAGATGGTAACTGAATATGCGATTAATTAAAGACAGCATCAGTTCATCTAATAATAATTCAGTTTAATTTGATTTTTTATATAGCACTGGGTAGGCTTGTTCCTCACTCTATCTATTAGGCAGTAGTTGTGGGATGGAGGCAGGCTGCCTATGTATTCAAAGGGCTATATATCAAATATTTGTATCCTTTATGATCCCCAATCAATTTGGAGCAAAGCAAGACCAGATGTTCTATTTTTCTGGCCAATATCAGCAAGAAGCAGACAGTTTGGTGTATTGTATTTAGTGCCTTAATGGTTCTGAGTCTTATGTATGTGAAATTGAATGAAAAAGAATTGATTTGTCCAGTAGTTTTGCTGACCTGCTTTCATCAGAATCAGAATCAGAATGAGCTTTATTGGCCAGGTGTGTTGGACACTCGAGGAATTTGACTCTGGTACAGCAGCTCTCAGTGTGCATGTACATGTCCTTATGTAAGGCTTGAGAGCGTAGACGCCGGTCTGGAGGACGACCAAGGTGCTGGACTGAGGATGGTTGGGACGGTGACTGCAGCGGTGGCTGGTGGACAGGATGGGACGGTGGCTGCAGCGGCGGCGCAGCTGGGATTGAGTACCCAGAGCCAGGGGCTGGGATGATGGCGAACCCCTCTGATGCAGGAAGCAGGGCGGTGGTGTCGGCGAACCCCTCTGGTGCAGGAAGCAGGGCATTGGTGGCGAACCCCTCTGGTGCAGGAAGCAGTTTGGTGTTGTCGGCGAACCCCCTGGGGCAGGAACTGGAACTGACAAAGAGGCGGCGTCGGTGCACCGGCCGACCCGCTTGGAGGCAGGAACTGGAACTGACGAAGAGGCAGGAACTGAAGGAGACGGGGTGGCGTCGGCGTGCCGGCAGACCCGCCCGGAGGGTGATGGAGACTCTGTGCCCTTTAACAGCGGCACTGAATCTGGAGCCGGTGGCTGGTAAACTGAAGTCAAAATGTGGGACTGCTCTGCAGTTTCCATGACCCACTAGGACACTGGTGGACACAATATTTAGCTTTATTTTGAAAATCTTGCCCCATTCTAATGAATGGGAAAATTCTACTTCAGCATAATTTCAGCTATCCAAATGTTCAGCTCTTCAAGGACATTCATGCTTCTCTTCAGAATTTTTATACACTTCACACTTCTGAAATATTTAGCTTTATTTTGAAAATCTTGCCCCATTCAAATAAATGGGAAAATTCAAACTTCAGCATACATTCAGCTAGCAAAAGCATTCAGGTGTCAAAATGTTCAGCATTTTCAGGGCAATTTGTCAGCACTCAGCATCCATAGGCATTTTCTATTTATTATTATTATTCTGATTTTTTCCGTCCGTTTTTCGGCACTTGATCCGTGTGTTTTTTGCAGATAAATATAGAGTAGCAGGAGCCAGTCTGTTATTTTATTATCTGTTTATGCTGGTGTTTATTTTTTTGAGTGAGACTATAGCTACATTTGTCCTGGCTGTTTTTGTAAGTCAGTCTAATACTCCCAACAGATCACCCAGACACAGCATACATCTGCTAAATATACTTCACTCAATGATCTACTTTAAAAAAAATCAAACAAACAGATGTGTGCCAAAAGCCAGTTATCCCTCTTTTTGGGGGTAAGGATATGGGGGGGATTACTTGTTACGTACTTCTTGGATGTTACGTCAACGGGTGATAGATCAAAGGACTCAGCCAACGTTAAAGTTTGGTTTGCAAGTTTATTTCACTGGACGATTTCACAAAACCGGAGACACACAGTAAAACCATTTTGCTGCCCGTACATCCACTGACCATCCTCTGAACGTGAGCAGATGCATTCAACAGGACAGATGCGATTTTTAATTATGCTACGCTGAAAAAACTTAGGAAAAATTATGCTACGTATTCAGCAATATGCGAGGCTCGTGACTGTGATCACTAAAAGAAATGTGAGTTACCAACGGATTACTTTAGATATCTCAAAAACTAAAACCCTCGAGAACACCATCTCTCTTTACAAGTCAACGTAAGTGTACAGTTTATAACTCTAATTCCAAACCATAAATGTGAGGCATAAAATGCGCCATCAAAATAATTTTCCACATTGTCTGTTTGTTAGCTAATCTCTGATTTACAAAAAAAAAAAAACTCATATTAATCCCAATCTGACCCCAGAAACACACACACTTTCCTGGCTCACATACAGGCTGCACTCTGGATCACCTACAATAAATTCACAACTATTTTGATAATCGTAACAAAATAACATGAAAAGATGAGAAAAAGAAATTAAGAAACAGTTAGAGAGGAGGAGAGGCAATGAGTTGGGTCCATAATGGCATCTTAACATCTAAGAAGAACAGAAATAAGAAGATGGCAGAGAAGAGGAGATGGGAGGCGTAATGACATATGAATATTTGGAAATGGTCAGTATAATTTTATTTGCTTTAAAAATTTAGTTGTACCGGTCTGGTACAGACACAAACACCATTAGGACCGATTATAACAATAAACTAAATTCAACCCTTGTACGTACCATTAATACATTATAACAGCTTGATACCGAATCACATGATGGAGACCATTCTGCCCACAGATGTATTAAGGGGAAACAGTAGATTTTTCAATGTCTGTACTGTGAGAATGCCATAACGTTAATACATTAATTTATTCTATTGAATAAATGAAATAAAATCACATGCAATTACAAACACACCTTTCATCTAGACACGCTTTTATTAGGAGATGGAAATCGCCTCAAGGCATTTTACAAATGAACACATTTATTAGCACTTTTATTCTATTTCAGAATCTGTGTGTATGTACATGCACATGTGTGTTTATGGATCTGTTCATGTTTGGTTGCTTAAATGTATCTGCCCAATCCGTGCCACAGCTTCACCGGCTCCTGTGGAGTGTTGACCATGTCCATCCAGTGATGGAGTCGAGGGCCTCTGGTGTACATGAAGGGCCCTAACACCAGCACTCCCAGTAGGACTGGAGGCTCTGGAAGAAAGATATATGAATGTCACTGTGTCAGTGTTTTGTATCTTATTTGCAGCAATATTAGTGTCCTGCACCCCGTTAAAGGTGAAATTCATTTTATTTTCTATATAGCGGCAGATCACAACACAGAAAAAGGCATGATGAAGTCGTACCAAAGTCAGTGGCATTAACCACCAAGCTATGGATTTCAGCCATTTCAGCATTTTCAGAGCAATTCTTCAGCAATCAGCATCCACACACATTTTCTTCAGGAAATGCATTTGTCTAGTTGAGTAATGAAATTACTTAATACACTGAGTAATTATATTAATTGGAATCAAAAATCACATGATCATTATTTTAAACACTAATAATCAGTGGTGGTATGGTGAAGGTCTACGTGTAAGAACATTGCTAATGATCTAACCTTTGAAGGATTTGTAAAAATGTCCACAGGGAGGTTTCTGTTGTATTCTCAACATACAGTGCCATGACGCTGAAGGTATGCAGGTCTTGTTTTGGTGGTACATGCTGATTTTGGTATGTGATATGTCACTGCTGCTTTGTTGTGTTACTGGCTTATGGCACTGTATGGTGATGTAACGACATTTTAGTCCTGTACCACTAACTTAATGACCATAGCCTTGATGATGTACACCCATCAGCCATGACCACCTGCCTAATACTGTATGCACAAGAGTCAACGCAGCAGTTGGTTGGTGCCCATGTCACTCTGCAGCTCACTGTGCATCCTCTGGGAATCTGTTTGCCTCCATAGTTAATCTGTCAGGAAGAGCACAAATGTATCTACCATTCAGTGAATAAAAAATATCTAAAGGAGTGAAAACTCTGGTCATAAGGACAAGTTAGAGATAGTTTTTTAGACAAATTCAACAGCCTCCTCACTCTAGGTGTGATAACATCACTATCGCCTCTGAATGTTTCTCTTCATAGAGACCAATAAACAGTAGTTCTCATTTTCACCTATTTTAACAAAGTGAGCCTTTGTTGTCCATGACCCTGTCAATGGTTCACTGTTTGTCCTTTCTTAGACCACTTTTGCTAGATACTAACCTAGCAGCCCAGGCTGGGAACATCCAACAAGACCTGCAGTCTGGGAGATGATATGACCCACTTATCAGCCATCACAGTTGACCCTCATCAAAGTCACTCAGATCCTTATGTTTGTCTATTTTTCATGCTTCCAACACATCAAACCTTGAGGAATGAGTGTTAACCTGCTGCCTAATTTACCCCACACACTGACATGCGCCATTGTAATGAGATAGTCAATGTTATTCACTTCACCTGTCATGGCTGAGCGGTGTATATACAACTTTATTGGAATGTGAGAAGTGACCTTTGTCAGTGGAGCAGCATTGATGTACTGTGTATCAGCCATTCCATTAGCATAGACATTACCATTATATACTGCTGGAAAATGGTATGCCAGTGGATGACAGCAACTTAATCAAAAGCATTTGCCAGTTGTTATATTGTGATGTTATAGGACAGTGCAACATGTGTAACATAATGCGTTTGAGGGCCATAAGTCAGTAAAGAGAAAGTGGCACAGTCAACACTGGTTATCAGTCATCTTTCAGTCGAGGCACTGCTGACACACTTTAACCATACCTCAGTGCATTTGGACGAGACCTGGGGTTTTGTGATTGCATGATGCACACCTGAGCTCAGATGGAATCATTCTTACCTGTCAAGCCAAAAGGAAAGTGAAGGTGTTGCTTCTCTAATGTCTGGATGAATTGAATCAACCAGTGTAGATGTCACTGGTGTCTCCTTATAACTTTTGTTGTGTGTTGTTGGAATGTAGAATGAAGCCAATGAACAAAAAGTAATTATCTAACATGTGCTGACATGTTAGACATGTGCTGTCTAACAAGTAAGAAATGTTAAACCTGAAAAATCAAATCTGTGCATTTACAGCAGTGCTGGGTGTATACATGTGAATTTTATCTCGTCTGTGATGGAGGTTAGCTCAGTTCATCTCCTCCAGGGTGTCCTGGCTCAACTCTCCAACTGAGCCATGTCTCTTTCACCAGTTTGCTAATCCTGTCAGCAACCCTGCTCTTGATGTTTCCACCCCAGAACTTAAAGAACAGGGCACTGAACAACACTGATTGTTAGGACATATGTTGAGCTGTATACAGTATGCATGAGCCTCCTGAAGCAGAGCTGCTATTGTGGACTGCACTGGCTTGATGAGGGGTGAGTGGCCTGAATTCTTTTAACGGAATTCAAAATTTCTCCAGATTTGGTTTTCCAAGTATGATTTAAATAATAATAAAACACATTAACTGATCTTTTTTAATCCATGTGATCTAAATGGAGATAAAGGAGTCCCTGATTCATGCTCTTTGAAGTTCAAACTGCAGCCTGGGGAAAAGGATCAGGTCAGACTGACTTTACTCACCAAATATCTATTCAGAAATAGCTGCCTGTGCCTGATTCACTCCATTACATTTCCTGGCTCTTTTCATTAAGCTTATAGCCTGCTTTTACTGCACAAAGCCTGAGTGACAAAACCAGGCTTTAATAGAGAATGTGGGTATTACCTATTTAATAAACCTGATAACATAAGGTTAGAATTTTTAATATGGACATTATGGAAGTTCGTTTACTGTGCCATTTGGCTAAAATCATATAGTGCTTTCAACACAGTTAAAAGATATTTAGAGATTTCTACTAACTCGATTTCCTTGAGCTGTTACCCTCTAAACGCTGCATTACTGTGTGTTGTATGATTCTTCACACTGGACACAATGACATCAAAAACACATTTGTAATAAGCTCACTATTCCATAATTAGGCAACATGGATCACTGCAATACATGTCTAAAAGTTGATATCTAGTGAGTTAATTAGTAATATAGTCTATACTTTTATACACATGCAGTTTGTTTTGTTTTATTATTTATTGGTGCATATTCTGAAAAACAATGGAAAACCAACAATAACTTAGCATGAAGGAAAGATCACTGCAGAGGCACCGCTAGTTCTCTGTGGAAGAAAGCAGAATGTTTAAACAGTAGTTGCTTACTGCTACACCACAAGCAAGCAGAATCCTTTTTAGAGCTACATCAGTAAATAATGTAGGATTGAAACCCGAAAGAACTATTTCTTAATCTGTCATCTGTTTCCCCTTTAGCAAAAGTAGCATTTATCTCAGCGTGAATGACTTTGTTGCAATTAGATTATCTTAAAATGTTTGAGTAGAATTAAAGCTACAACTATTAAAATGCCTCAAAGAGGGAAAAGAGCTAATAGATCAGAAGCGAATGAGGATGTTGAGGCAGAAGAGGATTATATTTCACCGGCGCAAGTAACAGAGATGTTGAGTCAGCAGAAGCAGATGTAGACCGCACTGTTGAGCCAACAACAAGATAACTTCAAAGGTTTTGTGCAACTACTTATGGAGACAAATAACAAGAGACTCGACGACATGACCAGAGAAATACAGGAGATAAAAACGAGTTTGCAGTTTACCCAGCGAGATGTGGATGTGATTAAAGCAGCCATGGGTGAACAGAAAATACAAACCAAGGAAACAAGGGATGATGTCTACAAAACTTGTGAGAGTCTAATAGCCATAACGGATAAAATGGAGCATTTGGAAGTACAGTCCAAGTGAAAAAACCTGATCTTCGAGGGAATCAAGGAGTCAGCTGGAGAAAGCTGGACGGA
>NW_018127892.1:2527561-2557230 GCF_001952655.1 Monopterus albus | reverse complement strand
GCAGCAGGGAAGTGCTTGTTACGTTGTATAGTATTTGGGATTTTGGCTTTATAGACGTTGCTGCTTTAACTGACTGATAAGACGTCTGTGTTTATGTATAAAGCCAGGAACAATTTATTACCTGGTGGAATTCAAAAACTATTTAATGAAAGGGAAGGGGGATACAATTTAAGGGGTCAGTTAAATTTAAAAATTCATGTTATATGTACAACCAAAAAAAGATTTTGTATTTCCATAAGTGGGGTAAAACTATGGAATAATTTAAGTGTAGACATAAAAAATAGTACTAGAATTGATGAGTTTAAACATAAATATAAAGGTATGTGTCAATCAAGATATATGCAAGAACAGGTTTAATGATTAATTAGATGGAACATTGTGGGTGTGGTGTATGAATGTTAACACTTTGTAATAATTCTTTAGTATATTACTTGTGTGGTGTAGAAGATAATTATTTAAGAATGTAATTATGTAAGAATGTTAACACTGTTATATTTTTTTAGTATATTACTTGTGTGGTGTAGAAGATAATTATTTATGTAGAGATACTGCTTGCAAACCAATGATGGTAAGATGATGTCATGGGGTAGGACTGGATAAGTCTGACTTCTTCCTACTCCATTCAAGCATGTATTAGGTATAAGCAAATTGATATTGGATTAGCATTTGTTGGATATGTGTAAAATTATGTGTGTTGACATATCAACTGTCTTTACATGCTTGAAAGAATAAATCAAATCAAATCAAATCAAGGGTGGAGATGTGTCAATATGATTGTGTGTTTGTTGTTGCAGGTCTGATCAGAACTGTTACGCAATGGCTCAAGGCTGCCTCAAGTGTTTAAAGTACACCATGTGTGTCACCAACTTCCTTTGTTTTGTACGTATGTCTCAGTCACTCAGCATCACATTCAGAAGTCATGATGGTACATGTTGTTAGTATCTAGTTTTATCAAATAAAGTTGTTAGGGGCTATGTAGAAATGTTGAGGTACAGCTTAACAGGTACAGGTAAGCAAATTGATACTGGATTAGCATTTGTTGGATATGTGTAAAATTATGTGTTGACATAACTGTCTTTACGTGCTTGAAAGAATAAATCAAATCAAATAAAATCAACGCTTGATTGCTTTTGCTGTGCAGCACTGCATTCATGTATCATAGGGAGGTAAACATCATTTGAAAATAATTAAATCATCTCAGGGTGATTGCTTACATAAAACAGGAACCCAAACAAACCAAACAACTGCAATGATGTGCAAAACGAGTATAAAGAGATACAAAATGACTATAATGAAAACAACTATTTAATGCAAAAATAACTACAATGGGATGTAAAATGAGTACAAAATGGTAACACAAAACAACTTGAGTGATGCACAAGATGCAAAACAACTAAATAAGAATGCAAAACTCCTAAATAGATTCAAATCCACCACAAAGTAACCCCAAAATAATGCAAAACAATGACATAGTGATACAGAACAGTCACATAATGAATAAATCAAATAAGAGACACAAATAACAACAGCATGACCACTAACTGATGCTAAATTGTCATAAAGAGAAGCAAAACCAGAGATAGACACAAAACAACTACTACTCTTAATCATAGTCTCATAGTCTGTCTAATTGGAGCTATAACTAGTAGATACAGTTCACTCCCTAAAGCAGGCATCACGAAAACTGGAAAGGAAGAGGAATTCAACTAAGTTTGAAGATTTTTTTCTATGTTGAAAAAGATAGTTTAATAACATATAAAAAGCCCTTCATAGTGCCAGAACGGCATATTATTCATCACTAAAAGAGGAAAATAAGAACAACCTGAAGTTTCTTCTCAGCGCTGTAGCCAGGCTGACAAAGAGCCACTGTGCTGTTGAGCTTAATATTCCCTTAGATCTCAGCGGCAATGACTTCAATGAGGTTCTTTACAAATAAAATCACAACTGTTAGAGAAAAAAGTGACCATATCCTTCCCACAACTCTCACAGATGTATCATCAAGTACTACAGCTTTAGAAACATCTGTAAGCCTTCATTTATATTTAGGTTCAAGGTTCAAGGATTTTATTGTCGAGTCACTATATGTGCAGGACATACAGAAATCAAATACCGTTTCTCTCTCACCTAGTATTGGGTGCCATTACATTTAGGAACTAAAATAAAATAAAGTAGAATAAAAAATAGAATAAGAACTGGATTAACATAATTAGGATAAATCTAAACGGTACAGCCAATAAGCTGTGACTCAAAACCGTGTACAGTCAGTGTCAGTAGTGCAAACAATAATAGGAGATTGTCAGATGGTTCAGCATCACCAGGGTGTTGGAGCAGATTTACATATAATATAACAGAAGGTAAAACAGCAGAAGTAGATTTTTTTTTATTTGCTGCTTCTCTCTGAGCTCACCTCAACAATTGCTTCATCTAAACCATCAACATGTCTCTTAGACCCCATCCCAACCAGGCTGCTCAAAGACATTTTACTTCTAATCAACACATCCATGTTAGAGCTGAACAACTTCTCTATATTAACAGGCTATGTTCCACAGGCTTTTAAGGTTACTGTAATCAAACCTCTAGTCAAAAAGCCTACTCTTGACCCAGGTATTCTGGCTAATTATAGACCGATATCCAATCTCCTGTTTATTTATAAATCCTTGAAAAAAGCAGCTGAAAAGCAGTTAAGTGACCACCTACACAGGAATAATTGGGGGGAAGATTTTCAGTCTGGTTTTAGAGTTTTAAGTGACCACCTACACAGGAATAATTTGTGTGAAGATTTTCAGTCTGGTTTTAGAGTCTATCATAGTACAGAAACTGCACTGGTGAAAGTCACCAACAATCTCCTCCTAGCCTCAGACTAAGGACTTCGCTCTATACTTGTCCTGTTAGATCTTAGTGCTGCTTTTGACACCACTGATCACAGCATCTTATTGCATTTACTTATTCATTTCTTATCTTACAAATGCTTATCTAGATAGATTCCAGTTTGTTCACGTTAATGATAAATCTTGCACACAGACTCTAGTTAGTCATGGAGTTCCACAGAGTACTGTGCTAGGTCCAGTTCTCTTCACTTTATACATGCTCCCTTTAGGCAGTATTATTAAGAAACACATCATAGATTTACATTGCCCCACAGATGATACTCAGTTATATTTATCTATTAACCCAGATGAATCAGATCAGTTGGTCAAACTTCAAATATACTATATAATAGAGATGTAATAGAATTATACTATCTAACCATATAGTTACTCGAGATGACATAGCTCTGGCTTCCAGAACTACTGTGAGGAACCTTGTAGTTATTTTTGACCAGGATATGTCATTTAAACCACACATAAACCAAGTTTCTAAAACTGCCTTTTTTCACTTGCAAAAATCAGGAGCATCCTCTTATAATAATAAGTTGTCGATATTAGAATATTTAGTGACAAAATAACTTTGTGATGAAGAGGAAATCAGTAAAGAATCCTACGGCAGCACAAATTAAAGGTGTCGGGGAATTACCAGCATCTGCGGTGTTGCCACTTCCTGCTCAGACCAGGTTAAATGTGAAAGGTGCAGTTGTGTTCTGTGCTATTTTCTGGCTCTGCAAAGTGATGCAGTATGAGCAATTTGACCTTAATATCAACCCCTCAAGCTGAAAAACTATTTGAGGCCAGATAAATTTTTCCTGCTTAACCATAGTGTCCATCAATGCTCATGCACACATTTGTGTGTATGAGCATTGATGGGGACTGTGTAAAACTGTCAGGGATGGTGGGTGTTCCCTTGTTCTAGCGAAACTGAGCCTGTGGTCAGCAGCCAGTTGGCCCATCACCTAATATCATTAAAGCCTTTCTTTTACTGACTAGTGGATCTCTGTGGACCAGGAAAAAAGATAACTGAATGTGTTACCTCGTCCCAAGCTAATTTAAGGTGCTGTATATTGTCTTTGCTGGGGTGATGCTGCGCCTCCCACACAGGGACATCTTTTCTGGAGAAGCTTTTATGACAGATCTGCTCTGCACTGTCTTCTCTACAGGGAACACTGTGGTGCAGGAACATTTTGAGAGGTATTGTATTTGCTGCTAAACCTGTGCACCCACACTGTGCACCAGTGATCGAGTTTTATGCCATCCACCACAGTAAGTGTTGTAATTGGTGGTATTAACTGCATGTTATTTAAATGGAATGGAATGGAGTATGATAGTTACAGTATGAGGTGCCAAAGGGCCATTAATTAGCTACTTCTTTTGTACCTAAAATAACAGATTTTTTTTAATATGTAAAGCACAAAGAAGTGTAATCCTGGTGTTTAAAATACTTTACATCTTTTCATTAATGTATTTAGCACTGTAAACTGCTAAAACACACTGGGGACAAAACTACTGGTGGATATGGAGCTAAACCAAAAAACCCTGAAGCTCTACTCTATTGTATAATCAGAATAAGCAATACTGAATCGGCTATTGCTGAAGCCAGTGCTTTGAAAACCTTTGTAAAGGCACATTTTTGTTGGCTTCCTACTAAATTACAGTGATAACAAAAGAAGATCATTCTAGCATCACAAGCCTTAAAAGGCACCAAAACTGGTGCAAAGTATCTTTGTTGGCAACAGCTGTAACAAGCATTTCTGTCACCATGAAATGAATTAGGCAAAAAAAAGAAAGAGAGAGAGCTTATCAAAGTTGGTCAGCTAGTTTTTCTGACATTTGACTTGCCAGAAATTTAATCACTGGAGCGTTTTATCACCTGTAATGTGCACCTGAGAGATATGGTAAAATGTAATAATTCCTCATTTCGTAGCAATAAAGACTAGACTTTAGCTCAAGTTATCAATGTTGAAGTTAGGCGACATTATATCATAAAAAATGAGAATTCTACTGTCCATATGCAACCCCCTCATGGTATTTATGACTGACTATCTAATGCTCTCAAGTGGATTGCACAGCTTAGCCATTTGGGTAATGCCATTGTTACTGCAAGCTTATTCACAACTTACAAATGTTGCAGCTCTGTTTTCTCTTGATAAAGTAATGATATAAAGAATATTACTGAAATGTAGCTGGCACAATCATTTCAAAGTGAAATTAAAACCAGATTATTATTATTGTTGTTGTATCAGTTTTGACCTTATAAATAGTTTATGGTGAATAAATTAGTAAACAATGGCTATTCATACACCCAATAGACGGGGCACAACATTAACACTGATTTTCAGTTGTGTTTTTGTCAACTTGATGAATGTAAATGCAGCATTAACTGATTTAGTCACCACCCCTGAGAAAATAACTGCTCTTCAGCATCTAGATGTTACTGTAAATGCTAGTTGCTATCCCTGTCTGTCTGGTGCTGGGAAGGTACAGTGGCACCAAGTGTGAAAAAGAAACAAATGATACAGATACAGTATCGACATGTTCCTGTGGGTAGCTGAGCAGCATGAGCTGTGTTTCCTGAGAAATTATTCTGAACACTGCAGCAGGTCTCCCTGCAGACAACAGCTGGACAACAGTGGTGTGACTGTCTGTACTGTCTCTCCCCAATAGACCCCCGAATGTCACCAAGGAAGCAATTGAAGCAGCAGTTGGATGCCCTCTCAAGCTGATTGAGTAAAGCTTATTATTTTCAGCCGTCACAATGAATCCATTTCATCAGTGCAACAGCTCTCTATATCAACTGTCGCAACTCATCTCATCCAATTGAATTTTACCCAGGTTCTTTTTATCACTGACAGCCTTGATGTCACCACAGTCTCTTATAAGCATATTAAGTTAACATTCTCATGAAGCCTGTTCTATCGTTCCTGTTATCACTCTGTAGAGTAAATAACACCAACAACCCATACGGAATATGACCATCAAGGGAACAATTTAAAATATTCAAATCGGAACCAAACTCACACTATTCAGTTGCTATACAAACTAAGCTTCATCTTGCACTGACTAATATAAAGAACTACACAACTAACAAGAAGTACACAACTAACTAACAAATGCTTTACATGCTCCGTAACACATATGTATACACACTCCTGTATTGTTCTTTTACCCTGAAAGTGGCATTCATCCATCTCTCCATTTGTCCTTCCATTTTTTGTTGCTTATACAGGTCTGGATATTATTGGCAGATAACTAACCAAAACAATGCTGACATATTTTCTCCATCTCTTCCTGTGGGCCTTTATGAGGTTTACAAGTTATTGGATATATATCAAGATATACTGTATCTTCCTTAGGGATTTCTCCCAAAGAAACGGGTCCAGAATATCTCCACACTAAAGCATCTAGGAGGCATCTTAATCAGCTGTCCAAGCCACCAGAACTGGCTCTTAAAAAAAAAAAAAAAAAAAAGAGCAGCAGTTACCTGCTAGCTCCTCCTCCCAAACATGTAATAACAGCCCATGACATCCAGAAAAAGAAAGCAGTTTAGCTCCTTTTGCAGCAGGTGATTCCAGTGCACACTAGATCAAATGTTGATGAATGTCAACATCTGCATACAGCAAAGGTGTGATCCTGAAGTAATGAAAAAGCACAACCTTGTTTTCTGGCTACTATGTTTAAGTCACTGCACACTGCAGAGCGAAAACACAGCTCTTGATCTTAATAGGAAGCAAACTCAGTTTTTGTATAACTACAGCAACTACAATTTAAATCCACATTTATCACACAGAGAGAAGCCTAGTCACACCATTAAGTGTTGTAGGACCACTGATCTACTGTACACTGAAGACTCTAGCAGTGCCTATATTACAACAATTTATAGATTCTATATGTTGTTGCAATATAGGCACTGCCACAGTCTTCTAATTCAGCTAATGAGCTAACAGCTAATATGCAGGAATGGGAACATGTCCACCACAGTGAACTTTCGGATTTTCTGTTCTGGGTCATTTACATCAATGTAATTTTTTTTCAGAACTGTACATCATTTGATCCAGTCCAGAGTTGGCTAGCTAGCTTGCAAACTGTTGGATACCAAGAACATACTGTCCCATTAGCTTATTCCCAATGTTACAGTTTATTTGTACCATGGATTCCTGTCTGATAATTCTGTCTCTTTTGCAGAGCAGCGTATACTCTAACAGAGGGTTAGAGTATTGGCTGTATTAAAGTGAATGGTACAACACATCAAATAAGCTAGAATAGGCTTTCAGGATCTCAGCACTTTCAAGCCCAGGAACTGCTGGTCAGTGGGGTGAAATTGCACATCAGAGTTCTCCAAAGTTCAGCTCAGCTCAGTTGAACTGGTCACAGAAGTTTCACTGACGTTAATCGATTTTTCTGTGAATTTGTCATTTTAATGGTGATGTGGCCAGGATGTAAACCTTTCAAGTGCACTTTGTGAACATACAGTATATACTCTGTAGTCAATATATTAGGTACATCAAGATTAAACTAATGGAGTCTAAAATAACAGTCCTGCAAAAAAAATTATGCCTTCAAAGTTTAGTCGAAATTATTTCAGAAAGGTGTTGATTCGACTGTACGATCATTTTGAACAGTAAGTGCATGCATTAAAAAAATTCCTGACAGATTTTTGAACTTGCCTGTTGCCTGCATCATAAACACATAAATATTGATATGAGGATGAGCGAGCCACCAAACCCAAACGTGGCGAGTGTTGCCCTCGATCGATCCCTTGAGTATCACTATCACTGAAAAGAAGTAGTTGTCTTTGCCAATCACTTTGCCTTTTCTCACAGTGACATTATCCTTACAGGAATGTGCTGGAGACATGTGGGTGCTGCCTGCCAAGACATTTGTCAGACTTATTCCAAGATTTTGATAGACTTTGATACAGACATGGCACTGCAGTGCAAGTGATGCAGAAACACAACTCAGTATCATCATTATGAGCAGCAATAAAAATAACAGCACTCAGACTTTATTTTATATATTAATTGTGTTAAATGGCAACTGTCTACCTGGCATGGACGTTCAGAGAAAGATTTATCAGCCTTATGATAAAAAGAGGAAGTAAAACAAGGATTCTGAAATTGTTCAAATGGCCCACACTCTCATTATCTGAGCAATGAAAAAGCAGCAACAATAACAATGGTAATAAGAATAATTATGCTCAAATTTTTTAATTACTTGTTTGTCACAATTTGCACGTTACAGCTCTAAAACAATTTCTCTTGTCTATAAAAACAGTTTTTTAATGTACCAAACACTTCAAGCATGTTACTTGAAGTCAGCGTCATTTATTTCTCCCCTTCTCTAGTAGTTAAATGTTCTTTATTCCACCAAATAGAGGCCTGATGCATTAGCAGAGAATGCATACTGAAAAGCAGTCTAGGATTCCTTGATAGCTGTGGAAAAAATACCCCTGCTGGGCTTGCTAATAAGTTTAACTTGAGTGCCGAGTCCAGATTGCTTTAGGCCCAAGGCTAATAATCACCAGGTCATTTGTGCATCTTAAAGACATGAGCAGCTCTATTCAAATCAGTCATTTTTACTAGTGCGCCTCTATCTCTTGTACCACCTTGGAGCTATAGAAAAGCCTTGGCTCTGGAGGGTAAGATCAATAACCCAGGAAAGTCATTGGATTTCTCTAAGCCTCAGTGTTATGCTGGAGCTTTGATTGGTTTATTTTATGGGTTGAGCTGAATGAGGGGTTGTAAACTAATAGCTTCAAGCTGATAAATATTACAGGCAAAAGCAGAGATAAAGACTTTAAGCTCCAGAGTACTGATTGAACCAATGGAGATGGCAGGCCTCCACTAAGCACACCGGAGGGTTACCCATAGCCTACCACACACGAGTGGGAGTAACAGACGCCGGCAGCAATGATCTACATGAAATTACATCCATGGAAACCCGTACTATTGATTGCCAAGGAATGTTTTACAACACACACAAGCCCTCACAGTGTCACCTTAGGCTGTTGTTTTATTCAGATGATATGCAGGAGATATTGACTGTGTTTGTTAAAATGAATCAATTTGCTGTAGAGATGAGAGGAGAACTGTGTTGTTCTTGGTCTTGATGCTTGTTTCCATTATTTCTTTCTTGAAATATTCCAATACCCTTTCTCCCTCTATGTCCCTGGACCAGTAACTTTTTAAAAATCTATCTATTTATTTATTTAATTATTTATTGCAGAGGTATAACAACTTGCTACTAGTTCTACTTTGTTCTAAAATTCATTTAAGGTTACAGTTAACAGTTATGTCATCTTTTCACAAATGTAATGCATTTGCATAGTACCATACTGTAGATAATATATGATAGTTGGTATACACTATTATATTGCATTGTCTTTGTATTTACAATGAATGAATATGACAGTTAATTATATTTTATATAGTGAAGTTTCTTCATCTTAGGATATGAGCTTCATTAGCAACTGTGACCTTGGACACTTACTGTCCTGTGAAAACCTTGTATCTCCAAAATGTAAACTTTTCATGAGCTAATAATCCAGTGTTTTGGTTTAAAGTGGTATATGTAGCTTTAGCCTAAAACACTTAGATGGAATTCCATTGATAAAGAGATTGTGTCATGACTGTGTCTCTTTTAAAAAGACACAACCTGACAAGTCTTCGACAGATGCTACATGAGGTATTTTACCATTAGTGACTGGGGACTGGAGATGCAGTCCAGCGTCTTCAAGTCCAATACAAATAGCGCAAAGAGCACTATCATTTTTTCAGCCCATCATGGGCTGATATTATAGGCAGTTCACACCTGGCAACAGGAGCTAATGCAACACTCTGCACTTAAAGACATGTCAAGAGTTTGCCCAGCATCCAAGAGTTTTGCCTCTTTTGCATCTAGGAAAACTAAAGTGATACATTCAAATAATTTGTTGACCTTAATCCTGACAAATAAGCAATTGCAAGTTTTATAAAGACAAAACATGTTGTACTGTATGCGAACGAATATTTTCATTAAAATGCCTAGCACACGTTTAAATGAACTGTTTATCATTTTACACCAGGTGTCAGAGGTCAATAGTAAACCTCTTACAAGTCTGTGCACCAAATATGAAGCTATCTTAGCAGTGGGTTAGAGCTAATCCAGTGCTGTCCAATGTCCAGCTACTGTAGAAGCACCTCAAAATGTTTCCAGTTCACAGGTTATAATGTCACCAAGAGGTTGACAAACCCCAGAAAGTCACTGCACCTGACCAAGAAATAGTCTGAGTGTATAACATCCTGTAAGGTAACAAAATAGTTTTAGAATTTGTGTAAGGATTATAACATGTTAATGAGTCAAATAAGGGGTGCTGGTAGGTGAATCTATATTTACTACCCAGGCATGTTTGCACTCCTCCCATTAAGAAAGTGAGAAAGAACATTCCAAAATGTTGACAAGTTAAACTTTGGCTTCAGAATCTAACAATGTTCCAAAGGTTTCGAGAGAATAATCAGCAATCTGTGCATTCAGTTACAATTTGAAAGTCATCTTTCTCTCTTCTTCATTGAGCTTCTGTAGTTTCTTTCCCTTACCTATGCCTGTGTTTCTGGTATTATCTTTGTATCTTAATTTCTACAGCACTGCTACTCTTGTCCTTGTACAGCTGTTTTCAAACACTCACTCGCTCACTCACTCACTCACTGGCTCACTCACAGAATACAGAAGTAATATGACCTCAAAAACAAATGGAGCAGTATAAAGCAGTAAAATCAGTGATGCAGACGGATCAAAAGATGAGAAAATGCAGTCTGATTTATACTGAGCAATCTTTGCTGGTTTCTAATAGTTCTCAGGTTCAAGTATAGTATAACTTGTATATGTTGTCCCTACAGTATATTGCTGCTACTTTGTGCTGTGATGTAATTGTTGTTTTTAATTTGCATTTAACGTTTTATTTTATAAATAATACAGGGATTTGAACATTTTATCTATTTGTATGCATAGTGCTAAGTGCTTTGAATTGCCATTGTGTATGAAAATGTGTGATATAAATAAGCTTTCTTTGCCTTGCTTATATGTTTATTGTGAATTTACATCTTGAAGATGTATGAGTTAAAAATGCGATAATAAGTTTAGTTTTGCATTCCTTTACTATGCTCCACCTGCAGATGACAAACCGCAGACTATCCATAAAAGTATACTTCCACAGGATAAATGGGCCTCCTTGGATGTGCTGGCAGACTTTGTTCAGTGGTGTGAGAATTCATTTTTGCAGCTTAGTGTCAGAACATGTTGATCGATTTCAGATGGCAGTGCTGTTGAGGAGCAGCTTGCCAGATACAAATACCTGGACACGTTTATTGACGACAAATTGAGCTTTGCCCACAAGACAGAAGATTTGCAGAAAGGGGCATCACATATTGTTTGTATTGCATCTGATCAAAATCATCAGCAAAACTAGATAGACAACTATGTACTTCATGTAATCCTGTCACTTTGGCATCATTTATACAAACCCAACACTTGCAAACAGACCTTCAAACTAAACATTCAAACAAGGTTGTGAAACAAGACAATTAATTCAGGCAATCACTGATTTAATTTTTTTATCTGAAACAATGGAAAAAGAGTTTCAAATACTAGGCAAAATCATAAATCATAAATTCAATTTATTTGCTTTGTTTCAAAATATGATTTTAGGTTTATTAAGTGTTGAGTCATGATATTATGTGGAGGTGATATCGGTCATTTTACCTTGTGCCATTTTTTGGACTTATTTTGAAAATCCATCAGATGTTGACAGACACATTTACATATACAAAAGAATATTTAATAGTTTTATGGGTGGAGAGGAACAGCTTTTTTACAGAAAATACCTTTCAGCAGAATAGATTTTTCAGTAAATCATTAGCACAGGTGCTTGTCATTTCCTTTGTCATCACACATTACGCAGATGTTTCTAAACGGAGTTTAAGTAAACTAATGGCACAGAATGTTAGGCCGCCTGCCAGTAGGAATCATATTTAGCGTGTTAAAATACCTTACCAAACTTTTAATGGTTGCTATTATTTAGTGATTGATTGATTTGCTGATACATTGAGACTTTTAAACTGTTGCTTGAAATACATTAAAATCAGCTTGGCTTAATGTTGACATTTTCTTAAATAATCATTTTTATTGTTTTGTCAAATAAACTATGTGTAAGATGTGGTAAAAGTTGGGCAGTAAAGCTAAAACACTTGTTTAAGGTTTTGTAGTTATGATTGATAAATAGCCAGGTGTTAATCACAGGCTTGTGCCTGGAAGAGGCCAACTCTGGTCTCCTACTCTAAAGATTGATGCACTACAAGTTAATCCACTACCTTTACTTTCCACCTGAGCACATAAAATGTGCACCACACTGGCACTTAAAATTGGCACTGGACATAAATCCAGAGATGCACAACTGTTCAGTAAGGACATGTAGTTATTCCTGGGAAACTGGACTGATTCTTCAGTTGTGGAATGGCCTCTGAAACAACATTTGAACCATCACTGGGCAGCCACACTGGGCCTTATGAAAGTGGTAGCAGCTTTGCCACTTTACATCAATAAGCAAACAAAAGGAATAGGGTTATTTTGGTCTAAGCTGCTGCAGTAAACATAAGTTTGAATCTGTTTGCACGAAAAAAATAAATTTAAAACTGTTAATATCTTTTGAAACTTAAATGACAAATGTTAACATTTCAAACTAAGCCACTTAACATAACATTGTGCAACTTTACAGTATTATGATAAGTACTTGCTGCATCCGGAAGTGCTTTACATTCATGTCTCAGCTCACATACTGCTGTGTATTTAGTTTTTAGTATAATTGGTTCACACCCTCACTTGAAGCATTATACTTTCTGCCTTAAAAATTGTAAATTTCACGTTCACTTTGTTCTCACTTCCCTCTCTCTCTCTCTCTCTCTCTCTCTCTTTTAAGACTAGTTTTTTATTCCTTTTGCAAGGTGTTCCAGTCACACAAGCAAAACATATTGATGTAAGACACTATAAATCACTGGTGTAATCACAGAAAGTGATGAAATGGGGAAATCTATGCACATCTAATCAATACCAAACCAAAGGCATGTTTGTGGGGGAAACGTATCATTCTATTTCATGGGATCTATTATGTGTGTGACATGAAAAATACTTTGTTGCCTCTGATGGTGTATTATTAATGACGAAACACACGTACTGTATGTGCATGTGCACTATGCATGAAAGCAAACGATACTTACATGAGTAGCTAAATGCAGTATGTAAACTTGGTGCATCAAATGTGCAAAATACAGGTGTCTAGGGGGTCTCAGACCCCCTGACTTGACAACTTGCCCCCCTTGAAAATCTCAAAATGAAATTTTTTGGGGTGTCAAATTATTTTCTATCTACACAATATGATTTATTTGCATGTAACTTTATAAATGGTTATTTTTGTAAATCATAAAATAGGCCTCTTGTATTCACTGCATTTATGGTGTTGTACCAAAATTGATCCAGAAGCTGATTGCACTCCAAGGGAGCACAGGCTGTTAAAGACACATGCGTCACTGACTTTATCTCCATCTAGAGCTGCTTTTGTCATAAAATACATAAACAGACAATGTATCCCTATGGTACTAGCAAAGGTATGTCTTTATGAAACTTGATCATCTGAGGAAATTGTAACTAACTGAGTGACAGCGGTGCACAGTGAGGTCGAACTGACTTCACCCGCTGTCAATAATGCCTCTAATATCATTGAATGGGCCACTGTTACATGGCTCTTGAGCTACATTCATGTGTTACTTTGTTATTCATTTGCACACTGCATGCATCTATCCTATTTATACCCTGCTTCTTTGCCAAGACATAGAAAGTAGAAGTGAATAGGAATACTGAAAAACAAAGCACGTTTCTCAGTCATCTGGTTGCAGATCTCACCATGTATCATGAGATGAATAAATTAAAAACTTTTTTTCCCCAAAACAATTAATCTTGGGTGGGAAGACAAAAATACAGCATCCATTCTCTTTGAATTACAGTAATAGTACAACAGTGGGAGCTGTTTAATAGAATCAGAATATCAGTGAGGACCTTAAGATCCACTCTTGGCTATTTTCCATGTTCCTGCAGTACCTGTTTTCTTGTTATGATAGAAATTCTTATCATGGAGATTGAAGTGTATTTCACACATTATTCTCTGGGTACCCCAATAGTCATGGAATGCTATCAGCAGCCACAGACAGAGTGTGGGGTGTGAATGCTTGTAGGCTGCTGTGTCAGAGAGACTGAAGAGTCTAAAAGCAGGGCACAGTTCTCTTAGACAGCATCTGGGACTGACAGCTTTACTGCTCCACTATCACATGTCTGTGCATCTGCAAGGGCATATATAGGAAATCAATATGTGCATAGACACAAAGATGCACACACATGCACACTCACACAAACGCACAACAGTGCACATGCACACACAGACCTGATGCTGGGACCTCCAAGTGAAAGACAACATGTCTGACAGGTGTAGACAGAAGGTGACAAACACAATGGACCCTTCACAGCAGCCTGGCAGTGTGAGACAGGATGTTTGGCCACTGGGCCATTGCTCTGCAAAGAAAAGGGAAGTGAAACTGACATTTCAAGCCACTAACTGTCACCGACTTCCTAATTTATCCACTTTTCTGGAAAATGCAAAAATAAAATGTCACAATATAATAATACAGCTCTGTTACCTCAAAGATGGCAGCTAGAAATCATATAAAAATGTCATTAATATTCTGATTTGCAAAAGTTGTGTTATAAAATATTTTGTTCAACTATGCAAAGAAATGTACTTTCATGTATGTACAGGTATGACACTATTTTCCCTGTGTAAGTCAGCTTGGGTGGCACACTGACAGATGACACACTCGTCTGAGGAAGGAACCTGCTAAAAGTCTGCAACTCAAAATTAAACAAAGCTGTACACAAGTATGAGTGTATGCTATGCTATGGTAAACTAAGATAAGTACATGTAAACCTTAGTGGTCCCATTCATACAAGCATTAATATGCAAGCAGCATTTTGACAGCTACATGCAAACAGCATGCGACTGGTTGAGGTGGAGCTCAATGTGAGCTTCCTCTTATTTAACATGATTACAGGTCTTGTCAGAAATGTGTGGGCATGCACGGGCTGGACGTGACTGACCTCTCTCTCACTCTTTTCATAGTCTTGTTGCACCTTTTAGTGCAGGACTTGTATCACCCTGACTAGTACTTGGACTTGTATGACCTTGCATAAATCTCAGTGTTGTCCTGCCTCAGCCTGAGCAGGTCTAATCAGCCAGGGGCAGAAAATACGTGTTTATCAGATGTATCTCATTTTATGTTGATCACATTTTGTATGTAAAATGTTTTGGAAGTATAAAGCTGCTGCAGACCATCGGGATGCACTTACAGTAAGTACAATTGCTTCGTGGTGCCCCATATATATGGTAGAGTAGGTCTATGGTACGTAGACTTAATAGGCAATAGTGCTGGTTATAAGGAATGTGAATCTGTCGTCATGCCGTGTTGAATTTTGGGTAAATACGCCACTTTGGAAGATCACACTTGCGCTCATTATCCATCATGACATCCACACTACATACATAAGTTAAAAAATAAATACTATCCCACAACTACATACAGTAGCAGATGTTACATCCAAACGTTCACTTTGGTGTTCAGTTTGAGCACAGACAGGACATAAATTGATTCATCTGCAGTGTTTGTGTCTTCTGCCAAGAGAGCTGAGCAGAGCTGTGATCAGGATGCAGAGTCATCTTTCAGTCTGTCGCTCTTGTAGACGAGATCTCTAAGTCCACTACAGTCAGCTACACTCAGCTAAGGTTATCTGTTCTGAGTTACCACAGTCAGTAAAGTGAGTCCTAAATGATTTAAGCAACTTTTTAGCCAAACAAAACAAAAATGTAATCAGGTAATTACAGAGTGTATCACCCAAAATGGCACCCCTGTCCGAACATTCAACATGATGTGATGTACCTTTACATTTTCTATAGTTGTGCAAACACTTAGGCTACAGCCACATTAGTTTAAACTTACTTCTCCTCTGCATATTTGAAAACATTTATGTATTTAAGAGTGTATGATTTGTTCTCACCTGGCTTTTGCTGGCACCAGAGGACATTTATAAGACTGAGTGTTCCTTTGATTCAGTGACATGCCAGGACAACAATAATGCCCCAGTAGGCATTCAGAGAACGTCAAGGAGGCAGTGGATGTCAGTAGCAGCATGAGGGGTGCGTTTGGAACCTAAAGGTGGGAGCTAACAAAGCTGGTATGTCAAGTGATTGCATGCCTGCAAATAAGTAACAAGTGTAAATAAGTAATGCAGATTGTGTTCTGTGCAAGTTAATTATACCTCACTCGGCTAGTTATTCCTGGTGGCTCGCGGTCCTTTTCCACACTCAAGTGAGGTCTAGATCATGGTGCTGCAGGTAATCTCATTCTTATTATTTCCTTTTTGTAAGGTAAATATACTATATGAGGCACTGTAAAGTTGTTACTATGGTGTTCTCAGCCTGCTCTGCCTCAACCAGGGCCGCTGTCAGGGTGGTTGGTGTGAAGAGACGTAGTTGCTCTCGGAGTCTCTCTAGTCAGAGTCTTAAAATGAATGTCTGGAACAAGCTCTTCCAGCATCAAGCTGTCACAAGTCGTCACCACATTGAGCATAGTAGGGGGTATCAGCAGCACAGTCCCTTTAACCTCCTCAGCTGCTCTAATGAAAGGTTTGTGGGTCTTTCATACTGCTGTTAGTTTTCCTTTTTCTCAATCTGGGCATCTCTCTAGTCAGGCCGCTGCCTCTCCCCCGTTTGTCTCTTCTCTGTTTTCTCCGTTTTATGGGCTCTGCACCTCAGCTGTGTTGCATTCTAGTAATTAGTAACTGGTTTGTCTATGCACACAGCTGGAGTGCATCCCGGTGATTACCTTCTTCTTATATAAACTTCTGGCAGACGCTCCGTGCTCGCGGAACATTAACTAACTAACTTACATTATCTAACAAACATTAACATAGTAACGCGGACACACGTGGTTAGACTGCTACGCTGACAGATACTGTGCGTTTTTTGGCTTGATTCTTCCACACACCCTACCACACCACATATTTTTGATCCGTCTTTGCCAGAGCATTACCTAACTTACATTACAGTACTTCCCTGAATGACGTCCTTTTGATTTCCCGGCTGACAGGCCCTGTGCCGTGGATATCCGTTTTGTTCGCCTGTCTTCCCTGCCGTTAGTTTGTGTGTGCACCTGTTCGTCCTGGTCTCCGTCGTCATCACTCCTCTTCGCTTGTATGTATTATGGACACTGTTATGTTGTTACGTTGTTGTGTTGTCTTACATTAAACTTTTTTTGTGTACTAGCCCTGGGTCGGCTACCTTGAGTCCTACCCCTAGTTCTCCCTCACCCTCCTGGTGAGGGGGGCTAACCATAACAATAATGTGTAGGCACAACACAAATTAAACTAATTTAGCATCCTGCAGCATGCACTGAACTTTGGCCACACAGTGCCCTCCTGCAACTTTGCACCCACAAAATGCAACCACAAATGGCAGGTATGCTTACCATGGACATTTAATCAACAAGTGGGAATAAAAGATATATGTTTCAGTTTGTAAATATTCAAAGATATACTGGAAAAAGTATTGGTTGTTATTATTTTTTGACTTTATGCACTTATAGTAAAGTCACAAAATGATATCTCTGGACCTATCCAACACTTAACACAGATTTTGTTTTTTTAATTATTGTTGCCATAAATGAGCAAGAAGGCTTTGGGTTCAAGCCCAGGCCGATTCAGGTCCTTTTTGTGAGGGGTTTGCATGTCCTCCCTGTGCCTGCGTGGGTTCTCTCCAGGTACTCCAGCTTCTTCCAACAGTCCAAAGACATGCAGCTTAGGTTGACTGGCGGCTCAAAATTGCTTGTGGGAGTGAATGTGGGTGTATGTGGTTGTTTGTCTACATGTCAGCCCAGTGATAGACTGGCGACCTGTCCAGGGTGTACCCCGGCTCTCACCTAAAGTCAGCTGGGATTGGCTCCAGTGGTTTAGATAATGGATAGATGGATGTATGTCATAAATAAAGTGATGATTTGACATAAGATTCATAGCCCTAACTTCTACAGTAAAGGAGAATGGATTCATGGTACAATCCCCCCCACCCCCCACTCCCAGTACGTTAGACTCAGTTATCCCCTAATATCTGCATCCAGAGGTCATGATAATACATAAATGCAGGTGAGGCTGGTAGAAGTAGTTTATCCTTATTGTTTACTGATTTTTTGTTCTAACTGTTTTTATTGCTTATGCATTGGAGGTGTGTGGTAGTTCTGGCCAAAGTGGCAGGAAAATACTAGGAGGCAAACTTAAAAAAAACATCTTCAGGGTCAAAATAGGTCATTTATTTACAAGTGTGCCACCATGATATACTTGCACCAAAAGAATATCCACAGAACAAACAAATGGTTAACTTCACATAACTGAACAAAACTCAAAATAGCACAACTTAAATTAACAGCACATGCAACTACACTTGCGTCACTTCTCTGGAGTTATTTTTAGCAACAGAGTCAGAATTTTAAGGCATACATAGTTCTCAAACCATACAAATTATTTATCAACACATGAAACTTAACACTAACAATCCCTACCTGACATCACTGATGACATCAGAGAGTGTATAAAATGAGGAAGTTGGTGGGGGGCCTCTTCCTTTTGTCTTCTGCTTGCATGGTGAGTATAACCAAAACTACTAATTAATTTGTAACACTCTTTACCAAATCAATAAACTCCAGTTAAGCAGTGTTTGCAGGCATTTTACTTTAACCAGAGATAACGGTAACTGTAACATAATGCTTAAAACATGCAATCCTGGGATAGCATGTGTTTGCATAGTTATGCATTAAACGTGGAATTTAGCTAAACAAATGTTTAACAAGTATGGTTCAGAAGTTGAGAAATGTCAAACTAGTTGGGGACAAATGGAGTGTTCTCACCCACTTTGTCACTGTACCGAACCTGAAAATGATAAGGCTGGAGAGACAGATACTATCTAGTTATTCTGACACTAGTATCCTTTGTTTTATGAATCCACTGTAATGCACAATGCTCAGTCTCAAGAACAAACTCTTTACCAATAAGGTAATATTTCAATGTGTCTAAAGCCCACTTAATAGCTAGTGCTTCCCTTTCCACAGCTGAATACCTCATTTCCCTTGGAAAGAGTTTCTGCCTAATATACTGCACAGATCTTTGGCTCTCACCCTCCCCTTGCAGTCATACTGCTCCAAGTCCCACTCCCGAAGCATCTGTCTGCACTGTAAAAGGGAGAGTGAAATCTGGACATCGCAGAACAGGTTCCTGACATAAACAGCTTTTCACATCTGAGACCTTTCTTATTCTTAAGAGTCAATCTAACCTTTCCTGGGCTGGATTTGTAAGTTCTGTCTGTTAACACAGCACAACTTGATGAAAAATTGGGGATGAGCTGGCAATACCAGCCTATCAACCCCCAAAACAACTGTAGTCTCCTCTTGGTTGTTAGGCGGCGGTGCAACTGCAATTGCCTCCACCTTTCCAATCTGTGAACGGATGCCTCCACCCCCAGTCAGATAACCAAGATACTGAACCTCGGGTTTGGCAATGTGACATTTCTTAGCATTCATGACCAGACAGCACTAAAAGTGTCGAAACACATCCGAGAGATGTTGTGCATATAGGCGGCTGCATAATCCTTTGCTCCTATCAGAACTTCATCCACCAACCTCTGAAAAGTTGCAGGTGCTCCATGCAAACCAAAAGGCATCGCTCAAAATCTGAACAAGCCACTGAGAACTCCAAATGTAAAACATTTGAAGATTCTGTTAAGGGCACTTGCCAGTACCTTTTACTATGATCCAGGGTTGTAAGATAGTGCTGCCTAAGCACTCACTCAGTTCATCCACCCTTGGCATTGGATCGGGGTCAAAAGCAGATATAACATTCAATTTAGAGAAATTAAAACAAATTCTCAACCTCGGGTCACCATTCTTAGGAACTAATACCACAGGGCTACACCACTCACTCCCAGAAGGCTCAGTAATACCATTAGCCAGCATTTCATCCACTTGTTTAAATTCTGCGATTTGTAGATTGAAAGCACTGCTCCAGCATATATTCCTAATCCACCACTATACATGCCAACAAAGTTGTAGCCTGCTCTGCCTTGCTAATCCACTCCTTCAGTGGGTTTACATGGAAGACTTGAAGTGTTTCTGGTGATCAGGCAGAAAAAGTTCTTATGTTTCTGGACTTGATTTCTTCATCTCATATTTGCCCTGCCACTTAGCAAGGAGACCACTTGTCAATGACTTTCTGGCCCCCGCAAAACACTCTCCTTCTTGAAGCCTTGTCATAATGGTGCTGTGGTGTCTGGGCCAGGTAACTATTTGCAAGCTCTTGAAATTCTTCCAATATATCTCTCATTTTCAAGACATATGAAAGCTCACTATGCTGCTGTTTTGGCATAGGAAGCCACTGTTCCCAATGTGACACTGAATCACAGACAAACTTCCTCAGCATATACTTGAGGGTTTTATTAATCAGTTCAACAAGGCCATCGGTTTGTGAATGGTAGGGACTAGTCTTCACTCCTTGAATTCCCAGCATACCTTGCACATCCTTCAGAAGCCTTGAAGTAAAGTTAGTGCCTTGATCTGTAATAATCTCTTTTGGAATGCCCACCCTGGAGAACTGACAACAATCTGACAAGTCTTATTCTTCTTTAGGGGGAATATTTGTTATACCTTGTTGTATAATCACAAAATGCAAGTATATACTTGTAACCTGCACTGCTCCTTTCTAATGGACCCACAATGTCCATGGCAATGTAGGAAAAGGGTGTCAATTTTGGGCATACAAGAGAAGCCCTATCTCCTTTCCTGCATGGGGCTGTTAACTGACATTCTGAATAGGACTGACAGAACTTCACTGTGTCTGCATACTGCTGGAGCCAATAAAAACAAGGAACCATGCTAGCAAGTTTTTGACTACCCTAAATGTCCTGCCTAAGGAACACAGTGACTCAGCTCAAAGATTATAAACCTCAGGCACTGGGGAATAACTAGCTGACCAATTAATTAACTGAATAATAAATCTGACTGCAGTGATACAACCTGTCTCCCTTTACCACAAACACCACCTTTCCTTTCTCAGTCACTTGGGTTGTCTCTGGTATGCATTTAGCAAACAACATTATCAAAGTTGGATCTTCTTTTTGCAATTTAGCAGTGTTGCAAGGAATAGCATAACACTCCGAGTCTATAAGCTTTAGCTCATACTTGACTACTTTTTGTTCCTTGGACTCTATCTTGCCTTGTCTGTCTCCTTGTTTTACATTTCTCATACTGTCTGGTGTAGTCCAGACTAGGCAAGTCCTCACTGCCAAATGGTAACTCCCCCTACCCTGCTGTTGAACTAGCATGTTGCTGCTTACGCTTAGACCTAGTGACAGCTAAACTCTCATTGGTCCAGCCGGCCCTAGCTTCAGATGACTGTTTGGCTATCAACACAGCAAGGATTGGGAGATCACTTCCTAACACAACCTGATAGGGGAGCTGTTCCAATACACCAACTGAGAACTGAAAGTTGCCCTTCAACCTGAATAGTTACGTCAGCAATGACATATTCTACTTTATCACCATGAATACAGAACACATTTTACTTTAATGAGAGCTAATGATAACTAATAATGTTTAACACAAACAAACATGGGATAGCATGTGTTTGCATGAATATATGCAATGTATTCTGAATATATGATTTTATAAAGACCAACAATCTTGCCTGTGTGCAGTGATGTTTTTACTAATACAAGCTAATGTTTTCCATTCTGCTCACACAGGTGTCTTATTCCAAAGGGTTTTACCAGATAGTACACAACAAAATCCTCACTGCCGCACTTAAGGTAAGTTGTTTTTTGTGTGTTATGTTTAATGCTTGCTTAGTTGGTGTTTGTGGGTATTACTAAGCAAACAAATGGATATGACTGCATTTGTTGACTGTTGCTATGTAGGTTACTTTACTGTACATAACCTGCATTGGAGATAAATGTGAGTTAATTGACTGTAGTTGCTAAGCTAATTTTTGTTGTTTTTTTTCTGTTTGTGAATGGGTTTTAGTTAATATTCTATTCAGTTCAGTTTTGCTTATATAGCACTTTAAACTTTGCTGACCTAAAGTGCTTTACAGCACACACAGGAAAACAAACAATAAGATAAAACACAATACAGAAAAGGGAGAGTGGGTGAGGTGGTGGGGTGTGATCAAGTCATAACAATTCGCAAACTGCCTCAAGGGCTTTACAGTCTGTACAGCACATGACCCTTGAATTGGGCAAATAAATTGATGGAGGAAGTTCCATAGTTAAGGGGCAGCTGTGGAGAAAGTCCTGTGCCCATAACACATAGTCCTGGATCTGAGGACAGACAAAAGTTTCTGATCAGAAAATCTCACATCTCTGGCAGTGAGATATGGGGAGAGGAGTCCAGCCACTATAAGAGGCAGTCAGCCATTTATCACTTTAAAGACAAACAGCAGAATCTTAACATTTATTCTTTAGGTAACAATGTAAAGGCCAGCATGGGAATGATGTGGTCCCATTTCTTTGCTCTAGTTTAAACTCTTGCAGCTGCATTCTGACCTAACTGGAGGATTGATAAAGAAGCCTGGGTGATACCAGAATATCAAGAGTCACAGTAGTCAAGGCGAGAGGAAATGAAAACAAGGATGACTTTTTTTCCCCAGGTCAGAGGTGCAGAGAATTGTCCTGAGTTTGAATGAAGCTGACTGAAGCTTGAATTTACACAACCACAACCCCACACCAGAGACAGGTCCAGAAATTTGGATTAGTTTCCCAGTGTTCCTTAAGGCAGGAAGGAGTACCTGAAAGTCTGTATGAACAATCTCTGACTGTTGTTTGCTGCCATCATTTGATCCCACGTGGATAACCAGGTTGGAGCAATCAGGATGGTGTTCGATATGGATGGCAGTTTATCATAAATGTTCATAACCCAGGTCCTGGGAAAGCAGTATGTGTGAGCGCCTTTGGAATTCATGCTCCTAACAATAGAGAATCCAATGATCAGTGTTGAGGAATGAGGCTCAGAGGGAGACTGGGGCAGTGGTAGTGGAAGTTCTAATGTCTCAGTACTCCATTATTGGGGGATAGAATAAGATTACTCTGAATATGTTGAGCATTCTCTACATACATAGTAGTTTTTCCCCTTTATATTAGTACATTAAGTGTTTTGTGTGGAAACTTTGCTTATTGCAATTTTGCACGTGTAGTTGTGCAAAATATCTTATATTGGCATTGGGGGTGTAAATGTGGTTGTGTTTTGGGGAGGCGACAATGGTGCGGTGGGTAGAGCAGTCATCTCCAACCAGAAGGGTGAAGGTTTGAATCTTGGTGCCTGCAGTCCACATGTTGAAGTGTCCTTGGGCAAGACACTGAACCCCCACGTTGCCCCCGATGGTTAGACCCATCAGTTGAGTTGGTGCCGCAGATGGCTGCCTCGGTTCTGTACCGGCAACAAATTCCCTGTGTGTAACATACTTGGCCAATAAAGGTGATTATCCTTATCCTATCCTTGATTCTGAAATTGGTGTCATGATAAACTCAGGAGGATTTTGTCACACAACTTTGGCAGTCATATTCACATTTTATCCTCACAGTTGGCAGGGATCTGGGAGAAAATTAATTTGAACATCACCGTGTAAAACTTTAAAATCTACAAAGCCAAAAAAGGTTTTACTATACATATTTTACCCTTGGAAGATAGAAGTTGGACTAACATTGGATTCACCTTGAATCTGTGTCACTTCAGGAGATAAAAATAAATATAATAAAGTGTCGACCTTTACGTAGCAGTCTGCTTAGCCGAGAGAAACAGTGACTAAGTATGCCATTAAAGAAAACAACCTGCATCTCTTGCTGTTACTGTTAAATAGGAATAGTCAGTTTGCAACCTTCATGCTGTTTTCTATTTTGTTGTGTGCATCTTTTATTCATTTCTTCCACTGAGCACTTCATCTGCATCATCAGAAGATCATGAAAATGAATGAATATTCGAATTATCAACAACACCTGTACTACTGAGGACTGCAGATAACTATTTTCATTATAGGTTGATCTGTAGATTGTATTCACTTAATATTTTTCTCTGACAGTATTGAAACATGATTTCAGATTTTCCAAACATTCAAGACGCAGCAATCAAAAAATCAATCAATCAAATATATTCAGTTTCCAATGACATAGAGGCAAAATAAAAAATCCTCACATTGGAGAAGCTGAAATCAAAGAGTAATGATGCATTTTTACCTGATGAATGACTCATAATTAATCAATCCAAGTAGTTACAAATGATTTTCTGTTGGTTCACTAAAAGATTTTTTACTTCTACAATGGGCTTTTACTTGTTTTAAACTTTACATTTTTAATTGTATCAATAAAAATATATAAGTTAATGAAGAGGAAAAAAGGTAATTAAATTGCAGCAATGTGGCAGTAGTGGTACAGTAATCTGTTGTCACTCTCCATTCGTGTGGCAGCATCCATCTCCTTGTCTCAGTGCTCCTCACCATTCCTTCCCACTAACAACTCATTCGATGGCCAGGCAGGCAGCCAGTCTGCACAGACCACCATGCTGCTGAATAAACACCTGCTTATTGATGTGGTGGGGTAATCATGTTTTTCTAGGTCTATTAGGGGGTCAGCTGTGGACACCACTATGGGATTACAGGTGATAGAAGACTGTGTGATTGAGAAATGAAATCTGATTTTCTGCACTATTTGGTGACTCAGGAATATTTCAAGCTAAGACAAAAAAAAAAAATCTATCTGAAGTGTCTGGGGGAAGGGGAACTGTGGCAGATTTTTCAAGATGAAAACAAGGTGTTCTCTCATGATTTCCTGCCTGTCAATGGCGTAATTCAGGGCTCAAGCCTTGCTGGCTGAACAGCTAAGAAATCAATTTGTTTAAGGGTTAAAGTGCGATTTGATTTGGAATCTCAAGGGCATGCTGCAGGGCTTGTTCCATCTCCTCTGCACATTACCCAGAGTGCATCAGCGGGTCATTACACCTCACAATAATAGGAAAAGAGAAATGGAAGAAAATAAAAGATAGAAAGAAGGAGAAAACAGAGATGGGAGAGAGATAGCGGGGTCTAAAAGAAGCTTCAGTAACGGGGCCAGGCATGCGATTGTAAATCCATTCATGTTGGAATTCAATCACCAAATACTCTGAGCTTATAGAGGAGCAGAAAGGAGAGAGAATAGTTTCCATCTCACTATCACTGGGCTGATAAAATAAAGCAGCTGGTTTTTCTACTGCCTCCAGCCACCTTGGTTTCAGAGGCAAGGGGATGTTGGGGCCTAGCAGGGGCACAGAGAGGGAGATGGCAGGTATGTGGGGCCGGGGTGAAGGCATGTGGTGAGGTAAGGTTGTTTAGGCTGTAGAAAAATCCTGTTACAGCTGACTGCTTCACCCACCCCCATGGCCTCATGCATGACTGTGCAGTGCACCATGGGATACCAGTATTGTGACAAGTGTAAGGTCCCTTTACTAAACACACACTGAACAGAGGGACACACACATGCATTTACATAGAAAACTTGGTATTCCAAAAAATTGGAGATAAATTTTTACAAAATGAAAAAGTGCATGATATATGTTCATTTTTATGAAATTTGTGTGCATGAAGTGAGAGCTTCCATCTCAGCATTCAGTCAGCGGGTTTGTACATCTTGTATCTCTGCAGTTCAAGGCATGTCTCTCAGTTGCATCAGTACTCTTTGTAGTGAATGTGTGGCTGCCAATGCTTGTGGAGAGGATGAGAAGTTTTCAGGAATCGGCGAGGAATTTGCAACCACTAAGTTATAATAATAACAGTAATAGAGATCATTTTCTCAAACATAGTGAGTATAGTTTCTCAATAGGTGTTTTGCAGTAGAGTGAAAAACATATCCACATGAAAGTAAAACCTAAGTAAGTTATAAAAACCAAGGCCAGAAAGATAAAAGAAAAGCATCAAAATTAGGTCAAAAAAAGATTGTTACATGAAAGGAAGTCTGCTAAAGGACATGTATGTTTATAGCTGCAGGAATGTAGCAAACAAAAAAGGCACCAAGGTCAGTTTACTCACTTAAGATGGTATCACCTTAATTATAATTGGATGCTTGCAAAGTTTTTAAAGGAAAGATAACTGGATTTGTTGGTGGTTTTACTCTGAGTTTATCCTGCTTTGAAATTACCACCACCCTGATGTACAAAAAACTAAAGTCATTGAGTACCAAATTTAATATAATAACTTAACCTTAAAGTACAACTTGCAGGTTAGTTACCCCAGTGAATCAGTGTCTAAGAAAATGATGTAGAATCTAGATATTTGAAAATTGTATACTCTATCGATATGCTACAGTAAGTCATTTTTCTAAGAAGGGTTATATTCCTTTCCCTAAAATGACAAAGGGGTCAGCGACCAAGCTAGGTCACGATTCACAGCAGGAAATGTGGATCACTTTGTTGCTGTTGACACTGGAAAGGTTAAAAATGTACACTCATTTGCACATAACGGACCACAGCCTCATTACTACTAGCCTGTAAGAGACCAGGACCAGACAAGGATTTGGAGCAATAACGGCAAAAAAGGAAAAGAAACTAGGGAGAAAAGGTCTCTCCTTCCTGGGATACAAACACTGTAGCACTGCTTCTCAGTGCTTTCTTATGTGAGCGAACTATTAATTATGCCTCATCAAAAGACACTATTTACAAAATAGGTTGCTAATGCCAGATAACATTAGTCATTACATGCCTTATCAGCTGGTGGGTTGTACAGGATAGGTTGCCTTTATTGTAATTTTTTTTGATACAGGTGCTTCATGTAGCAGCTCTGTTCCTCTTCCTGTTAGGGAAACTGGAGGTTGTGCATCCATGGAGGTTGTGCATCATACACAAAACAAAAACTCAGCACAATGAAAAATGCTGAAATGCAAAGTAAAACTAGTAGGAAAAGACTAGTTTTTAACTGCTTAGACTCATTAGCACCTACTACTGCACAGTGCGCTGAGGCACAGATGACTCTTTTTTGTGGTCATTTGATGAGCAATGAAAGGAAAATCTTTTTCAAGAGCATTGCATAAAACGATCTGCCTTTGTCTCAAACAGTTGTTGGAGATACACAGTATTATACAAAAAAGTCAGAATAATATGACTTCAGCATTTTTACTTTATTATAGACAAGTTATTAGATTATGAAGTTTGAGTTTCAACAAGGTTGTTATTGTTCATTTGAAGAAACTGTAATGTAACAGTGACAGTGGTGCACAGTGAGCCCAGATTGACTTTACCTGCTGCATAACAGGATTCATCGAAATGTCTGCGAGGTGTTTGTTACTGTATTTATATTGGTTCATGTGTTAGTATGTGTAATTTTTAACATAGATTTGGATTCTCATCTCTGGCTGTATCCTGGTGTGTCCTGACACATACCAGCGCTGGTTGAACATAGTCATATCTATAGCCACACAATGAGGACTAGTTTATTTTATTTAAAAATGGCCTTTTTAATTTATCACATATTTCATGATACAAAGTTAATTATACAGAGTGAATTCCAGCTGATCATTTGTGGATTTAAAGGTTAATTTTAAGTTGGTGTGGCCATTAAAATACATGTGTCTACCTGATCTCATGCCTCCCAGCTCATGTACTTGTCAGGAAAATTGCAAATACACCTGCGACAGTGATGAGAGGTGATCTGAGCAGGTGTTATCACTATTTCTCAAACAAAACAAAGCACCAAAACTACACTGTGTTGTCTAATCAGCATACACATGGCCTCAACTGCACCTCTCCTCCCACTTCAGTGTAAGCACGTTCATTCATGGCAGGAAACCAAACACACCAATGCAAAACAAAAAGTAAACATGTGCCCTAGGAAAATTGCATAAGGACTGTGAATGATGCGCCTCAAATTGCACTGGCAGTATAATAGAGCCAGATGACTCCAAATGCAACTACAGAGCAATAATATGAAGGACTCGCATTTACTATGATATTAAGTCTCCACATAGATCAACATCTTCCTGTCCTCTCATCCATGGGCATCTTCAGTCTCAGCAACTGTTATTATTCCGTCACCGCTCATGTGCTCCACAAATTACAAGTTCAACAGGGCTCCTGCCATTCAGCAATACAAATGAACACGAAGTGCCCCAGAGTAGCTGGCCAGGAAGGAAACGCATTCAATATTTAGTTTCATAAACCTTGAGGTGTTACTGTGTGTACCGCTGAATGTAAATATTCTTTATAAAAAAAAGAAAACTCCACAGAGTATTTTTTTAATTTGAATTACAAGGGGCATATTCAGTTTAAGATTGAGTCCCAAATAAAATCATTTTCACAATGAACACCAATTTTATGATTTTTGTTTTTTATAGCCTATCGTTAAGCTATAAACAAACTACATCATGGTCCCATGACTTCAGCGTCACCACCACAGCTTCCGACTTATAATTTGATTTCTAGCACATACCTCTTCTACAAAATCCTTTTCTCTTAGCGTGACCTGATTAGCTGGTGATCTGTTAGTTTACAAGTGCACATGTTGTGCCACCACAATGTTTAAAAATAACAAGGCTGTAAAGGGGTACTAGTGAGTTAGATGGTCTCTGTGATGATGTATAAAATCTCAGACAGATTCTGTAGTCTCATTTAGCCACTTGTTAGCAATCACCTCACCTGCAACCTGCAACAGCCTCAGTACCACAGCACCAACCATAAACTAGTATTATCAAGAGGCAGTTAAAGTCATTGTGATTTTATAACATCATAAGCAGAGGATTGATTATTTGACCAGTAGTTTCAGTGTCTCCAAAAACAACAACATATTGCAACCATGTTTCTGAAGAATGCTTCTACCCACTTGGAGGGTACTATCACTGCCTGCTAATAACCCCAAAATCTTGCCAGAGCCATCTCATCTGCATCATCCACAAGGTGGAGTGGGCCCCTAGTCTCAAGTTTCTCTGTTTAGGGCTCTCAGCAGATTCTCTGTTGTTGAAAAAGCACAACAAATGCTTCACAGTAAGAATTTATTTCCTCATGTGACTGAAGAGAGCCCCATTCCTGCAAAAGCTCCTTGAGATCTTTTACCAGTGTATCATCAAATCTGATGTGCTGCACTTTAACCTCCACTGCTGCAGATAGAAAAGCACTTGTCAGTGTTATGAGAACTGCCCAAGAAATAGGTAGAGGACAACTTCTAGCATTAATCGTTCCTAGGATTCAATCCTCCACAGTGCAGTCTGTATCCTCGCCTGCATTACAGAAGGCAATACAGACCCTGGCACCACAACTGTCACCCAGGCAACCCACCTTTGCTGCATCATCACAGATTCCTGTGTTACTGACAGTACTGCTAATTTGCTGGTAGTCTTATACTGGTTGTTATTGCTGCTTTGGGCTTTCTCTGCACACTAATGTTTTTACTTTCATATTGCTGGCACAGCTTCATTGTAGGTTTGCCCTATTGAGGACATTACTATCTCTGTTAGCATCCGCTTATTGTGTCTTTTATAAGCTGCAGTGTGTTTAATAATGCCAGGTTAATACAGCACTGTTACGGCATGCTGAGCAGATTACTACTAACTTATTCCCTCCAATGAGGATCTTGAGTGTTTGTATATGCACTGTATGTGTCAGGATAAGTTGCATAGCGTCTTCAGTACTC
>NW_018127892.1:2525269-2527498 GCF_001952655.1 Monopterus albus | reverse complement strand
CTTGCAGATACACTCAGATTGCATCCTCAAGGGTTGAAATTAGGGTGTACTTCAGAAACATGTGGGGACTTGCACTATGTTCCCATTATAGGCCTTATTCCACAATTTTGATCTTTTGATCTGGTCTGATCTTTTTCTGTTCATTGTTCACATTCATGTTTATAAGTGACATGTATCCACCTCTGTTCTGAACGCTGTTGTGCTCCTAATCTGTCACTTATGCACCGATTTAAATGAGTGTGAGCTGCATGCGTGTAAGTATAAAAACAAATGGCACCATTTGTGCAATGGTCACATTGCACAATTTCCTCACCATCTTCTCAGGTACAACATTTTCTCTCCACCTTGACGTGATTGGAAGCTTCTTTGTAATTGTCCGAAACATGTGAAATGTCCTCATATTGCCTCTGACCGTTGTTGTTGCTGCTCTCCTCCATGTTTATTTTTACCTGTCTGTGAAACCTAACACTGAATAATGATGACAGGCGATATGGGCATTCACAGCAGAGTGAGACTCCTAAAAAAAAAAAAAAAATTAAAAACGTATATTCCTATCAGACCATTCTGACAGGGATCACATGATCTGAGATCAGAAATGAATTAGATCTAGAAGCACATGTGCAAGTGGCCCAGATCCCATTTGAAAAAAAAAAAATCTGAACAGCATTTGTGTGTGTTACATTGAGAGCCTCGGGCTTCTTCTGGCCAGGTGTCACCATAGTCAACACACACCTTCTCTCTGGAGACAGCAAGATGAAAAGAGACGGGGAGAGAAAGTGAGAGATGCGAAAAAGAAAGTGTGATCTGTTATTTGCCTCTCAGAGCAAAAGGTCTGTGATTCCCCAGCCAATTTTAATGACTATATTCCAGTTATTCATATGGCCGATCAGTATGAAACAGTGTGCTGTGCCATCCATTACTCCTTTGGCTTGGGTTGGACAAGGTCTTTGGCTTCCTGGGATCTCTTTATTGATTTATCAATTATCTTTTCTTTTAACTTCTCTGCCTTAGCAGCCTTAGGCATATCTTTGTATGTGCCAGATTTAGGTTTATTTGTAGCAAAAAAAAGTCCTAACAACCAAAATTGTTATCATAAAATAAAATGCTGAAGAATCAGTCCTCACAGGTATAGCTAAGCCAAACACCAAATACACATGTTCTCTTTTTCCCACCTGCCCCCCCTTCTCTCTCCGTTCTCGCCAAACCCATCAGCTCACAGAGCCAAAGAGTTCAGTGATTTCAAGCTGAGTCCCTTAATAACCCCACGGCTCTGTGGCCTGTTCCCAGTGCCAATCCTGCTGTGAATAACAACTAATATGATGGTGGGCCCCGCAGAGATATGTGGTCCACTTCCTGCGTGAGTGAAAGAAGTGGTGCTGGTCAGATGCTGGCTTCTCTCCCTAGCTCCATCCATCCATCCATCCATCCATTTTCCTCCGCTTATCCGGGACCGGGTCGCGGGGGCAGCAGTCTAAGCAAAGATGCCCAGACTTCCCTCTCTCCAGACACTTCCTCCAGCTCCTCCGGGGGGATGCCGAGGCGTTCCCAGGCCAGCCGAGAGACATAGTCCCTCCAGTGTGTCACAGGGACAGTCCTAGCTCTGGGGAGGAAAATCACATGGAAAATACTGTGGATTCTAATAGAACTAGACCCGAATCTCTCTGCAGGCAATTACAGGGGAAAGAGGCATAGTTTTTCTAGCCCTGTGGCACAGAATGATCATAAAATTACTGTATATTTTTTGTGTTGTGAGGCGTTGTCTCGGCATTGGATGTTTGTGTCACACCTCTGCTATAAATAATTAGCTTCTTCATTTATTTTTAAGAAATGTGAGCTTATAAATGTTTGTCAGCTGGAAAATTCATAGCATGAAAATTGCAAAAGCAATTCGTAGTGTGTGTGTTTCACAGCTGAATATTTTTGATTTAACAAAATATAACTTGGGTCGCAGCTTCCCTTTGTCCTACAACACTGTGGACAGAAGCTAGTGTTCTGTGTTAGAGATATGAAAGTCTAAATTGATGCTAGCAATTCTGATAGACTGCATATTATTTTAATTTGTGTTGGGTGACAGGAATATGCACTTTACTGTTTGCAGTAGTGTAGTTAAGAATATAGCATGTTGTACTCTGGGTGATACTTGAGAAAGCACCTATTTCAATAAAATCACACAGGTATATCCCCTTGGGCACATGACTCTTCTCATCAACCTTCATCACAGTCTTTTTG
>NW_018127892.1:2520059-2525224 GCF_001952655.1 Monopterus albus | reverse complement strand
AGTTGGCCAATAAACAAAAACAATCAGACTTAATCTCTTTCACAGAAGTATTCACAGAAGCTCTGGGTGAATCTGGGCTATTATGTTTGGAGTTAACCTTAGACCAAAATATTTAATCTGAGGAAATACTGATCTGACAGTGGTGTCACAGGAGGCTGTGATTCATCACAGGAACTGGGATTTGATCCCTGCTCCTCATATCCTCGACATGTCCTTGAGCAAGATACTGAACGCCAAATTGCTTGTTGTCATTGATGTGTCAGCCTGTGTATGAGTGGTTGAATGAGAGGCAAACTGTGAAATGCTTTTGATAAAGGCCTTAAAATAAATGCAGTCTATTAGATAAAGGGTGAGACTGTTTTGAAAAATATTAGATATTAATTGATCAATTTCAGAACCAGTAGAATTTTAAACTGTATCAAATAAAATACTTTTCACCACTTGGAAAACTCTCCCCAAAACCTCACAACATTGATCACATGGCACCAAACTAGAAATGGGTATGAGATGCATCGATTGATTGGCTGGGGATCAGAACTGACCAGTTTTAGTTTGATTAACCATATGTGATCGATTGGTCGCTTAAAATGAGTCGTGTTCAGTGGGATTGATTAAGAGGCATTCTTCTGTTTCTGTTAGGCTACCTGGTGGATAACTACGTATGTTGACCTTTGGTTTTAATTTACTCTGGAGCACCTTTTTACTCTAAATTAGACTTCATCTGGAAAAACATCCGGCGTAAAACATGCCAAGTTTAGCATGCGCATTGTCAGTTGGGTGGCAACTTATGATTCACTGTGGTGACCGCTGACGGGAGCAGCCGAAAGAGGAAGAAGAAGAAGATACCTCGGAGCACTTTTTATTTTGAGATTTGAGTGCGGAAAAACCGAAGTTGTAAAGCTTATTTAATACAATGCTTTATTTTTATTACAATTTCATTTTTCATTTAAAGTTTCAAAAATGTTTGTGTATGCTGTCAGCTGCACTTTTTAAAAACTTGGAATCAGTAGGCCAGACTTCCAAAAGAATCAGAATCAGCCAAGAAAATGGCAATTGGTGCATTTCTAGAAGAAATTTAAAGTTCTCTTTTGAGAGCAAATTAGCACTGTGGTTCTCTGAAATGACAACCACAGCTAGTCTGCTTTTATTTTACAGTATAATGATTGTAGTGTGGGAGCTTTGTTTTTCCATCAGCTTCAATGTAAGGGTCAGTCTGAAATGGAATGCGTCTATGCTTTCTTTACAGACTTCTTACACACCTGACAGAATGTTGCTAGTGTGCTGTATATGGAGAGTTACTCTTCAGTGATGGTCTAGTGCTGACGAGAATAAAAATACTTCAGCATGATTCAATTCTATGATATTGTTTGTTGTGGTTATATTTTGGCTACATTAGCTTAAAAAAAACAAAAAAACTTTAGGCTCTTTATAGCAGCAGTGCAGTTGTGCCTCTGTCCTCCTCACCCCCAGTACTCTCAGTAAAGCAGAAGGGCTGTGTAGTGTTGGGCAAGGCCGGAGTGCCTCGCAGGCTCTGTGGAGGCGGATGAATTCACCTCTTCTCCGCTGAGTCTGATCCGAGCCCAGGATCAGTGTGAACCACTACATCTCCACAGCCCGAAGCGCTACAGCTCTCCACACAGGAGCACGTTGCCCTGGGGGTAGTACACACATCTCCTGAAGGGTGTGGAAATACCATTGTTTAAATGGTGCAAGTGTGTGTTTGTTTGTTTTTTATCTTTATTTAACCTTCAGGCAGTTGCTCTGAGATTAAAACTCTATATTCTGAGCCATGCAAAACATAAGAACCATGCATAGTGTTTTTCTCTGTGCTCAGACTGCAGCGGCTGAGCTGGGAGCCTACTTTACTTTTCTCTTGCTTTTGATTCCTATCACTGAGACAAATGGAAGAGTACTACTCCTGCACCAGTGTTATTAGAAGTGCGAGGTGCTTCATAAAACACATCTTCAGTTACCATACGAGCTGCTCTGAGTTCAGAAAAGTTTGATTACTCTGTGATGCCAGATGAAAAGGGACTTTGATCAGCATTTTGTTTCCAAATCATGTATCTTGTAAAACGAGGCTTGTATATAGTTATAATTGAATAATACTAAGCTACATTTGTTTGACTAAAGCGTATATTGATTTGCTCTGACTGCAATTTAAGTGTTGTGTTAATTTGAAAAGGGATTTTTAGTCCTGTATAGGTAATTTTTCCACCTCTGTAACACCACCTACCCCACATCCTCCCATAAGTAGGGAGTAAATGTCTCTTTTCTTTAGGGGCCACAGAGTAGTCTCACTGGTTTTTATAGGTGTCTTTTAATTAGCCATTAATGAAGACAGAAGGCAAATGGTTCCACTGATCAATTGTGCACATAATTAGATCAGGGATTTTATAGTGGGAAGTGGGAGGGAGGCAGAGAGGAGCGTGAGGGCAACCACATGCAAACAGACTGTCATAATGCTGCGTTCTAGTGCTTTTCTTCAGCTGCAGACGGCCAGTTCAACAGGCAGAAATAAAACTACTGTTAGACTCTAATATCAACACTAATCTTGTAACAAACTTAGTCTTTTTTTTTTTCTTGCTGGCCTGGTTTCCATGTTCACAACCACCTGATTCAATGTCTCAACAAGTCAGCTATCTTAGGAGGTCCTGGTTTCCCCCACTCATACCTTGTTAGGTCATTCATGTGGAACTGAAGTACTAATGTAATGTATGACATGGCACCTTAAGGCAGCTATGCCCAGCAGTCTGGCCATCACATGATAATGGGAGAGATCAGACAGCACCAGAGAACAGTGAGATGGTTAATGTTAGGGTGAGTAATACCCAGGATGGAGAGATGCTGCCCCCTGCTGCCCCTTGGTGATTTGTGTGTGTATCTGTGTGTTTTGTGCATTTATCCCCCTACTTGTAACCTGTTTGTATTACTGTGTGCAATTACATACAGCATGATATTATTTGGTCAGTTTGATGAATTATGTCACAGGTTGTCAGCTTCACATATTCAGTGTTCTCCTTTTTCTCTTAGCGCCTCAGCATTACTTTCACCAGAGCTGTAGCCAAATTGATGGCATCCACTATACCTCAGTTACAAAGACTCTCAGCTGGATCCTTTAGAGTTTCTTTTAACAGTAAAGAGCTAAGATCAGGAGATAAATCACTGGAGTTTTTAGACAGATCTTTTTTCAGAATTTTGAATTACATCTAGTTTGGAGCCTAGCTCAAAGAATGGCACTAGATTTGTTGGACACAGTTTCACTAGTCCAAATAAGCAATACACAAATTGCTGTTCCTGGTGATGGCAAATATCAGTTCAATTTGTAAACACAGCTGCCATCACAGCTCCTAACAGCGAGTGCAGGATTGCAGTCAGTGTTGTGCACCCAAACTACCACTTGAGGTCAGCATTTCCTTAAAAACTGTTGTATTTGCTTAGACGTCAGTAATGGAACAATCAAGTGTAGTGGTTATTTAATGGATATGTAACAAAGGGAAACTGACCAGCTTAGGGGTTCCTCGTGTGTTTGTGTTTGTATCACACCTGTCAGAGTTGTCTTTAGCACAGCACAGACCCTGTGTTGACATTAGAGGCTGATACATATATATAGTAAACGTTTGTTGATTTTATTAGAGCTGGAATGAATAATTGATTGAAAGAAACATAATTTGGCAACTTTTCATAATGGATTAATTGAACCATTTTTCAAGCAAACAAACTCCACCTCTTCTGTAGTCTTGTCCTCTGCAGTGTGAACTTGTTGCTGTTTTCTGTCATTTCAAACTGAATCGCTTTGGGTTTTGGAGATGGTTGGTCAGACAAAAGAAGCCAGCAGTATGTGACCTTTAAAAAAGGAACATAACCTCCTAGGTTGGAGCCTTTTACTTGGACATACATGGGCTAAATATTGGCTTCTCTTATTCTCTCCTTGGGTATAAAAAGCATCTAGGGATATTATTACTAATATTAAGTGACAGACAAAAGATTCAGACTTGATTCATATGACACAACCCGTTCAGTGCACATATTTAATTATTGTTGTAATATGGCTGACAAAAACTGAGCTTCACAGAGCCACATAAAGTGAAATGTAACAGATGGAGCTGAGTTACAACAGAAATACCAAATGTGACTAGACTTTAAAACAGACCAAACAGTACACAGGCGCTAAGTAAATCGTCTCTCCTGTTCAGGCTGTCTGCAGGAATGTTTCACAGATGACAAACAGCAAAGTTGTGTATCAATTGTTCTCACTCTGATCCTCATTAAATTGTTCTGGAAATATCTGCTGCACCCCTATAATACACCTCAACCTTCCAGTACACCCCAGCCGCCTGCTCCTTCCGTCTAGAACCAAGCATGCAGCAGGAGAAATGTTTTATTCAGTGTTATGTACTACAGTGGCAAGATCTGCCTGCATGTCTGATGTTGAATTTGAATACATTTGACACAGCAATCTGAATGGCTTAGGTTTAAATGAGACTAGGTCTGTGGCACAGTGCATTCTTCTGTGTTACATTTAATAGCTGTTTGTTTAACTCACTGGAAGAGAGAGCGCATTATTTCACAATTGATTTACATGCCGCTGTAGTGTGAGGATGTTTCAGAGAGGGATAGCTACAGCTCGGTCGTAATGCAGATGGGCTCATCTTGGGCTGTAGCTGCTGAGTTCATGTGCTTTTGTTAAGCTTTTGCTGTGTTGTGCATGTGCCAACACGGGCCTAGATAAAAATTTTGGGAGGGTGGAAATTCCCTTTTGTACATTGTCCAGTCTGGCTTTAGACACATGCCTGCCAGAAAAAGCCAAATTGCACAAAATCACATCCGAGTCCAAAAATGAGAAATTCTCGGCAGTTATATGAGGCTGCAGAGGGACCATCTGGTGTTCAGAGGCTTCCCCTTGGTATTTTAAATTGGAGAGCTTTAGTTACATTACCGTGACACCACAGGGTATTCATGTGGCCTGTGCCTGCGGTGCGTCCTCACATCCCCGCTTTGTGTTTGGCTCATGTTAGCTGCTGCTAATACAGAGAGACGCATACATTGGCAACCACACACACACACACACAAAGGGAGAGGCTCACCCACAGCCACAGGATGTTGTCCTTCCCAGTCAGTGATGATTTCCTGGAAGGCTAAGCAGCTGTGGAGCATCTGTGCAG
>NW_018127892.1:2497493-2520019 GCF_001952655.1 Monopterus albus | reverse complement strand
TTATTCTTCCTGATGCTACTTTCAGATGCAATCATGACCACGGTGAGATGGCACGGAAATACAAACAAGCGACCATTCACAATTGGCTGGCATGATGAGGTTGGCTGTACAATGCAGTCAGCAGATGCGGTCCTCCTTGTGTTGTGCAGTGTGCTGTTTGGGTGGTATTCAGCAGCACAGTGCAACAGTGGACACAGCCAAATCAGCATGGGGTATGCTCTGCTGGAAGGAGAGCAGAAGCATGAAACCCTGTTCTTTTTCTCCAGAAAACATATTTACTTCTTCCATTTAAAGTGTTTAGTGAGTGTAGAAGTCAGGGACACAGTAGACAGATTGACATAACCCCAGGCTCATACAGTAGTGTATTTAGCCTGCATTTATCAGCTCTGTGTGGATATATTCTCTTGGTATGCTGCCTTTTTATTGTGCTCTCTCTTGCATCTATCTGTATGCATTCCTTTTGTTCAAACACAGCACTTAACAGAGTCAGCCAACAATCATACAGCCACAGTGTCAGCCTCACAGAGGAAACCACATTCATCACAGAATCAGGAAGTGGAAAGCAGCTCCCTGCATCCCTCTGTCTCCGAGAGGAAGTGGTTCAGACATACAGCACAATGTAACCAGAGACTGTTTGTGGCTGCTGTAAAGGGGCATTTAAGTAAGCTGAATACTTTTCTGCTTAGCTCTAAAATGTTAGAATGATTTGGATAAAGTATATTTTCTTGCATGAATTAAGCATGACTGTCTTTTAAGGCATTTGCTTTGTCATGACTACAGACTATATTTTTTGTCATTTAGCTACTTTTAACTTCAGTGCAATGCATCTTTCTAGGTTATTCTTGTGTATTGCATCACCATATTGTTCGGTAATTTGATACATAAGAATCATTTATAGAAAGTTGGAGTGGACACTGCAGATAGAGCACAGTGTGAATGAACAGGTTTCAGTATCCACATCGTATGCCAGATTATTATAGCCTACTAAAAAAGAAAAAAGCTGAGTCCTCCTATCCAGCTTCCGAGTACGAATGCAGTCGATGTCCGAGTCCAAGTCTGAGTCATCAGTGCTCAAGTCCAAGTCGAATCACAAGTCCTGTAATCTGGACTCAACAAGTCCAAGTCGAATCACAAGTATCTGGACTCAAGTCCAAGTCGAATCACAAGTCCTGTAATCTGGACTCAAGTCCAAGTCCTGGGCTCTAGTACTACAACATTGCTAAAATACTAGCAGAAAGCAAAATAGCACTTAAAACAATTCTTAGTTTTTAGTATTTAGCTTCTCATAATAATTGATGGCTTAATCACAAGATTTCAGAAGTCACCTCTGTTCATGTTAGGCCCATGTGATACAGCTCTTTGATGATAGGTGAACTGAATACATTATTTCCAGATGTTCACAACATTTTGTCATCATACCTTATTAGTTGAACCAAACGAAGTAACAGAAAATCTAGTTTCAGGCAGCAACAGCTGTACAGTCGGTTTGAGTATGTACAGCACAGGCCAGTGCTATGACTGTGTTCTTGGCTTTCAAAAATGGAAATACAGTAGAACGTCTTCCCTTCTTCCAAGATGAACTTGTGCAAAAATATTTCATTTTTGCATTTTTTTCATTAGCATTTGTACTTGTATTTGCAAACCCTTGTTTTTTTCACTGGCACACAGTCAAATGTAATAAAGACAAAGTTGGTTTAATTGAACCCAAGAGATTGTGTGTGCCTTCAGGGCGGATTTGTAAACACACAACTTTTCTACTTTGTTATAGTCTTTTGTATTTTACTATCTTTCCCCTTGTGTTACATTAATTTAATTCACTTCCTTCATTAACATTTACTGTTTGCACAATGTTACACTTTTCTCCTCTCAACATCTGTGTCATGGAGCAAAGAGAAGTGAACAACAGCACTTTAGGTTTAAAAGGGCCGCATGAAAGCAGAGCATATAGTGTCATCAAATGTACCGATGAACCTCTGTGCCGTGCAGGCCTTCACAGCTGAGGAGCAGCAGAGTGGAAAGGACAGCTCTTTTCTCAGTGACTGGAATGCTCCATAGAATGTAGTGAGATGCATATCCTCCCTGAAATCCACTACAGCTCCATTACTTAGCCAAGAGTTTGCTAGGACACGACGTCTACACACAGCATGTAGACACAGTCATTCCAACCCTGTAAACCTGCGGAGAGGAGTAATCAGCACAGAGAGAGAGATTTACAACGGCCTAGCCCGGGGCACCAGACAGTTATAGATCCCTTTACCTTTCAAGAGCAATTTTACCACAAACAGGATTAAAACTAATGGCGTTTGACACCATCAGGTCCAGCACATTGAATCTATTGAGTTTTATCGCGCTGACATTTCAAAAGGTTGGCCTGTGTGCGCTGCAGTTCACGCAGAGATACAGCGCTGGGTGACATATAGAGGGCCATGGGGACCAAAGCTTTTACAGCCAGCTCTGGAGATGCTTCCCCTCCCATTCCTCTATACCCAACCACCCAACCAGTTTCATTACAGCAACTTTTATAGACATTAAAACCCAAAGACTACAAATCATAACACCCCAGAGCATGTTTTCCACTGGTCTGCAAATGGGAGATGTTTTCATTCTTTGTTTCACAGACCTGGACCCTTTGGCCGAACCATGCAGTGAATATGTGAGCAGTCCTTGTCGGTGAAATAACGCTCATTATCTTGGTTGTGGGCAAAGTAATATTTTTCCTGTGTGATTTGTTTATTTCATGCAGGTAAATTAATCCAGGGAATGATTTTCTTCCTCTTTGCTGTTTTAATTTCAATTTGTATAAACAAGACTCTTCAAGGTCAGTAAATTAAACTGCTGTGTTCAGAATGTGAATGTAGTTTGTTGCCTCGGGGATCCTGTGCTATTAAAATGTGCTCATTCAGTAGCATAATACACTACTTGACCTGAATAACAATTTTAGCATTGGCTCACTTCATGCTACGACTGAAGGTACTCTTCAGAATGTTTCTCTGTTAGTTTGTTACGGCATTAGAAGTAAACAAAACCATGTCATATTATCATGTTGTATCAACAGTTTAAATACAATTTTCTATGCAAATGACCACCATCCTCAACAATATCTCATGTAAAATAGAATTGTACATTTTTATGTAATATATCCATAAAACTCCATAAACGGGTTGTAAAAGAATGAGAAGCATTAGTCACACACTCTGGCGAATTCTGCTGAACATACTATACAAATTATATCTTTAATTTGTGTCTTTGTCTGGTGTAAAGCACAAATTGCATGTCAGTCATTTTATTAGGATGTCCAGGCAGAAAAAGGGGCAGAAGTCACCAGCTGGGATTGGAAACATAATTAATTTTGCATACAGCTCAAGGCCTCCCTCACTCTGCTTTCGGTGCTCCCGTTCAAGCCTGTAAACACCACTTTTGAGAAATCATTATTTTAGCACACTAAACACTTTGCAGCCTGAGAACAAAGCGAGTTGGAAAAACAGGAATACATTAGCAACCAAAATGAGATCATAAGCAGCATTTGTGAGGTGGCTGTGAAATCACAAAGCAAGACCGAAATCTCTCTGCCTGTGGAGTGTTCAGAGCTGGCAGTTAGCTGCTGTGAATGATTGAACTAATATTTGGAGTTATTAGTTCTGCTACATTTTCTCTGAGAATGAGCAGTGTGGCAGGTCCAGGATGACATAGCTTATGCTGCTGCTGGGATCTCTCAACCAGCGAGTGCTTCAGAAAAATATAAAAGTGATGAAAATCACTTCAAACTTACTCTTGTGTATTCACGAGACAATTTTGCTTTTACGTTTCAGTCGGGCTCAGTGCAGGGCTGTGGGCTCAATGAATATAAAATGTTATTGGCCTGTGTATTGCTGCAGGTTGGTGCCCTCAGTATGACTAAACCTCAAATCCATATCATCATTTCAAGTGGCCCAACACTGCTCCACAAGTCCTATATATTATTCACACATCAGATTTACTGAAATTTGACAAATAAATGTAATCACTGCAGTGCTTTTAGTCACATGATGGAATTAAAGGGTCAGCATAACCAAATTATAAAAAGCCAAAAACATAAAACCCCACATTCTTCAATTTATTTTAGTGTCCCTGCAGATCATTTTGTTTGAGATGTCCTTTGTAAAATATCTGCCTTGTCTTCACTACTACATTACACGAGTAGATACATCATGGCTGCTGAGTTACACAAGTGGATTTTTGGATATCTTTTGCTCAAATATTTGCTTACTGTAGTCTAAGGCACATTGTTTTTCATCCCTTAAGTTTTTGTCATTTATTTGTGTATTTTATTCATTTTTAGCCTGTCTCTTGTGTTTTACCATGTGAATGTTCTTGCTTTAAACAACTGCGACTGACATTTTTGTTGGGCACACAGCACTGAAAAACTGCTATTAAAAAAATCAACAAAGATTATCCAGAGTCACTGTTGGTGACTAATCGCCTCCTTCGGTCTCAGTAGCTCTGTCACAGTGACTCTGGATTATCCACACAGCTCACTGTCAATGGATTTATATGGACTATAAAGGTAGAAAGTAGAGTAGTTTTGGCATAAACTGTTTTTAGCTGCTGCTGTTTTTTTAATTTGGAGACACTAACAGTTTAAAAGCACAAAGCCACATTCCATTTAACAAAGCATCACTAAGCCCTACAAAGTTAGTGGATGATGGTAATTTGAAGGTCAATGGGCCTGCTGTGAAAACCTACTCCAAAGGTGACAAAATTTACAGGGTGAACTCGTATCAAGTCCTTTATCTATTAGCATCAGTGTTTTTGCTTTGAAAAGGCTTGATAGCTACAAGATGTACATGTGTTAAGTGACTGACTGATTCATCCTTTATTTTCAAAACAGATTAGAGGCTGCTATTCATGATGCTCAGTGCAAACTGCCCCTGAAGTACAAATAATCAACTATTGTACAATGCAGAGCTTTGTGTGAAGTAGAATTTAACCCAAAATCTAAGATCTGTGTGCACCATTGCACTGAAATACATGATCCTTAGCTATAAAAACAGGCAGGTTACTGCTGTCCCTGAAAATAAAAAGCTATTTTTTGGTATCTTGTATGTCAGGTGGACACCAGCTGGCCTGAAAGATAAGTCAGCTATTAAATACATCAAGTCAAATATTAAGCTTTGTATAGAAAGTTTATCTAAAATTACCTCAAGCCACTAGAGGCTCAACAAGTGTTTCTTAGCATTGGCTGTCAGCCAACAAGACATCAGTTTAATCACTCAGCGGTGGTTTTCACCTCACTAATATAGCATAAGCATCTGAATAATGTGTAATTGATCCAATATACCACTCAGGTCTTTCTCTGAGATGCAGCAGTGGAAATCTGAATTGCACGGGAACCGAATGATTAGTAGGTAGGAGAGAAATGGGCCTCCTGCTGTTAGGCAGTGTGCTTCTCACAGGCTCACACTGAGGTAGCAGCCGAGGCTTTTAAGCCATTTTGCTATTAGTTTGTAAGTGCCATTAAGAGGCTCTTCTGAGATTTGCTCCCGATTTGGCTGCAAACAAACATACTCGCTGTGCTGGAAATATGTGAGAACATGTTTCTGTCTCATTGCCAGACAAGGCATGATGGCTCCCTCATGGCTGCACATTGCAGGCTCCTCTGAGATGTGCCAATTTGAAAGAGAAATCCTAATCCCCACATGACAAGCTCTAAATGCAGCTCTCTGCATCATTATGGTGCAGCTCTGCAAATACTATACAGCTGTCTAATGGCATCTTAGCAGTGACAATACTTGAGCCAGAGTGAGGATGTATGGGTGCCGGGCAAGCACCATTTACCATGCTTTCATATGTGTAACTATGGCAGCCACCCCCCCCACACCCCCGCCCAGTGTACAGACACTTCCCTGATTCATCTAGCGCAGAGTACCGGTGCTTCTGGTAATTCATGCGGCACATCTGGGAGAACAAATGTTCTCATTCAGAAGCACCCACAGGGAGCTTTGTTTCAACACTGGTGGTTTCAGATCACAAGAGTGTGTAGTTGGTGAGATGGACACCAGGTGGCAGTCCAAGTCTTTTCTCTCCAGCCCCCCCACCTACATCTCAAATGATGATGTAATCCTTTTCAGGCCATTATATCACATGGCACAAACAGGCTCTTTGCTCCTCTCTATGTGGATACACGTTGATTTCCACTGATTGCTGATACCACTGTTGCGGTTGTCTTCTGCACCTACGTGGTTATCTCGTATTCATAAGAAACCTCACGCCATCTCTTTCATGAAATAAAAGTCAGAGCTGCTTCTGCAGCATGGTGCTGAGATGAGCCCTCCCAGATGGCCATGTATCCACCGACGCTGCTCTCTTATGGATTTTAAATATGGCTGTGACCTTAACAGTAATAAAAAGCATTTCTCACAGCACTAATCGTCTCCTCCGGTCTCACTAGCTCTTAACCTTTTCTGCCACCAAATAAGTGAACCGAGCTCTTAAGATGTGAATATGCACCCCCCCCCCCCCTTTGTAAAAATCAACGCCTAATAATATTGGCTCAGCGGCAGACAGATTGCAGCAGGAGGAGAGCATCTGCTGGAGGGAGAAACAATATGACGGCTTCCTCCCGGGGGAGCAGTGGCTGTAAAAGACAATCAGAAAAAGACAGGGGGATGGAAACAACCAGGCCTTCTTGAAAAAACATGTAAGCATCCATAACCACAAGTCCTATGGGAATGTGCAGAGAGTGAGAGGAGGGGTATTACTCTTCCACAAGATCTTCTGTCTCTGTACTCGTTTATTATGTATGCCACTTAGCGTATTTACCTCACAGTATCTGTACAGCAGTACTGCTTCAGTCCATGCTAATTTAAGAGACGAGGAGTGAGAAATAAGACATGTTGAGCTGCTTCATTAGAGGTCAAAGGCCATGAGTGTAAAGCAGTTTTTATTGTTACATGGTCTAGTGTGGTGGGTGGAAAGCAGGGCATAATGCCAGCTGCTAATGGAGCATGTGATGTCACAACTATGCACCTCATGCTTCTTAGTACTATGGTGTGTACAAAAAGATAACCTATTAGTTGAAGTGTCTATGAATGTGTTTGTTCAAAATCACTGAAAGAGTGCAAAACATGATGTACAAGACGGATTGTTTGATTGTTTGCGGTACAAAGGCACTAAACGGAGCAGCCTGAACATGCAGACGCTGTCTGATCTGAGGCTATGGAACAGTACTTGCTCAAGCTTTACCTTGTGTTATTCTTGAGGATGCATCTTGTGGTTTTCACTTGTTTCTGAAGCTAAGAAAATCTTTTTCCCTTTGTTTATGCTGTAGTCACTGACAAATGAAGGTTCACATCCACTTCTACTTTATGCAACCAAATGTGAGGATCTTACACCCTGGGATTGGCAACATTCTCACATCTATTGCATTATGCTTGTATGAGTCAGTGTGTGTGTGTGTGTTTTATAATTCATTATAATTTTTGGCCAAATTTGAAAAAGTACACCTAAGTAGATATGAAACTATCTATCTATCTATATCTATCAATTCAGCTATAATTTAACAACCATGATTAAGCAAAGGGTTCTGTGTCTTCTACATGCATTATCAACTGGCGAGGCTGGCATTTTAGATGGATTAAGAATTTTTAGCATTGTCTTCCAGCAGTGCTGACAAAATCTCAGCTGTTGTTTAGCTGGCCAAATCGATGGTTCGATGATTTAAGTAGTAAATCTTCCACAGTTATTTTGTAAAGTGCATGAGTGCAATGCCATAATAGAAAGCCTGACAGGATAATGACAGTAACCAGGTTGGACAGGCCATAGTAAATGGTCAAATGTGTTAATTTTCTACTAGAAGGCATACAGTAAGACGTTTACCAGAGAACCTTTCCACTGCAAATCAAGCTTTTTTTATCAGCTAAATATTAACACATTTCAAATTTTGGGCATTATTTAGGCTTGTAAGAATTCAAGACCTCAAACTTTTAAGTTATCAAGTATTTTTTAAATATAATTAGCAGAATGTTAATAAGTGTAAATTGCAAAGTGTTCGAAGTGTAAAAAAGTCACCCCTTTATATCTGAGTCTGTGTATCAGTGGCTTTCCCTCTCAGTGGGACTCACCACCCACAAAGGTTAATGAGCTTAAACACAGCTCAGAGTGAGCTCATTAAACAGACCACAGAGACTGGAAACGGGAGAGGAGAGGGAAACGACTGAGGGGGAACTGGGAATGATTTAGAAGGTGGATTGTTGCTGCCACTCTGGGCAACTGGAAAAATGTTACTCCGTTGGTCTATGTGATCTACAATACTGTTTTAAAAAAAAAACAGAACTTCTCTCTGAAACGAGACATAATGTGAGTAGGACTCATTCATTAGTAGGCAGCATGGACCAACACAAACACGGAGAGTGACTCAGAAGAGCTGGGTGTCTGCCTACATTTCTCCTCCAACTCTCCTGGCACCATCGTCATTGGAGCAGTAGTGAATGCAGGAAGTGGAGGAGGAAGAAGTGTAAACTTTGTCCCTTATGTTAACACTTTCAAAACTGTTAAGTTGAAAGTTTGAGTTAATAGGACAAAAATGTACTAAGTTGGTTGGATTCCACACAGGAACCACTAAAATATGGCACTTCTCAGGACATTGGTATAATGAAAGTACAAGACAGGATGGATGTAAAAGATATATAAATCAGTTGGCATGTATGCTCTCATGAATCAGGCCTCGTCTTCACAACTATTGGTCAGTGTCTAATAAGTTTATTGTCCATTTGGACTATTGATAAACATATAGCCAGTGTTGGAGAAGCTATTGTACTTTGCAAGCTACCAATTACTTTACACTGGAAGAAGTTTAAATACAGCAAAGGTGCACTATTGAGAGTTCCACTGTGGTTAACTATAGCTACTCAGAAAAAGTAGTTTAAACTGACAATGTACATGTAAACCAAAATTATAACATATCAGAAAAACTGCCGAAAGGTTAAACTAGAGACACACTGATTGATTGGCGGAGATTGGAAGTGGCCGGTTTTCAGAGTGATCGGCCTTGAACGGTGGCCGGCCGATCACTGAGATCTGATTCTGTGGCGGTCTGATTTAGAGGCACAACAGTTCACATCACACACATAGTGGCACAGACTGAAAGAGTAGCATGTGCAGTGTGTTGCATCTCAAGTGAGGCTCACACTCGTGTCTGTACCAGGCACATCTTCATTCACACATTGGAGGTGCTTGGTGTACACACAGCGCACAGAGGAGCCTACAGAAACACCTTGGAGAAGGGAAAGTATGTTCACATCTCTGACAGATAGTACACAATGAGGGAATTACTGGCTACACACACTACAGAAAGAACTCTGTGAGACATTGTTCTGCTTCTATTATCTGTTGCATCAGTTTATATTTGGAGAAATACAAACATTGCACTTCATTTTTAAATGGAGGTTTGTAAAAAAAAAAAAAAAGAGAGAAAAATGTAAACCTTTAATACAATGTTTTATTTTTATTATAATTTAATTTTTCATTAAAGAAAACTTACAAAAATGTCTGTTTATGCTATCATTTACAGTTCTTAGGAAGAAATAAAGTTGCAATCAGCAAAAATCATAACAGGAAGGTCAGACAAAATCAGAATGGGCCAAAAAAAAAATCTGCAATCGGTGCATCTCTAACCTAAACTGGCCCTCAACACACCCTGTAAATTCTATATATTTGTTTTATTTGGTCTCAGCTGCAAAAACATTTGTTTTGAACATAAATTATTCAACTCAATTCAATTCAAAGACCTTGGTTGTCTTTGTTACTTTTAAAGATCTGTTACTTGGACTTGCCCTCAAGACTTTGCTCTAATGAATGCTGCACTTTTGAGTACCGTGTGTGTGTGTGAGTGTGAGAGAGAGATCCATTATCTCTCACTGCATTACAAGATTTGCACATAGATCACAGCAAGAGCAGCAGTAAACCACAGCTGTGAACTGTGATACACTATGAATGTTGTGGCGTGTACCTTGTTAACAGACTCTGATTTCAAGCAATTAGTGAAAGAGCCTGCAAACTATTTTTAAACACACTATAAATCTAATTTAAACTACTTAAACAGTGATGGAAACCGAAGAGATTGGGGATCTGTTGTTCCACTATACAACAGGCTTTGTCTGATAATCAGTTAATCAAACCAAAGAATCATCAGCATAGTCAGTACAAGCTTGTTGCCATTCGATTTGTTTCTGTTGTTGCACTATATATCTCCTGTCTGTGTAATTGCAGTATAGTGTGTTCAGACTTTGGCAATACAGGTGACTTTGTTTGTGAATAAATTAACTGATTGTGTGCCTGTAGCTTCTCCAGAGGAGCTGCTCTGAATACAAGTGCAGATACGTTTCTCTCAAGTGTTTGAGGAAACCTGTATGGACTGGCTAAAGGGAGCATGCATCATCAGCAGATTCTGTCTGGCTAAATGGATGTCCCCAAAATGCCAATTTGCCCTGTGACACCTGTGATGCATTAGTAAAGAATTCACACTAACCCTTTCCTGTGACTGACCCACATGTGCAGCAGCTATATGACCACACAAGTCCAGCGAGTACACAGAGATAAAACTGTTTACAGAGACAAGTTTGTTGACCTGTCAAGCTGATATGCTCTTGACAAAAAGGGTTAGAGTACTAGGAGGATGTTTTTCAAGGTCATGCTGAGCTGCAAATAAGATATTCTCTCTGATACTTTGACAGGATGAAGATAATTAATAGGATAATCGCTGCTCTAATTTGAAGTCTTTGATAGTGTGATTCATTGTGATAGAGTTCAAAGAAGTAGTTTAAAATACTTGGAAGAGAGTGGGTTTTAGTTCACAGGCCAAGTAGTTTTCTGGATTATATAGGATAGGTTTAGGGGTTTCGTCATAGTTTTAGTATTTCTTAATGGATTAAATATTTGTGGAATTGTTACACATATTTTTGTTCCACAAGTATTTGTATGTTGGAGTTCTAGTGCTACAGAACTGATCTAAAGAGAAAGAGTCGTTCTACAGGACTTGTCGGCCTGACTAAAACAGCATTCATTTCCTAGGCACAATCCCTCTTTCTCTTTCTCTCACTTTCTCTCTCTCACACACACACAGAGATATACACACACACTATGACAGGCAGTGACCTTCCAAGCCAGTGAAATAACTGTGCAGCAGGTGAAGAATGTTGATGCTGGTGGGCGGCTGTCCGCCAAGGGTCAAGAGGTCATAGTGTTTACTGGTGGGTCACGTATATAACCTCTACTGTGATGGCAGCTGAGGGCACCTTGTCAAGACAACAGTAACAGAAGAAAATACTAATGGCATGTGTCAAGCACTTTCCACTTGTCTGAATGTTCACTGAGGAGCTTCCTCCTTCCTGTGGGTTTTCTACAAAGACAATACATGCTTGGTCAATGAGCTCTGAGGCAAAATCAACAAAGCACAAAAAATGTCAAGCTCATTTTATTTTATTTGATTTTCATAGGGGCATATCTTATTTTTTTCTTTCAAAACCAGCAGATTGTCTCACATAAACCAGTTTTCATCTTTTGATACCTGTTACACACACTTTAATACACAGGCACTGTGGAGTTTCTCCTTTTATGCTATTAAAAAGCAGTTTCATAAAAGCAGAGGGCAGAGAGTGTTTAGTGCACGCTGAGTTTTTTATAGCCTGATTTTACACCTGGATTTTTGTTTTATTATAGGTGTTATCAGGATTTAAAATTAAAAATAAATGTGGATAAATTCCAAGATTTTAAATAAAAACTACAATAATTAGCTTAACACAAAATGAGGTTTTGCCTTGGGGGGAGGCCTAATGACACAGTTGTGTTGTCTGTCTCTAAGTGTCAGCCCTGTGATAGACTGGTGACCTGTCCAGGGTGGACCCCACCCCTCGCCCAGTGTCTGCTGGGATAGCCCCCCCCCCTCCAACAACCTTCAAGAATAAGCAGTATAGATAACGGATGGATGGATAGATGCACATCAGACTGTACACATAACAGTACCTTGGAGATGGCACCAGGCAGTTAGAATTGTACAGACAGGAACTCACACTTTCTCACACGAGCTGTTATAAGAAACTTCCAGAAATGAAATTTTATATAGGTTAAACGGCATCAAGTGTTTCCAGGCCAGAGCACAATGTTGCTACGGCAGTCCCTTCAGCTAAACTCTTGTTGCTCTTCCATTTTTCATGTTTGTCCTGTCTGTGCAACAGTCCACACAGGTACAACATCAAAGCAGCTGGGCAGAGACGACTGGCGAAAATAAGCAGTTGGAAAACCTTTTAAGTTGATTGAAACTCTTGCAGAAAAAAAAGCCTTACACATGTATTAGTGATCAGTCCAACAAGAGCACAAAGAGCTTTTCATGACTTCATATTCCAGGAATGCTCCGGTGGGTGGAAAACGAGGAGGAATCCAACCAGGGTGCAATCAATACTGGAGTTTTATATGTTGGTGGGTTTTTGTAGGGAAGTAAGCTTCTTATGGGCTCATCAGCTGCTGCCATAAAGACAGGTCTCTTGTTGGTCTGGTGTCCACGCTGTGACCACAGTGGAACAAAGAGAAGCTGATAAAGAAAAGATAGAGGGGGAAGAAGAACAAGAGTGGGGAGTTGTGATTGATCTAAAAGCTGTAACAGGAACATCAGCACTTACTCTGGGTTCGACTCCTAGGTGGTCCAAGGAGAGTCATGTTTCAAGTCTCCTCTGACAGACCTACGATGTCGACAGTGGAGGTATTTCACTCGCACACTGAAGCTGCATGTTGACTTTGCAATAGAGGGAGCGGTTAACAACCATCGACATGAGGGCCACAGACTCAAGGAATTGCTCCCTAGAAAGCCAAGCTTAGCTGCACTCGCCAATTTTTCAAGAGCAGACTGAGTTTCTGTCATCTATAAATTTCCACATAAAGGAGCTTGTGTGTGCCTGAGTGCACTTTGGCATTTCCAGCTATTCTGCTAAGCAGCCTTTAATATGCAGGATAATATATTCATAGGTCTATTTTACTCTCATGCATAAGGCAGTACAGATCCTCAGGGCTTCCATTAATTAAGACTTGCTGAACACATATTTACACACATATGGTTGCATGTTCTGTAAACTGCCAGGGGAGCTCTACCAGCATTCATGTATAGTCCAAAGAAGCCGTATACCTATGTTTACTGTTGGCAATGTTAACACTATGGGGAGCGGGGAGTTCAAAGTTCCCTGGTCTCTGTGGGGATGAAAGAGGCTGTCATGAAAGCATCAAGAGGGCCTCATCCATAATGAATACAGGGAGGAGGTGACCGCATTGCTGTAGTCCAACGCCAGGCTGTGCAGCTTTTATGTACAACTGGATCACAGCTGGTTGTGTATTAAGACACATTCTGCTATGTACACTCTATTAATTGTAAATGTATCCATGATACTACTTCCAGCTTGATGTGACTTTGACACACATCTTATTACAAAGCAAGTAAATTATATTTGGTGATCTTCTTTGGGGTATTACTTTGAAACTATTTGTATAATGGAAAGGTCGGAAGATCAGAGTCCAGACCACATAAGTTAAACATCAGGAAGCTTGAAATCTGCACAACTCATGGACAGGGGGCCTTTTTCACTGCAGACACAAGTGTTACTAATAAGAGTAACAATGGTTCTTGTCTAATCAAATGTCCCAGTAAGGCAGTAGAGAGGTTTCTATCCAAATGTAGTACAAACAAGAACCAAAATTATAGAAAATCTGAAAAAAAAGGAAATGAATCCACTACTGCTGTGTGAAGATTAGGAGCTGTTTTACTGAGACAAACAGCTGGTGATACTAAATCTCTAGTTGGGTGCCATTAAACCACTGCAGAAGAAGATGAGGGGGATACAGCATGTGATTGTTGCTTCATACTGCAACATTCAGCCAGTAACAGAAAGTGTAGGAACAGTTTATCAAACAGCTGTTGAACAAGCAGAGCACAACATTGCAGAAATGTCACGTCTTCACTGCTTTGCCCGCGGTCCACTCACTGAAGACCCAATTTTACCCCTAAAACAATGACTAGGGGTGTAAGGATATTTGTAATTTCACAGTATTGCTACAGAGAAATGTCTTGATAATGTCATGGGACTATGCCGGTATAACAGCATGCTGGTTACAGAATGTGGAAAAGACATAGCGGGTGCTCCATCATTGACTTTTAGAGCATTACATTTTTTCCATTTCAAGAAATGGAACAAAAAGGAAACTAACAAATCCTGAAAAAATAGCAAATACTGTTGAACAAAGGCATTGATAGCCCCATTTAGGAATGAGACAGTCCTGGATATGTCTTGTCAGGACACGACTGTGTACAACACTTTAACAAAGATGGGTGAACAAACTGGATGTACTAAACCAACCACTTAGCCACCACATTTAGTTTTTTCTCTTGAAAAAGTAGACCATGATGTTTGAAAAATACCTCCAGTAAAGCACAAATCTCACCTTTTAAGTGGCTTATCCTTGTTTGGTGTCTTCTTCTCCTCGTTGTGGTGTGCCAAAGAGCAACTTGCTCAGTACTGCCCCTGGTGGTCGGTGGCATGGGGGGGATACCCACTTGACCTGGTCAAGTATCATACTTTGAGTTTACAATCCTAGCAACAAGTGAATATCTGTCTTTTTTTTTTTAAATTACTTCCAAACTAATAAAGATATCAACATTATTCCAAATGCCAGGTGTTCATGGTCAAGCTATTATATTTTAACGATCTAACTATCATGAGCATATTGTTTTTATGGCATTATGGGAAAAATGAGTTGCCCCCTGGTGAAGGTTTGCACTATCTGGGTGCTGTCTAATTTAAATATGTTATTGTAGGGCAGGGAGGCCCTAACAACCTGTCAGTCAGCATCAGGCTTGATATTGTGCTGGCTGAAGCGTTGCTTTGAGCCCACAGCTGTGTTTTGTTTGTTGGTAGAATGTGTGCATGTGTATGTTTATATTTCCTGGTGTGTGCAGTCTTAGCACATGTGAATGTTTGTCTTGATCATGCTTATCTTCAGTGTTCTCTGAAATGCACTCATGTGAATACACATTTACTTCACTTGTGCGTGTGATTACTGGATTGCAGGAATGTTTCTGGGTTCTAATTTGGGTTGGAGCTATTTCAGAGAGAGGGCCCGGCTGATTGGCTGCTGCTCTGCTGACATCATCACAGGCTGTGATGCTGTGATGATTGCCAGGCTTGCCAGGATTTGCCTGTGACTGACGCTTGGTCTACTGTTTGTAATGTGCCAGTTTACAGCACACAGTCAACAAACACTGGGCCTATATTAATCAGCACATGAAGGAACACATGGAGGAGGCTATAAAGGGCCTGTATGTCCATCTGCACAATGAACTTCTAGTTATTCGAACATTTTCTCAGTTCTGTTTCTGCAGAAATTATTTCATTGGTTGAGATAAACTTCATTGGGAGGAACCAAAATGTTTCTCAGCAGTGTTAAAGGATGAAGATGACATGTTTTAATTTTTGTCAATAATAAATCTCAAACTGTTATACTTCCCAATCTGTGGCCTTTTTTTTCATTTTTACATTGGAAGAAGATAAAATACTCCATTAGAGACTCACCAGGACAGTTTCACAAAAGGTGGGATCAGGTGCATCGCTTTGTAAATTGGTTTTAATTTGATAAGTTTTCAGGATGGTAATTAAATTATACAAGACTGACAGTGAGTTTATGATTTAACCAATACCGAGCCACTTTCACATTTGTTCTATTTTATGTTTTTATGTTTTTGTTCTGTATACAGTACAAGGAAAAAGGAAAAATGAATGTCAAAAACATGTACCGTAGTCAGTGTATATCAGCTGTCTTTCTGTCTGCTTTGTTGACGTTCCAGTAAAAGGAAAGGGGGGGACAATGAAAAGATGAAGACCTCCAGTTAGAGGAATGAGGTATGTTAGGCTTTGGCTTTACAGGCAACACTTATTAATACACCATATTCCTTGTAAAACATCACAGTGCTTTCAGGAAGTCAATAGGTTTTCACTGTACTAAACACTGCAGACAAAGCATGTCTTTTAACATTACTCAGTCCTAAACGACTTGACTACTGTGTAGCGGCTTGATCTACTGGTTGTCTGAAGTTCTTTCACTGTGATTCTTTCCACCTGCTAATCATAATTCATCTCAACCAGTAAGACTCTCTGAGAAGGCGTTGTGGAATTTAAATTGTAGTATGAAATTATTGCTAGCTTTTTTGTGCTGTTCACTCTAGATTAGAATGTTTGTCTGTACTCGACTGTATGTACTGCACCATCTGTTCGTATTGCATCAGAAATCCTGTTGTCTCAAGGAAAGTTCCGAGGTCAGTTGGATGTCGCTATAAAAAAGCATATTCTTAAACATTTGTGTTAGGTAGTGATTAAAAATAGAGGAATGATATGCGTTTTCTTTTTATTATTAGTCTACAGGAGCTCCTCCACAATTTAAAGAGATTAGGGTAATTCAGTACTTGCATTAACAAGGCCATATCATCTCCGAGCAGAAAATGTTTTTGCTGATGTTGTAGCAGAACACGATGTAAACAGAAAAAAACCGAGATGACGTAAAAATCTTCTGATGTTTGAAAATAATTTGTACAGATAAGTGTTTAAACAAAATGTCAAGTTTCATAGCTTCTTCTCCCAACTCTAATCCGCTGCGCTTCACTGCCAAGTGAGATGACTGAGCAGCTGTAATGATGTGTTTACCTTCCACAGTTTGGAATCAAAAGATGCAAGCCCTGTAAAGCAGCAGTAGTAGAGTACAAACAGTCACTGATGCAAAAAGTAGGTTCACTTTACATGGCTGGTATTGCACAGCAATGGTTTCACTTTCCTCTCATTTATTGTTGTTTGTGTTCATTATTCCTAGTACAGTATGTGCCACTAAATCAACTTCAAGTCTCTTTGTCATGTACAGTATAAGTGAATACTGTTGATGTGGTCTGTACAGTTAATTCCGCAGGCAGACAAATTAACTCAGCTTTTTATTGCAGATTTTGGTGATTATCCTTAGTAACTGTTATTAATTCTCAGTGAGCCCTCATGTTCAGTTGGAATTTCTCAGTTGTATGGTTCACAGCAAGAGACCACAGTGAAGGGCCATTTTGCCTCTTATTAAAGGCATGGAGTGGTTACAGATGGGTTCGCGTTTTGTGTGGTCAGCTGCATGCAGCCATCTGGAGACTGCATGGCTGCTGTTGTCGTTGCTGTTGCTGTGGCTGCTGCTTGTTAATGAGCCTCTGGCACTGAGCTGCTGTCAGTCTGGCAGACAGACAGGCCATCGCCCTGGTCACTGCCACCTCATGCCATCTGGGTCTCTGCACTGAGAGGGGACGACAGGGACATGCCAGTGGGAGGACATGGGGTAAGGTCATACAAACATTGTCCTGCTGACTGGCTTACCGACTGATTGACTTGGTTTCAGTTAGACAGGTTTATGCATCAGTAAATGTAAAATTATGGTATCTAAGGATTGCTTGTTACCCTAAATGAATACACAAATAGAAAATGATCCCCTTAGTTTGCACTGAAAACAAACCTTTGTGTTCTGTTCATACTGACCTGGTCTTTTGTCAGGACAAGCCTGAAATTCATTTCAAAAACAATCAAATTATTTCCTACATTCTCATCTTCCAGTTTAAACCAGACCTATGTGAGAAACTGAGCTTACTGGATGTAAAAGCTGGATCCAGGCTATTCACCACTACTGTGTGCTGTACAGGTAAAACATTACTGCAGAGGGAAAGCAGTGCGGACTGGTACAGTAATCCACATCCTACTGACTAATAAAGCTTTTAAACAACTCCATTTGTGATAATCTAGTAAGTTTGCATTAATGCGAACCATATGGAGCCATAAATCCTGGCTGAGATCCTCAGCCTTATTTGTTACTGCATATTTGCTGACACCATACTGCAGCACTGACAAGACACTCCACAGTACAACACTTCCACATCCGCATTTCTCAGATCATTAGGCAGCTAGTCATGTAAACAGGCTCGTCCATGTAGAAGTACTGAACTCAACAAGCTGACCTCAGAGCTGTCATTAAATTGGGCTCTTCCTCCAAAGCCAAAACCCCCACCTCTGCTTGATTATGCATGTGGGCTGAGCAGTCGGCCTCCTGTATCGTACTGTACACTCTATCGTGCTGCTTCCTTGAGCTCACAAGCTGATTATGGAGCTTTGACAGTCCAAGCACTTTGAATTATTTAAATCTCTGTTAAGCCTGCCATACATATATTAGTAGAAGAAATAGATAAGGCATCAGCATGGTTTTCCTCTGGCTTTCCCCCCACTTGCTTCTTCCTCTGAACCTGATAAACAATCCAATCAAATTATAACACAGCACCATTCAAGGAAATGGCAATTTTTCTAATTCCCTATTGAAACATGTTTCACAGTAGATGTTGCTTTTAGCTGCATTGGTGTTGAGATTATGCAGGTGGATTATGAACTGTGTGAGTGTGTGTGTAGTGTTCCCCTCCAGTGAGAAACATGGAGAGGGCTTTTGTGCACCTAGAAGGGCCCACCTTGCAGAACAGGGCTTCTCCAAAGGAGGCCTTCATGTGGGTGGGCTGTGGAGAAGTAATGGATCCCCTTTTCACACAAACCCCTGCAAGAAAGCATGCAATCAATATCCTGCTGTCTGCCTCCAGTGCCAATAAATAAAAACATGGTGGTGTAAAGAGATGAATAAATAAAGCTGGGCACTCTTTTTTTACATTAGAAGTGGGAATGTACACAAAGCCGTGCAGATACTGCATTTAGAAAGGCAATAATAGCCTCTCCATCTCTCAGTGGGTCGCTCGCTGGAAATTTATGTTTGCAGCTAACACATTTGTTCACCGAGCAGAAAACAAGCAGTATTTATTCACTGAAGTGTAAGATGGCTCAGATTTGTATAAATGTTTCAATTAGGCCTAGTGAAAATCAATGCCGTAACATTTCCTCGCCATTCTTTCTGTCTGCAGGTTCGTTGTTCTTGACAAGTGCAGCTTAGGTGTCAAGATCGGGTGTTACATTTCTAAATAGGTCTTTTTTTTTCCTGTCAGTTGACATGAAATTACAGCAGAAGGTAATAGAACAGACGAGCTGCCTGTCAGGTGGGGAAAAAGAGGGAGAAAGAGAGGCCAGAGCAGAGCGACATGCCCATCTGGATGGATGAGTGACAAGGGATGAGAGAAACTCTTCAATCCACTCTCAGGCTGCCACAGGAATGAATTCACATCCCCTCAATTGCAGCATTACTGGAGAGAGAGCAAAGGGAGTGCTTTCTGCGCTGTTTATGCAGTCAAGGGAAACCAGAAGTGGAGCTCTCTGTTTTTACTTATCCTTAAGTGGTTCATAATGATGATAATGCTGTATGTCCACTCAGTTTTATGACTATGCTAATCCCTTAAATGAGATAACCCTTGTGCCAAAGAAAGTCTGGCAATCATTATATTCACACACTTGCACTCAGATCTGATTGCTAACAGAGACTCGGCAGTCTCCTAAGGATTAGAACTCCAGTTTTCACCAGTTATGAGTGTATATCTGCTACTGTCAAATGCTAATGAAGAAGGATTTGGAGCACACAGATACACGGTGGGATTTTCCACCGTTTGATGTGCAGACATTGAAAATTTGTTATTGCCAGGGGTCTACCCAACATCCACCCACCAATATTCAGAAGCAATGTGAACATGCAGGAGTTATTTGGTTGCTGTCGCTTATAAGTCCCAGTTCAGCACATAAAATGAAGTCATTTTTCTGGCATCGCTGGCAGACTGCCCAAAGCCACTGACAATTTTCTGTCCTTTTCTGCCACAGAGCTCTGACAAATGACAGGTGATCTATGGCTGCTTCAAGTCTGGGATCTAAATCTGAAACAAGCTTACCCGCAGCTCGTGAAATGAGAATTGATAATCAAATGATGCCGAATGAGGGGGCCTGTCACTACATTGTAAGGGAGCTGACAGGTTTAGTTAAGGAAGAATGAGGGCATGGCGGATGAAATTTGGCAGGATAAAGAATTGTTCAGTGCAGAGAGCAGCCTGATCCCCCTGCAGCTGTTTCTGATTTAGTTTGATTATTTACATGTTGATAGTGTTCTAAACAAATGCTGTAAGATAAGGGGCTGCTGAGCATAGTATGAGCAGGTTTTTACAAAAGACAAAGATTTTTTTTTGTTAACCTAACCTAAAGGCACCAGCATCTGGTTAATAACTTTAACAATCGAGTGCAAAGTGACAATGATAGGAGAGAGAGAGACACAGAAAAACAACAGTCAAACCCATAATGTTTTCTGTTAATTGCTCTTTCTCTAGCACACTGTGGCAGAGAATCCAAACTTCTCTTTGTATCCATCCAATTTACCCTGTGTAATTCATTGATGAGTAACTAGAATTCATTTCATACTAAGAGGGCCACTCCACTCTTTATGTGAAGAGGAATACATTCTCATTTACAAGCAAACTCTTGATGTCATAAATGGACTGTATAGAAATAAAAATGAAATCAACTTTTTAGATAATTAAGACTGTCCTTTTTGCTGGGAATCAGAGTACTTTGCATTCAGAGTTAATTTTATCACTTAAAACTATAATGAAAAGTATTTGTTAAAGACATTTGTTCCATGACAAAAACTATATAAAAAGTAAAAGAAAAGTCATCTCTGAAAACAAAAACTATTACACATTTTCGACAAATATTCTACCACCCAAAATACCTCTCCTTCATAAATTATTTTAGCTGCTTGACCTGTTGCACTAAGCAGCGTCTGGCATTTGAGTAAACACTATGTTTTTGTCAATAATCTTAGCAAATCTTACTGTTTTTTGGAAGTGCACAGTAATAGATTTTTAAACTAAATCCATCTGTAATCCCAGTGGAAATTAAGGTGGCAGCAAAACAGCAGGGACAAACCAAGGAAATATGTAGGCAACACAAAGACATTTTGTATTAAAAAGTAAGCTAATGCTATTGAAGCGGATGTTGAAGTTAGTGTCAATCAAAAGGACTGAGTGCAGATCTAATTCTAAATGTTTGCTAAAGGACTGTACATGAATGTGCATTGAAAGTGTCTGTTTTCCATATTCATGTCAAACTAAACTGAAACAATGAGTGGTATTTTAGTGAATATGTGAATACAGCTCATGAAAACTGGACTGAAATGTTTTAATAGCAACAATTTCATGATTATAATATATCTAAAACTAATACACATTTTCGTGAAACTGAACTGAAACACAACTCAAGTGCAAAAGTTGTTATATTTTCATTTCCTCTTAATCCTGGATGTTTATCTTATAATGTCCTAACTTGTCTTTATATATTGCTGTTATAATGCTCATGAGTGTAGCTGGCAACACTCAACTATCTCATATTGCAACACTCCAATGACACTCACAACACACTGTGGATATTATGACTTATAGATTGATAAAATGTACAGATATGTCTGCTTGTCTTGGCCCATGTGTCGCTGCTCCTTTTAGACTCACACCAGCTACACTGTAGAAAGTTTTGCTTTATGAAATCACATTTGAACTTTATAAAATCTCTTAAACTTTAGTTGAAAATGGAAACTTTATTGCCTATGATTGTTGTGGGAGGTTTTCTTCCAAGTGTGTCAGAGCAGTTCTGACCCCTCACTACCACTTTACTGGTTTACAAGATAATAATACAATACTTCCCTTGGCAGAAATGATACTTCTCATGTAGAGGCAGGCAGTGTAGGCATGTATTTTGTGTAGTTCACAAAAGTTGCTGAAACAGTTGTTCATTTCGCAATATCAGATGATCACAATGTCATTCAGATACCTCTAAAATTTAATATACAGTATACTGTTCAGATTGGGCTTTCAGAAAATTCAGTTATACTGGTTTAACAGTCAAATGGGACTTCAGCAAGTTGACTGTGAACAAAGCAGAAAAGATGTCGCATTTCTGCACGTTTGTGTTCTCCTTATTCAACAGCAGTTTGATAAACTGCTCATACAGTCTCTGCTTACTTGTGTAATGCTGCATTCATTAGGCCACCTTAACTTTACTCCCACACAAGTCGATAATCTTGTAGATAGTACTGCAGCCTTCCTGCGTTATTGGCTCTTACAATTGGCCTCCTTACCGGGAACCTGTGAAAAGAAATTGGCATACTTACTGGGATCCTGTGAAAAGAAATTGGCATATTTACCGGGGACCTGTGAAGAGAAATTGGCCTACTCACCAGGAACCTGTGAAAAGAAATTCACTTACCCAACCCTAACCTGGGGAGATCCCCTTCACCACCACGGGGAGCGACCATGTTCGCCCCCTAACCATATGGACCGTACTCCTCGGAGTTATCCTAACCCCCATTTGATGCTAAGGGTGATGACCTGCCTGGAACTAAATTGCCGGGTTTTTGTGCATGGGCCCGGCGCCGAGTTTGTCTGTGCTCGGCCTCTGGAGGCTAAACATAGCCCCAGACCAACCTCTAAGCCTCGGTGGACTGTTCCACCCACCGGAAGGCGCAAATTCTAATTGGCCTTCCTGAAG
>NW_018127892.1:2497162-2497434 GCF_001952655.1 Monopterus albus | reverse complement strand
AACTTCCGGTGGGCCTCTGACTTGTGCTAGCTGGGCACACCGGGCGGCGTATTGGCCAGTGCATATGGAATTCTGTCGCCGAAGGCAGAGGCCCCCCAGAGGAATCAATACTCGGGTGTACCGTCCCTGGTTTAACTGGGGTCACCACTCCCAGGATATGTTCAATCTCATCTGTGATGTGTCTTGTCTACAGGAAAAGGCGAGTACCCACGGGGCTATGTGACCTTCCGGTGGGCGGACGGAACTCGCATAATTTGGACAAGGGAAGTATT
>NW_018127892.1:2453655-2496830 GCF_001952655.1 Monopterus albus | reverse complement strand
CAGCTCTCACAGATGTGCCATCTACTACAGTGGCTTTAGAAACGTCTGTAAGACCTCAGTTATACTTGGACTACTTCTTTCCTATAGATCTCTCTGAGTTGACCTTAAAAATTGCTTCATCTAAATCATCAGCATGTCTCCTGAACCCCATCCCGACCGGGCTGCTCAAAGACGTCTTTCCCCTAATCAATACATCCATACTAGATCTGATTAACCTCTCTCTATTAACAGGTTATGTTCCACAGGCTTTTAAGGTTGCAGTAATTAAACCTCTAGTCAAAAAGCCTACTCTTGACCCAGGTGTCCTAGCTAATTATAGACCAATATCCAATCGCCTGTTTATTTATAAAATTCTGGAAAAAGCTGTTGTGAAGCAGTTATGTGAGTCTCCAGTTAATCCAAAATGCTGCTGTGCTGACAGGAACTAGCAAGAGAGATCATATTTCTCCCATATTAGCTTCTCTCCACTGGCTCCCTGTAAAATCCAGAATAGAATTTAAAATCCTTCTCCTAACATACAAAGCCCTTAATGACAAGGCTCCATTGTATCTTAAAGACCTCGTAGAGCCTTATCATCCTAACAGAGCACTTCGCTCTCAGAGTGCAGGTTTACTTGTGGTTCCTAGAGTCCACAGAAGCAGAATGGGAGGCAGAGCCTTTAGCTATCAAGCTCTTCTCCTATGGAACCAACTCCCAGTCTCAGTTCGGGAGGCGGACACCCTCTCTACCTTTAAGATTAGACTTAAGACATTCCTTTTTGATAAAGCTTATAGTTGGGGCTGGATCAGATTACCCTGAACCTTCCCTTAGTTATGCTGCTATAGGCCTAGGCTGCTGGGGGCGCCATGATGCTCTGAGTTTCTCTCCTCCCCTCCTCCACTCTGCTGCTAACATAGAGTAGGCTACATTAGCAGCAATTTCTACCCCTAGTGTGTCAGCGTTGACAGATAAACACAGTTTAACATCCAGTACTAATGAAAATTCATGGTGTGTCATTATGGTGCATTAACTGTGGCCCAAATTCAAAAGTGAAGAGCAGTCAATACTTACACTAACAAAATAAACAAAAGAGTCTTCTTCCCATGGGTGACCATGTCCTGATCATCTCCGGTACATAATCGATCAATGCAGTGCCTTTGCCAGTTGATGTCACCATTTCATGTGGCAAAAGTTGAGCCAGATCCAACTTTTTCAATGCACAGGGCTGCGTTGTTTTGTTGGAACCCCCTGCGGTGCTGCTGCCAGCTGTGTTAAATGCAATCCCACATAAAAATGAATGGGGGGGGCACTTTTGAAACTTTGAACTCAACCCTGCTACCAGTGAACAATGACCAACAGAGTATAAATGTAGTGGGAAAGTAAAGTGGAACAGGCCACATCAGCCTTTCAAGTTCCGCTGGATTATGGGTATGAGAAGCTCCAGGTTATGGCTCATTAAGTTCCCACAGTAAAAGTCTAGAACCAAATATTTTTCAACGATGCACAGATTAATGCAATCAGTACAAAAACTATTCAGACCATTTGTTATGACACTTGCAGTTGAGCTCTGGTGCATCATACTCCCATCAATGGTCGCTGAGATGATTATACAGCTTGAGAGTCCACCTGGGCTTAATATAATACATTGGCTATAATTAGAAAGGCTACAAAGCCTGTCTATATAAGGTCTCATAGCTGGTGGTGTATGAGTGAAAATAAAGCCATGAGGTCAAGAGAACTGTCCACTGTTGGACAAATTTTCAAAACGCTCAAGAAAACCTGTTTTCACTTTATCGTTGTGGAGTATTGTGTGTAGATTGCTGAAGAAAAAATGAATTGAATCTATTTTAAGATGAGCCTGAAACATAACAAAATGTGGAAATCTTGAAAGGGTCTGAAATGTTTCCATATGCGCTGTATATTCCACTTTCTGGTCTGACCAGGCCTTAATGCACATATATCTTATAACTTTTGATACTGTGCATTTCTCCTTTTGTGAACAAGTTCACAAACCATTGATTTTCAGCTGTAAAGCTGCTTGTACCTGTACAACATTCCTGATTTAGGAGGATCCATTGTGCTGTTAAGTTTGTATTTCACTCCAAGTGAAAGCACACCATGCTGACTAGTTGTGCATCACTGCAGAAGAAAAAATTAAAATGAATATCTGATTCAAGACCAATGCAGTGAAATTTAATAGCAGATCACCTCAAAATGCATGTTATATTATTCATTTAACACTACCAACAGCAGTGATTTGCAGTCTACAGAAGCGTGACCGTGCGATCATTCTAGTCAGAGAGCACTTACAAACTGAGCTGCACGGCAAGTAATATCAAGTAATAGTAGTATTATCAACTGTTTTATTACTGCTTGAAGTATTACTGCTTGAAGTATTACAAGTATGTAGTTCTGAACATTACAACTACTATATTACAGCTATTTGAATGTCAAAAATTGTAACCCTCTCAAGTGCAATTATAGCAATTGAAAGCTGGGCAGTGATTTAAAAGAGAAAAAAACTGTAGTTGTGCAAAACCCATTCCTAGGTAGATAAAGGTAAAATGATAAAAACTCTTTATCTGTAAACTTGGGCTATAGACTTGCATAATATTCATATGTAGTATTACCAGAGATAGCTATAATGGTCAGTGCTGTGATGTTTGGTGCAGTTCAGTGCCATTATCCTCCCCATTCCCTTCCCCTGATGTTCCTGACCTTATCAGGCGGCTGGATACGCTCCTGTCATCTTCTGCAGCACTGTTAACAGCACCTCTGTGAATGCCCGGTCATCTCACCAGGGCTAGGAGGTTGTACCTGCTAATGGCTAATGAAAGTTGTAATTACAGCAGGTCAGAGGCATTCACACACAGGAGAGAGACGAGTTCACTGAGATCATTAGTGCTGAAATGTGTCTGCCTCGTTAGACTGCACGTCACCTGCATTATACTGATGATCTTCCTTTGCTTCTATTAAACTGAGTGGGTGGCATTTGATGGTGCAGTGGATTGTAGAATTATGGATGGAGAAGGGTGATGTGATTTAATTAAAAGGAGTCTAGGGTGAAACAGAGCTAAAGAGAAAATAACTGGAATAAATTTAGGAGTCACAATAATAGAGGGAGTGGCTTTCAAGTTGATTAGTTTTCACTCTCTTACTAAAGCAAGCATTTAACTCCAATTAATGTTTCAATGCTGATCTTTCTATATACATGGCATGACTTTTAAGCTCTCACATAATTGCTTGTTTGTTACTTCACACAATTTCAAAAGCCGCTACAAGCTGGAGCACCTTGCCTCTGAGGGCCCCTGAAAATAGATCGGCAGTTTTATTTTTAGACGGCTATTAATACCTCCAGCTAATTCATTTCAGCTCTCCAGGCACCTAGCATGGCCTTTCAATTATGGATGAGAGGAAAGTCATCGGATTCTCTGAGCTGAGAGGAAGCTGATGGTAGTGACAGGACGCTCTCTGCAGACACATGACAAACAGGGAGACAGCTGAAGGACGGGCAAGAGGATAAGAGGAGATCTGTGGCACAGTTAAAAAGTCTGAGCTATGTTTAAACAAAATGTTACTGAAGATAAAACTCTCATTTAAACAGGCTGCTTTCTGATAATACACCTATGTGCGCAGGGTAAGCGACATGAAAAAAAAAATCATCTTGTGAATATTTTCTTTTTCAGGGAGTCACAGTTCTTTTTCCTGAATTTTAAGACTATTTTGAAATTGACTGAACAATAAAATGTATTCCTTATAAAAAAAAAAAAAAAAGCTCAACAAGGTAAGAAAACCTAAAAAAAAAAATAACAGAGCATTCAGCCGTGCGACTAGACCATAAATCAGTTGTTGTTGTGGAGTACTACAGCAGCAGAATGGCTGTTGTGGGGGAAAAAAATAAAGTGTGTGGCCCATACCCTGGATCAATTATTTGGAGACTCATTTTTCCACTTTTTTTATTTTTATTTTTGAGGGCCAGGTAATCTGTCCCTGTGTCAGTTACCTCTTTTTGTTCATCAGTTACTTGCTTGTCCTGAGTAGACAAACAGAAAGTCTTTCTCAATTGCGATCATTCATTGTTCGTTTTGGCTGTGTAACCGCTGGCTGTGTAGTTGTAGCTGATGCATGCACGTGGGGTCCTCTCACAGCTTAATTCCTTGGGGTGCTTTCTTTTGTGGTTGTTAAAAACGATGCGTTGTATTGCAGTCCTATGTGTGTGTAATGCTGTCTTTGCAACATTTGCAAATAACTTTTGTTTGCACTGTGTCAGTTTTGGAAAATCAAAGCCAGTTCAGTATTACTGATGTCAAATTCTTTTCTTAGAGACCAGCTCCTCTATGTTGACATCCATGCTGCTATGCAGCCAAATATGGGGAGTGTGAAGGTACTTTGGGTGGATCTGCATGTTGGCCATAGAGCTACAATTTAAAGAATGCGTGCTGTCGCATGATACACACGATGTCTCTGTAAAGGCAGATTGTGGAGATGTTTTATTTGTTCACACTCTAATATCATCATATCACACACCGCTGCTATGAGCATATGATATAAGGGCAGCAAAAGAGACAGTGTAAGACATACAATGGACAAGAGACTGCAGAGTTTGACCCAAAGACTGGGAGGGTGTCAGATGGGTCCATTAGTGCTTATTTATGAGGGGCTGCTCCATTCAAGGGTCATAATAAAAATACTGTCATTCTACACACCTGGAGATTTCAGCAATATAATACAATGAATTAAGATCAAAATAATACAAAGATCTATAGACATATACAACATTTTTTCTATGAAGATATCCTAATTTTAAAGAAATTTTAAAACAGTAAAAATGCTTCATGAGTATTTTGACAGAGCGTGCAGGAGGCTCAGCCAGTTTAAGGGAAACTTATGTTTTCTGGCCAGCTCTCGTAGTCCCCAGCCTACTTTTGTGTGATGTGCACCCCATGCTACCACCATTGCTTACGCCAGCAGTGACACCTTCCTTTGGCCAACATTAAAGGTCATCTGTATCTACAACCCCAAATCAGAAAAAGTTGGCATGTAAAATCAAAAGTAAAACTGAAAATAGTGATGTGTAAATCATCACATTAAAACCAACACAGCAGCACATTATTTGATGTGACACACATCAAACCGGAAGAATGAATCTGATTGGATGGGGCGGGACTAAGGACCGGATAAACGATTCTGATTGGCTAGGCGAGACTAAGGGGCGGGGCCACCTGTCAAATTAATTCTGATGAGAAGTGGTACCTTTATTGTGTGTGATGTGATACCTCATCAAAATAATTATTTATTCAACATAAACACTTGCTTCACTTCTGATGCCTGCAACACATTCCAAAAAAGTTGGGATTGCATTTTCAGGGCCAGTAATGAGGTAAAACAATGAAATGATGGTTCCATTTGAAACAGGTGATGTCACCAGGTGATTGCAAATTATATACTGTACACACTTTCTAAAGTGGTCTACAGTGATTTCCAGACTGCAGTCAGGTTGAAACTGCAGATAAAACATGTTGCAAGACTAAATGGCATTTGCCCAGTGCACCATGACAGGCTGCACTGTGTTCGCAACATATCTCATAATATCATATATACAGTAATTGACATTCATATTGCACATAGGATATCTTTTTATGATATCATGTAACAACAAAGCATGTAGCTTGTTGCATTCTGTCTGCTCTTAATGAATATTTAAGCCTCCAGATGTCACAGTGCAGTTTTATGTTTCAGTAACTTCAAACCAAACCAGAGTACTCTATATTCACTTTCATCTCCTCTGCTTTATGAGGAATAAAAAGGCAGAAGAAATGAGTATGAAAAGCTAACTACAGCATAACCTCGAAAGAGTCAGCCTCAGGTGAACCATGTTACATTTTTCAGAAAGACTAAATTCCTCTGAAGAGTTTCTCAGCTGGCCTACTCTGGGTTCGCCACCAACATATTCATTACTCTTGTGAGCAACAAGGAGAGCGGGTGGGTAAATTGGGTTTAGCTCCTGACCTTTGGGGTTTGATAAATGGGCCCTCAGTTCTGCAGCTCTAGCAGAGGTCTACGGAGCTGCTGGATGTTGAAGGGGTGAAGTGACCGGCTAAGAAACCCAGCACAAACTTATACATCCTCTGTCCAGTTATTTATCTTTAACTGAAAGGACCAGCCCTAGTCAAGGGCTACTGACCTGATCTGAATGATTGCCTCTGCCTGTAGAATTCATCAAACCAGCCAACAAGGCTTTGGTAATATTTTTATACACATATCCAAAGGTTTCCTTAGCCTTTCAGAGGGCTTGGGTGCATTCTAGTCAGGTGCTGAGGAAGAAGGTTTTTTTTTTTTTTTTTTTTTTTGTCAGAGCATAGAATTCTCCCTGTTGTTTTTAGTGTACATTCATTCTGATATGTTATCTAATGGCCTTTTTATGTTAATTAGTTTCTCAGCAAAAACACTTAGGTGCTGCACCTAAGCCTTTGTATGACAGGGAAAACCTTGTTACCTCTGCTTGTAATCTCCAGCGTTTCAGAATGGTTATTTCCCTGCACGACCCAGTTTTTTGGAGTGGCAAATCAAATATCGGACCCCAGTGGCATGTCCCGTTCAAACATTTTGATGGACACGGATTATTTTTACATTACATATTGCAGTCTTGATCTCAATTTAAAATGTGTTGTTTATAGTGTTGTTTTGTTTTCTCTCTCAGTGTTCAGGGACACACACATCAACGCTTGACTGGCACAAAAATGTGATTAGTAACGGTCCAATTTCCAAATCAAATCCACCTGACAGCATAAAACAGAAAAAGGCAGCAGGCCTCCTTAAATAACCCTGCTTGGTTTCAAATTGTATCTGCCACACACGAGGACTCAGAGACAGAGAGGCAGATAATAAGGTTTGCTTCCTCTGCCATCCTATTATGACAAATTAAAGAGGTCTGGAAGCCATATTTTTCCGAGCAGCGGGTTCTTAGCTTGTTATTAGCTAACAGACTGACAAATTGATTAGTATTGATTGCAGCCAAAGCATTGCAGCAGCTTTCCTTCTCTGTGGCATTCTACAGGGTCGTGTAGAAAAGGTCACAGAGTAGACTAAAGGATTTCATGTGGCTTTGGGACCAAGGACAAGAATCTGAGCAAAGATGTCATGGGCTAAAACAGCACATGAGAAGAACAAACAGTTTAAATGGTAAGGCCTATAATGTTTTCAAAATCCCTTTGGAAGTATTGATGCTTACATTCCATCAGCTTGTTGTATGTACTAGAGATGTGATGATTTTTGTAATTAATTGTAAATGTCTCGATACCCTCATGGGACTGTGACAATAACTACCAGGATATTACACACTGTACAGTTATGTCGCTAGTATAACTGCGTTCAGTTCACAGAATTTGAAACAAACATAGCTGATGCTCCATTGTCGACTTTAAGAGCTGTTTTGTAGCAACACTTCAGTTTTCCTGTTTCAATAAAATGACACAGGTGGAAAGGAAACTGACAAAGGCAATACTAACCCCATTTAAGACTGAGTCCTACATACATCTCAAATGCTACATTTTAACAGAGATGGGCAAACAAACCGGAAGCATCTATGCAAAACCAGCCACTTAGTTGCCACCCTTAAAGTTTTGAAAAATCAGATCATGGTGTTGGAAAAACACCTCTAGTAACGCACAAATCTCCCCTTTATGTGACTTGTCCTAATGTACTTTGGAGACTTCTTGTTCTGTTGTGCCAAGTGGCAATTTGCTCACTACTGCCCCTGGTGGTCAGGGCAATACCTGTTTCAACTGGTCCAGTGACACTGAGAACCCAACCATGGCTGCCTGGAGGGTAAAACACTGTTCTGCTGTGAGTGACTTGTTTTGTTTACATTATACAGCTGCTGCAGTAATATTTTATTTTATTTCATAAAAGGACTGCTACTTTACTTTTGCAGTTGTACCTCAGTCATTCAGTATTAGTTTGTAGTGCTTGTAGTTGTGTGTGTGTGTGTGTGTGTGTGTGTTTTAGCTCATGGGTTATGAAGCAACAGCTTGGAGAAGGGACTTTCATTTCTTGAGTCTGTCATTGTTCCTGATTTATGGAGGAATACCCATCCCTTCCGACAAGACACAAAACTCCAGATCATAATATGCACTGGGAGATTCACCCATACAACACTTTCAGGCAGCACATTCTTTGCATCCTCTGCAGTGCTGGCTTGATGCAGGTGCAGCTTTCATCCAACAAATGATGAGGCTTGCTGGGCAGGGTAAAAAAAATGAGGGAGGCATTTTGGACCTGGTTGCCCCCCCACACCCCAGGTTGTCATGGAAACAGCAGCAGCAGAGCATTTTAGGACGCCATCTCTTGCCAGAAAAGCATCTCCAGGGCTTGGTGTAATACAGGAGCCTAGAATATTGAGACATATAAACACACAGAGGGAAGCAAAGGGCCACAGAGTGAAGTGAGATTAAATCATATATGAATGACCACTTCCCACCATTATTACCATTTACGACACACAGTGCAAGTTTTATGAGTGGGCAATCATAGTGTGTACTGCACTGTTTGTGTATTTGTGTAAAATAGAGTTACAGTATCTCTCTCTCTCTCTCTCTCTCTCTCTCACTCACACACACACACACACACACAGAGAGAGAGAGAGAGAGAGAGAGAAAGAGGTAGTAGAGGAAACATTTCCTCTACCAGTTGTGACTGACAATGTTCTTCACTACTTTGAAATTATTCTCATTTACTTAATTAGTTTGTGGTGTTCACAAACTTGTTGAGCATCATTGTAGGTAATAACACTCTAAAACTTAAAATTAACCAACCAACTTGTGCTGGTGGATAATGTATTGGCTAACTTGTTTGCCCCCGAAGGTTGAGTTGGCACCGCAGATGGCTGCCATCGGTTCTGTACCAGAAACAAATTATTTGTGTGTAACATATTTGGCCAATAAAGGTGATTATCCTTATCCTTATCATTATTTTGGTTTAACTTCCTGATACATTTCAATCCAACTACAATACACAGGTGACTCTGACATCATTGATGTCAGAGTCACAGCATGTGTAGACCCAACACATGCTGTGGAGATGATCGTATCCTTTGGAGGTGTTAGGAACTGGCTGCCTCTTATTGTCCCTGTGATTTTCTGCCAAGTTCTATTTGGCTCCAACTCAAACATTACTGAACCTTTCCTACATTCAAAAACTGTTGTCCTTAAACCAAAGCCACACTGTGACTAAAAGCATATTCTCTCTCTTTAATAAGGAATGAAAAGTGATTTGGCAGGTCATGATTAAAGCCAAGCCTCCCACTCAGATAATGTATTCCTCCCTGTTATCAGCTGCACTTCTGATCTCAGAATAACCCAAAACCACACCACCGCACTCTGTTTGCTCATGCTGCATGTCACTGATAATGGAAATACAGTAGATCCCAATGCCAGAAAATGACAACCAAAAACAGATGGCATCCGAATAGCATTTGTAATCTGAGCTCCGGGAGTATAAAGGAGTATCTTTCATAGGATAAACATCTTACAGTCCTTTGTCTCATGAATTATTATCAAGCCTTTAGTAACCAAAGTTCATGATCATTGCTCATCAGCATTAATCATGATGGAACTGTAATTGCTCCTATTGACTTTAATGCAGTCGGATAAGGAGATAAGTCATTCTACAAATTGTTGTTAAACCCTTAGAGGACATTGTCAATGTAAATCTGTCACCCATATTACCATCAGTAGTCAAGGCGTATTCTCAGACCACATCACAAGTCTGTCGCTGTCAGGATGGCACCAGTGTGTGCGGCTGCTCGTCTGATGCTCTTCTTTTTGCTGATGTTTGTCTTAATTTTAGCTGTTGGACTTCTACGGACTGAGTCTCTGCTGGTGTATGATCGCCAATTTCTTTTGAATTTTCAATTTAAAGTTGGTAATTTATATATATTTGACCGTGACGGGCATAAGACTGTTCCTCCGGTTTTGTCAGGGATTCTGGCCCATCTTTTTGGGGCTCCGGCTTTACCTCCCTGGCGGAAACGTTTCCATCAGCGGGATAGGCATAGTGGTCAGCTAGTGAAGCTGAAAACCGTTTGAGATACACCTTCCTTTTCTTGGAAGGATTGGGGACTATATTCTTCCTCTGTGGTGTCTCGACGTTTTTTGGATCCTGTCGATGCCTGTTTGGTGCCTGTTGTGGGTGGCGATGGAGGTCCCCGACCTGTTAGGCCCTGCCTTGCTCGGCTTCGACGGCGTGGGGTGGATCATCATGTTCTGAAGACACTTCGACTGGTTCCTCGGCCGGCAGTGTCACAGGCCCAGGACCTGGTAAGGATTGGCCTGGTGAACGCTCGGTCGGTAAAGAAGAAAACGTTTATCTTGAGGGACTTTTTTTAGTTCCCGGGACCTGGAGTTTCTTTTTTTTGACAGAGACATGGTTTGATGCTGGTGAGTTTGGTACTTTTGCTGAACTCTGGATGTTCTTATGTTAATTCGCCGTGGTGATCTGGCCGTAGAGGAGGGACAGAATCTGTTTTTAAGAACAATTTTACAGGTAAACAGTGCACACTACCACTACCTTCATTTTCCAGTTTTGAATTGACTTTATTTGAAGTGGGTCGGTCTGACTCTGTACTGTGTGTGCTGTTATCTATAGGCCACCTAAAAATAACACAAATTTTCTGGATGATTTTTCAGATTTTTTGACTGGTATTATGCCTTATTATGATCATATTCTTTTATTAGGTGATTTTAATATACATGTGCGTTGCCCAGATAAACCACTGGTGAGAGAATTTTTAGCTATTATTGATGCTTTTGATTTAGTGCAATATGTGTCTGGGCCAACACATGAGCAGGGACATATGTTGGATCTTGTTTTTTCTTATGGTGTGCCTGGGTCAAACCTAGATATATGTATAAATGGTTTTTCTGATCATATGCCTATTGTGTTCAGGGCTGGTCTTTCCGGTGCAGTGGGTGCAGTATGTGTGCCTGCTCAGCATCACCGGATGCTTAATTCTTCCACTGCTGGCCTGGTTGTTGTTGCGTTTGACCAGGCTGTTGCTCAGTCGGACGTGGCTGCTGGTGATGCAGAGGAACTTAGTTCCTGGTTTGACTTTTCTTGTCGCTCCATAATGGACTTGGTGGCCCTGTTGAAAACTCTGCAATGTAGGATGAGGCCAGAACCCTGGTTTAGTACTAAAACTTGTGCGGCTAGACTAACCTGCCGCAAAGCGGAGCGTCGTTGGAAGAAGGATGGACTGCAGGTCTCATTTCAAATCCTAAAGGACTGTTGGCGTAACTACCAGAAGACTGTTGAAGAAGCAAAACAAGAGTATTTGTCAAATATTATTGTGTCTAACAGTCATAATCTGCGTGTCCTGTTTAAAACTATTTGGTTTGTGTTGGACCCTCCACAGTCTACCTGCTTGGAAGCATCGGTTGAGCTGTGTGATAATTTTTTATGGTTTTTCAATGAGAAGGTTGCTACTATAAGGGTGTCTGTTCCAACTTTTGTTTTAGATCCTTCTGAATGTGCCCCTCTGCCTGGCTGTTATGATGCATTTGAGCCTGTGACTCTCCCGTTGTTGGAGGAGGTGGTTAGCCAGGTTAAACCATCTGGCTCCCTTCGAGATGCTATTCTCCTGTCTTTATTTAAGGAGGTCTTTGCTTGTATAGGAAAGATGGTTCTCGCTATTATTAATAGCAGTATGTCCTCAGGTGTTGTCCCTGGACATTGTAAACATGCAGTTGTGCAACCTTTGCTCAAGAAGCCAGGTCTTGATCATTCTATTCTGAATAATTTCAGGCCTATTTCCAAGTTGTCTTTTATTTCGAAAGTACTAGAGAAAGTGGTTTATATACAATTGAAGTCTTTTTTTTAGATGAGCATAATGTATTGGAAGTTTTTCAATCTGGTTTTAAAACTCTGCATAGTACAGAGTCAGCGTTGTTAAAGGTTTTTAACGATATTTACCTGGCAACAGATGCTGGTGGCTATGTGATTCTTGTTTTGCTAGATCTGACCGCTGCTTTTGACACGGTTGACCACGATATCTTAATATCTCGACTTAAGGAGCTAGTGGGCATTCGTGGTACTGCTTTAGAGTGGTTCAGGTCTTATTTGTTGGATAGGACAATGTCTGTCGGGTTTGCTGGTGTTGAGTCTTCATCTACCCCATTGGTATCTGGGGTTTCACAGGGCTCAGTTTTGGGGCCCCTGCTTTTCTCTCTATATTTACTTCCTCTTGGTTGTGTTTTTAGAAAACATGGTGTTTCTTTTCACTGTTATGAGGATGATGTGCAGATGTACATACCAATGAAGGAAAGGGACACATCATTGGTTGTATCATTATTGTCATGTTTCAATGATGTTAAGAACTGGATGGCTTTGAATTTATTGAAATTAAATGATACGAAAACTGAGGTTATAGTGTTTGGCCCAAATAATTTTGGTGACTCTCCCCCAGTTGATCTGGGTTGCTTGCAGCAGTATGTGCAGTCGACTGTTACAGGCCTGGGTGTCAAAATAGATTCCAATTTTAGATTGAAAGATCAAGTGAATGCGGTTGTAAGGGCTAGCTTTTTTCACCTTCGACAGCTGGCAAAGGTAAAGCCTTTTCTTTCGTGGCAGCACTTTGAGACAGCAAAACATTCGTTTATTACCTCTCGCCTGGATTATTGTAATGCTCTCTATTTTGGGGTTAGTCAGACGTCCCTTGCCCGTCTTCAGATTTACTGTTTGGGCGGCGCAAAGGGGAGCGTATCACTCCCATTTTGGCTTCTCTTCACTGGCTGCCGGTGTATTTTAGAATTCATTTTAAGAGAGATACCGAGGGCTAGGCTGAGACTTAGGGGGGACAGGGCTTTTGCTATGGGAGCTCCAAAGTTGTGGAATGCATTGCCCCTATACATCAGGCAGGCCCCCTCGTTGTCCACTTTTAAAGTGTATTTGAAAACTCATCTGTATCTTTTTGGCATTTGATCCGGTATGAGGCTTGGTTTTGTTGAGGTTTTTTTGTTTTATGATGGGTGGTTGTTTAATTGTAATTTTGTTTAATTGTTGTGTTTTGTGTTAAGCACTTTGGTCAGCTGTTGCTGTGTTAAATGTGCTATATAAATAAAGTTGATGATGATAATGACAATAGCAAACACAATTAATCCTAGGACAGCGAGGAGGAGTCTGTTAATCCTCAACATGTGAGACTGATGGCAAATACAAAAATGTGAGAAGCATGTGCAGTAACTCCTTATTACCTCACTAAGTGAAATACCATATTCAACTCCACTATGTGAAATACTATGTACAATATTTGAAGCTCACATCTCATCTATTATCTACTATCTTATTTTTTGTATTGTGTTTTTATCTTGAATGCGTTTTTATACTATGTCAGTCTTACATAACTTTATTTTCAGACTAGGTGTTCTTTTCTGGCTTTTAACTTTTTACCTGACTCCAAGATAGCTGCACAAGAATTCCTATATGCCTAGACTGTTTATGCATATGTTTATGAATCTTGACTGATATTTATAAATTATGGCATGGTGAAACTGAGGGTCTGAAGTATATACCATTCTTTTTTATTCTAACCACTCACACAGTCTGCTGCTGCACATAAGGTCATTTAAAGAGATTACACCATAAAGATATTATCTCATTAACAATGGCAACTAATAGGATATAGTAAAAAACTTAATATAGGAAGGTATAAATGCATGGATATTGTGTAAGTATTTAAATGGAGATTATTGAAAGAGCCAATGACCTTGAAGGTCATTTTAAATGGATTATTCATCCTAAAATTAAGCTTACATTTGTGCCTTCTATAAAACTCTTCATTGAACAAGTCCTTCCTGAGTTGAGCTGCAGAAATTATAGTGAGGTTGTTATTTGGAGACAAATCAAGGAGCTGCTAGACATTTATGATGGAAGAACTTTGTGAGAAGCTGTGGTGATTTTTACTGGGATGGGGACAGTTTCTCATTCACACCTAAATGCCTCACAGTCAAATAAAACCCACTGAACTGTAATCGCTCCAACAAACGTTTTACAAGCTCTAAGTCAGTCACAAAGTCAGCACTGCAGAAAACCCCTGAAGTGTCACGTGATAACATCAACTCAAACTGTCCAGGTTAGACACGGGGTTGTGCTTCATTGTAGATAATAATGTTCTAAAACTTTAACTAAAATAATGTAAATTTTGTCAAGTGGCAGATTTTCCTTTTGAGTTCAGTGCTTTGGTTTTATCCTACACACTGGTAGCAAGAGAAAGTATAAAGAGAGCATAAAATGTGAGGCATAGGAAAACCATTTATTTCAACCCACAGAAAGGTCGCTATAAATGTTTTGGAACTAGGAAATAAGATGACGTTCACAAGATCACAGAGGTCATTGGTCTGACAAGGACAGAGGAGGGAACCTCTGCAGGGCAGATGAGAAATGAACACACAGTGTAACAAGTGCAGCCAGTATGTATACAGGATCTATATGACAACACTGGTTCATATAAAAATCGCGATTCATATCCTCTACGATTCTGAATCAGTTCACATTAACAATGACATTCCTGTTTCAGTGCCATGTATTTCTACCTTAGGGTGCTGTGGATCAGCAATAGAGCGATTATTTCCCAACTGGGAGGTTGGAGGTTTGGTTCACGGTGCCTGTAGTCCACATGTGAAACTGTCCTTGAGCAAGACATTAAACTCCAAGTTGCCCCTGATAGCCAGAGCGGTGCCTTGCAGGGACAGTGCTGCCAAAGGTGTGTGAGTTGATACCACAGATGGCCGTGTTGGTTCTGTACTGGAATCAAATTCCTTTTGTGTAACATACTTGGCTAAATAAAGTGATTATCATCATTCAACAAACACAGGTGTTGTTGTTGAATAAACACATCATTTCCTAAAGGAAAACTTTTATCTCACTGAAACAAGAATTGCGTGTTTATTCAACAAAAATGTCTGTGTTTGCTGAAAGTAGAAATGCATGGCATTGAAACAAGAACTTCACTGTTAGAGAATATAAATAGGTGAACAAGAAGATTCAAGTTGGCAGAAATTTTGTCTAAACTAGTAAACCTTAGCTGAGTCAACAAAAGTAGTCAGAAGTTGAGAAAACACAAACATCTATTGCTCTGTGTTGCCTTGATATTTTGCATTTCCAGCTTCTGTTTTTACCGAAAACAAAGCTGGTCAGTGCATTATACTTTAAATGACAAATTAACACTTTAATATTAACATAACATATGCTGAAAAATGTATACAGAAAGAGTTGTGTTACAGGAAATGTTTTAACTTGTAGCAGGAAGAAGCACCAGTGTCACTAATGACACTAACAATGGCTACTCAAGCGGCTGCATGCACAAACTGAAGCAGCTAAATGGAGTTCAGCCATCATTCATTTTATTATTTACACCTGTAAAAAGTAATGCTGCCATGTGCCGCATCTAAAAATGTACAAGTTTAAAACTGGGTGTTGCAGATATAAAATGAAATAAAAAATTAAATCTACTAAAACTCACTTAAGTTCTTTTTAAACAATGGAATAAAATGGGACCAACAGCTTTAAAAATAATATTATACAACACCTTATTATTTCTGAAATTGGCTTATATTAATTAAACCTGCCTGTTTAATTCTCTAAACAAACCTTTCATTACCGATTGAAAGGTGTCAGCTTTCCATCTTAGAAAGACTGCAGGGTCCTAAATGAGGCTGTGGCGTCCCCTCCCTAAACTTGCAGAGATGTCAGTCAAGTGGACTGATGTAACAACAGTATTTACTGGACCCATTTCACAGAAAAGCCAGCATTCTGCAATAGGAAAGTCAGTCGCACCTGTCTTCTGCTCTCTGCATGCACTCAGCTTGAGAGAGAGACAGCAGCTGGAACACAAACTCACTGATCCTGCTGCCAGTTACAATAATAATCGGGGATTTGTAGGGATTGGACATGAATGACAAATTTGATATGGGTTAAGCAGAGTCATCCACTTTATTCTTCTTAATGGATGTGATGTAGTGTGTTTGGTTCCATATCTAATCAATACTTTACTGGCTCTCTAGGAAGCATTTAATCTAAATTGCCTTCAGTATTTCGATCAGGCTCTACACAGGAATGCATGACTATCTGTTGGCAATATAATCATCCAGTTTTGTCAATGATGTTTTATTGCCCCATCATCGTGGGATTGTTCTTTTAGTGGCTTCGTTGCCCTGAGAAGAATAATTGATAAAAACACTCGATTTGTTCCTGTTGGTGAGCTGGACTGTGCCATTTTTGAAGCTTTACCACTGTTACAGCAAAACATGTAGGGGACACTGAGGATGGCTGTGTCACCTTCATCACTAACTCAGTGGCTGTTTGTGCTAGATCTCTCAAACCATGATACATGGTACCCATATTTGTCTACTACAAATAAAACTATATGTAGTTTGACCAAATGATAGACTCATGATTTGAATCAGCAATGTTTAGTAGGCAGCTCTAGACACAACGCAGTGCAGTTTCATTCGCAAGGTGTTGCACAGGCCAGTCAAATGCAAGTAAGCATACAGTCCTGGAAATGACTTTGTTATAAAGTAAAATCTGTGTCGCTACTGTTTATCTGGCAATCATCATGATGAAAGATAAAGTGATGTTGTTTTCCTGTGGTGTAAAAAATTGTACCTTCTAGTATTGGAAACTGTTGTGTGATGTTTTCTTCAGTCGTCAAACTCATGGATCTGTTATTTCAACCAGGCCTACTGGATCATATTCCATTATTTCGCTCGGTACCTAAAATAACACAGCCCCTGCATTTTCTTTAACACTGAGCTGTTTTTGGTTTAAATGTCCACAAATGATTTGCATGATAAAATTTCTTTTTTTAAGCCATCATAAAGTCTTACATACAGTAGATAGTATGTAGTTTTGACAGTTTTCACACCAGTGTTGTAGTTGAGTCACTAAACCTCGAGTCAGTCGAGTCTCAAGACTTGAGAGTCAAGTCTGAGTCACCAGAGAGTAATTAAAGTTGAGCCTGAGTCGAGTCCATGTTGAGTCCATTTTAAATTCTAAAGTTTCTAGCAGTGCATTGCATTGCTTGATTGTTCAGCATTTTGATATATAAAAATCATTTATAGATAGGTGGAGTGTACACTTCAGTGGAAGTGTGCCAGATGCAGCATGGAGCAGGTTAGCAGGTTTTAATGTCAGCAATTTTTTTTTTTACCAAATTTCCAATTCTGAATGCAGTCACTGCTCATGTTCAAGTCCAGGTCTGAGTCATCAGTGCTCAAGTGCAAGTCAAGTCAGGAGTCCTGAAAATCTGGACTACAGTGGGACTTGAGTCAGAACCCTGGCTCAAGTACTACAACACTGATTCACAGACATAAATACACATAGGGCATTGGTCAATCATAGACTGTGGTGAAAAGACACATGGAAGGAAGTGAACATCCAAGGTCACCCAGAGAACTCAGTGTGACCTTTAATCTGGGACCATCTGCTGCTGCTCAGACTGTATCTGCACTGAATACTGCCTAAAATACAAGCTGCCAGCCAGGTTCTGTGTGTGTGTGTGTTTTTTTTATTCCACAGCTAAATAAACAATTCTGTAGAGTCAGTTCCCAAACTCATTACATCCAGTCCTATTGGTCTCCATGGGTCAGCAACTATTATCTCAGTGGCTCAATGATAACATGATTTTATAGCACATACTGCGTGTGCCTAGTTTAAAACCCAGGCACAGAAAGCAGTCTAGGGCATACTTGCAAATTATTAATAAACACTGAACCAGCGTTTTGCAAGTCATGTTTGAGTTCCTGTAAACACTGAGTCAGCATTGCACTGCGTATTTACTGTAATTGAATGTGTGAATGTGAAAGATAGGCTGGTCTCTTTAAAGCTGCCTCCACTGGTTGTTTCTTTCAACCACCACTGAAATCCACTAACCTCATATACTGATTGTCAACACAGCAACATTTTTGGCTCACTTAACCTTTTATTGTTCACTCCAGTCAAATTTGCCTCGTGGGCTTCTTTTACCATAATTAGTCCTCATTTCCTTGTGGACCAGGAGCTCTCTTACCCAAAAAAAAAAAAAGACACATGAGGAAGAATAATATCAAGGAGAAAGGCATCACAGCCTCTGGGAGTTAGCGAGGACCCTTCTGCTGCTCTGGATGGGAATGTTATGACAGCACTTGATGAAACACTGCCACCACACAGAGCTATTCACCAGTGAGTCATGTCCCTGTGGCCATGTACACCACCCCGACAATCAACTAGGGGCTAATTTTAGTTATTTATTATCAACACAACAGTTGTGGGTCTGAGAGCACCTTGTTGTCCTCAGGGGATTAGTGGTTGCAACTGAAGTAATACAAAAACATCAGCATCAATTAGTCCCACTCTCCTCTGATTTGGAGCAGGTGATCCAGTCTGTGTGTGTGTGTGTGTCTGTTAGCATGCAAGCTTAAACGTCTGCCCGCCTTGCTATGAGGCTTTCTCACGACAAAGCAATACTGAGCTCCACATAGACACACACATACTAACGTCTGGTTTAATCCAAAACGGCACATTGACCCAAATGGCTGTGTTTTTGCTTCCCCGCGGCCCTCTTTGATGTTAATGTCCCTGTGAATTATTTATCTGTGTGTTCTCTTTGCCTTCTCTTCATGCTCTCAGAAGGAATAAATCAAAAGAGCGAGGCACACACAGAGAACAGACAGAAGGATTTATCACGGCGAGTATTGTTTACCACACTGACCTCCAGGCCCTGTTACACACACATATCTGTGCTTTACAATCAAACAACCACCTTTTTCTCAGGGTTGAAACAGAGATACACACTTACACACATATATTGCACAGCTTTCTTGGTGATCAAAAACACAGAGGAAAGGATTTCTATTGTTTTAGCCTATGGCGCTTATTTCTGCATATGAGAACATTGAGGACACAATGTACCTATTGTGTAAAGATGATAGATTATGTGGAGAAGATCTACTGTCCTTTACAAATGTAACCTCCTCTACAAAGGGTATAGGGACTGAGGTATCCACTGAAAACATTTTTCCCATTATATAAAACCAGCTGATTTACATGCAAACAAACAGCTCCCATTGTCCCCATTTGGCCTTTTCAATCAATGAGAGCATGATTCAAAAGCTGTTAGAAAACAAAAAGAAAACTCTACACCCTTCATCTGCCTTGTGCTTATAAACAAAGAAAATGAAAATATAAAATTCACTGTCCATGCCTGCCGCTAAAAAATGTTCTTTCTTCTTGTCTCCCAGGTTACAGCTCTCACTTCATATCGTCATCAAAGTATTGCAGAGAATGTATCTGCATGCATTCTGTCAGTCATCTGTAATAATGATGACGCTGATGCCTGTCATTTTATTTCATCCACACATTTAATAATGCTTATCCCACCAATAAAACAGTTTGCTTGAGATGTCTCAAACTACATTCATCCTTGACATAATATAATGTTTTTTGTTTTGTTTTTTCAAGTACAAGCGAGTTGCAGTTTCTCATTACTGTTCATAGCGATCGCTGACAGCTCACTTGCATCAGCCAGTTTTTTTTTCTCCACATTTGGCAGGTAAGAGGGTTGTAATTTCAAGCTCTGGCACTACTGATACATTTTTATTTTGCTCACAATGGTTGTTTGTTTGGAAAATTTTAAAAACAAACTCCCATTGAGTAAAAGGATGGTGAGGGTTCTCCTCCAACCTAATAGTTTACCTTTTTAAATAGGCAGTAGATGATGGACAGTATAACCTCTGTCATTTTACAAAACCAACTGACATGCCCTGCCCTTTTTGCCCTTAGGACAATCCCACAAATTTTAACACAGTTTTTCCATTTGAATTGACAGCTCTTCTTGGCAGACTTTTTCAGCTGTAGCTAGCTGACTAATTAAGCTAACATTAGCGCCACGAGTTGGTTGTCTTTGGCTGACTTTTTAATGTTTCCATCTGACTGGATTTAAATAGAGAATCTTATAAATATGTGTTAAATCTGTAATTGATGACAACATGCATGATATAGTGCCAAAAACTGAGACTAAAGCTTCACTTCCCTGGCAAAAAGTCTGCATAGTCACCAGATGATAATCCATGAAAGAGTATTGCAGTGTAGAACTAGTTAATCCTATGATAATAAAATGGATGGTATATTACATTCTAATGCATCCCTGTTTGGCTTATTTTACATACTTGGATATAGAATGAAAAACCTTAACAGATGTGTATCAGCTAATGTTTGCTGGGGTTGCTGAAATGCAAACTTCCCCAAATGATTATAGCCGTACATGCTAACGATTGCAGCTTGTGTTACAGCAGATGGACACACCATCTAATCAATTCCTTATGGTGCATTCACACATATGGATACTGTTTACCTGTGAGGGAAGGTTTTGTTAATGTGTGCTCCTATACAAACATCATTATCACATGTACCTGTGACTGACAGGGAAAGGAAAAGTGCAGGAGAAATGATGTCCAGTTCAAGCAATACCAATAATGAGTGATGTGATTATTTCTTCAAAAACCCAGCCCTTACAAATGGCGGCACCAGCAGACACACAAATTGGTAATATATGGACTAACATCAATCTGTGGTTCATGTATACTAAAATCTGGCACTTTGGTACTAGGTTGCTGCTTCTTTTGTTGTGCTGTCTTGAGAACAAGGCAATAGGGACTGAGGTAAAACTCCACAAAGGTGAAATTGGAAAGCCACTAAAGAACCACTGTAGTAGTACTGATCATTTACCTGTTCTCTCTGCTTTTATTCTAGCATTAGTTTGTTTTATAGAGGGTGGGCAGACCAAGCATTCTGCTACAGGGGACCTTTCAGAGACCGCACATTATTAAATGACATAACTAGAACAAGACTCTGTAGGGTGGGGAAGCTTCCAGGTCTGTGGTTCTGATGTTACTTGTGCCAGGGAGGCTTTGCCAGCACAGTGGAGGAGAAGAGCTGCTCATCATCTGGCATCATGGCCTCCTTTCCACAGCTCGAGCTCTGGCCAGCCAATCCCCACAGTCTAAGTGGCCTACTTTAACACTTACCTTTCTGTGGTATCCAGTGGTTCATGGTAGATCCTGTAAAAACGGGGCACTTGGACAAGAAATCCATATCAAAATAATTTCAATAGTATTTACTTCTTTGCCTCAGTAATTATTACTGATGAATATACAGTATTTGGTGTGTCTACTTTATGTACCCTTCTACTTTCACTGGTCCTTGTGTTTATCATAAATAATTTTGTAGCCTCAGGTTCTTTCCATGTTTTTTTGTCCACCAAAATGTTCATAAGAGGTGAACTCTGTATTTATGAATGAGACAGAGAAAAGGATTATGCTTCCCTAAGGCTATGTGCTGTCTGTATGTGTATTTGTGTGTGCATGTGTCTGTGTGTGTATATCTGCCATGCTGCCAGCTACTCGCCTAGATTGCAGTAATTGGTCACGTTCTTTCAGTTTTTACTTCTAGTATTTTTAGTCACGTGTCAGACATGTCATGTGATATCACAAAGCAGATCTTGAAACTATCCTGCAGTTTCAATAAATAAGTTGGTAAACATGGTAATGAATAAATATGTACTAAATCACCAGCAGCAGCATTTTAGCATTATCATATTGAGCATGCTTAGATGCTGATGTTACCGTTTAGCTCAAAGCAGCACAGTGCCTAGTAACGTCTGCTTCAAAGAGCTGCTAGTGTGACTATAGACTTTCACAGGCTATCCACACATTCAGGCTTGGGACATTGCTAAGCTACTATGGGACCTGGCATTGCAGTCTGCCACCACCCACCGAGCTACAGAGACTTAAAAAGTGCCCAGCAGCACTACAAGGGAAAGTCAAGAATGGACTTCATCCAGCCAAGAGCCAGTCATGCCCATTTTGATTCCACACAGAAACTGAAGCATGTAATTGTTTATTACTCTGCTCTAGTGGAGGGAGGATCACTTCCAGTGCAGATACAGGACTGCAGTGTCAGTAAGTCTTGCCAGCTTGAACATCATTGTTGTATTAAACCAGTTTCAACAGCTTTAATATAAGGTTAAATAAAAAGAGAAGGCTATTCAGTAGTCAGGAAACAACTGTGTAGCAGGGAATGAATGACTTCCCTGTGTGTAATATGGAGGTTATGTCATAAAATAGCTGTCGTCATAGCAGAGTGTGTAAATTAAATGCCCAGCAAACATACCCACTGAGGTACAGCTTCATGAGGGGACTGATAACTACTTTATAACTACTTTTTTTTTTCTGCAAACCTTACTGAAACAAGAGGAACATGTGCATATTTGAGGGGACTGTTTTTAGCTGTGGATTAATATACATGTGGTGTGCTAGTATTTATGGCAGTAGGATGTTGCACAGTATTTGCAACTGAGGGAAAATGAACTATAGTACCCATCTTTATGGTAATGAATGATCATGTCTGATAAGGCTTTGGCAGCTGTGGCTATGCTCTGTAGGACAAATTCATTGTTTATTTTGCACTTTTCATGTGATTTATTGACTAGTTAAAAAAATATGGGATACCACCTGCCTTATACTGAGTGAGACTACATTTTTATTATCATCAATATCCACAACCAAATAAAACACATAGAAGTGTATGTGCACAGTAGACATATGGGTACAATGGCAGTAATAGTAAAAGTAGCTGTGTTTAATCAAAACATATGGAGACTGATTTTTCTTTTTCAAACACGTTAGGCCCTGTATCACCCTGTGCCTCCACAGAAAGGCACACTGGAATTGATGGACTGGTGCCTGGAACTAAATTGAATTACGATGATTGTCTAGTCTTTTATAATTAATTTGCAAAGAGCTTACGAGTCTTAATAGCGATGGGGAACACTGGCTTGAAGGACAAACACTAATTAAAAGTTGCCAAGGATCAGGGGCATGCCATGGTACAGGATGACTTTTCTGTCTAAAGAGCTTATCATAATTCAGCACTGGGCCTTCACTGGTTTTGCTATAATGACAGTTCACACTTCCATTAATAGACAACAGAGACAACAGGGCATATATTATGAGTCACACTTGAAGGACATTAAATGGGAGCAGGTCACAATGCCACTGCAGTGCAGGTTTTGACCCATGCTGGTATGAAAGATTTTCCAGTTTGGAGCCTGGTCAGGTGATCACCTAGTTTGGCAGGGAATGCATCATCTAGTTACACACAAACTTGCAATTTAGAGGCATTTAGTAAATGCTCTTGTGCTGCTGCAATGAGCCAAGTGGTAGAATTAGCATCAATACTAAAGTCTGCCTTACTTAATGTTAGGTTAAATTTGCTAGTTGTATATAAAGAACTGTGTGACAGGTGGCATATATATGGATAAAAGAGAATGATAACAAACACAGGCTATACTATTTATACTGTACACCAAAACCTTTCCCTGGGATCCTGCAGTATATTTCTTTAAAGTCAGCAGAATGTTAAGATTTAGGTGATCTGTTGGTCCACTGAAATGTTCCCATATTTATTCTCCCTGTGATGCTGAGTTCTCAGAGCTCACAGATATAAAATATAACTTAGCTTACATCTTCACTGCAGGAACAGATTGCAAAGCTAATGAAAAACTCCCATGGCATTCTAGATTAACTTCTTCCAGGGTTTTGTGGAAGACAAGTCCTCAATTGCTTTTCTGCCGCTGGCACTCTCTCTTCTTTTCTTTGCCTCTCTATTTCCTCCACTCTTTTCCCTCATTTCACCTGTAGAGTAGCTGCTGCTGTCTCCAGGGGAGGGGGGCAAGAAAAAAAGGCTTATTGAGTCAATTGAAGCAAAGAGGAAATTAACAACTACTGGCTGGCTGGTTTTATTGTTTTGTTTGGAGACAAATGTGGCTATATCCTTGCTGGAGAAGGGAGGGAGTGCTTTCCCTGGGCTCTCCCTCAATTGCTTTGTTTTTATATGTACATTGCCTCCCTTGTTCAGCTCTTTTGTCTATCTCTAATTGCTGAAGTTGCTTTTAGCGGAAAACAAAAGGTCAGACTCCCTGCCTCAGAACTTAAAAAGGTACTAGTTGGAATTTATTTGACTACACACAAAAACTGGCTGAAATTCCACTGCTTTTGGGGTTGAGGTGGAGTGATACAGTGATATATTTCTAAAGTTGCATGCAAGAGCCCGTGGATTTCGCAGACTGGATGGGGTAGTGAGTAAATTATACTACAGTATACAATTGCTGCTGGTTATAGGACCAGGGCTTTCCTTTTTGTTATATCAGCAGACTACTGAGCTGATATTCATGTGCAGTACTTCCACCATAAATAGTTTTGCCACTGTTAATCTAGGAATGGAGTACATACAGTAATTAGCAGGAGAAAAAGATACAGGGAAAGAATCTTTTCTCTCATATGTTTCCATGTCGTGACGTAAGTCAGGTTTCCACCCTGCTCTTTAAACAGGATGAGAGGAGCTGGTTTGATTGGACATAACTTAAGTCCGCCCTGACTCCACCTGCTCACCATGTAATCCACCTCTCCTCCACAATGCGCCTGGTAACACCTGGCTGCCCACAAAACTGCGCTGTGTCTGTGGTCACCAAATTTGCAAAACATTGTTGAGCATACCCATATTCACCTTGTGCCTGGACTTAAGCGCTGTGCCCTATTTCAGAAAAATAGAGCTCTTAATGTTGTTTGTAGCAGGTTGTTTTAGCTTGTCTAGTCAATTACTGAAGAGAGTTTAAGCAGCAGGTCACCAGGTGTGTGTTAAATTTACAAAATAAGCTATTCTGGGGCTTTTTTGCCTTGATTTGTCACATTGGGTTGTGGAGAGGCAGACAGGAAGACAAAAAGAGTGAACTGCAGATATCCTGCATGCAGTGTGCATATGAACATGGCGCTCTCCAAAACCACTCAGCTATTGTGGCACACAAATTGACAAATTAAATCCTGCAAATAAATATGTTAATTTATTGCATTCGTTCCATCTGTCATTGTTACTGTTGTGCGGTAAGATCGGTTTACATGCTATGGTGAAAATGTGGGGGGTACCCTGCTGGGCTTTGTGTTAATGCGAATTTAAAATGTTCAACAAAGGTAAAGCTTGGTGATTGTAGAGCAGCTTCTGCTTGCTAATATAAAATCAAGTGATGGCTGTTCGTGCCTCACAGGACCACCAACAACACTGAGACATTTATCATTTACCACCCAACTGATTACATATTAATCCACTGGGGTTTTTTTCATCAATATCTCTAATTCTATGTCTCCTATCATCTTAATAAGATGCATCAGCCACAGGAAGTTTATTCGCAGCCTAATTGACTGAAGCCAGTTCAGATCATTTGAGACTAACCACACTTTCTCACAATGAGGTTTTGATGAGCTCAAATCGATGGTGGACAGGGGTAGACTACTGCATGGAGTGCTCATTAATTCAATCTTCATACATCCCAGATGCTTGAGTCAGAATAAGAGGAACAGGAAGGTTATTGAGCTTTCTCTGGTGTTTGGCCAGGCATTACTGTGAGTCTGCATTATCAGTAATAAATACACACACAATAATGTCCCCTTCTAAATGTTCCATCTAAACAGTAGCTTGGTCTAACTACTGGCTGCAAAGCAAAAAGTCAACCTTGAGCACTGAATTAAAAAGGATTCTCATTACTATGCAAAGTGTTTAGAAATTTAGATAAGCTGTAAATTAGATCTTGTTTTAAGTTCTCCGAATAGCATGCAGATGACTTCACAAGCACCAATCCAAAACAGGAAGGTACAAATACTGCTTTCTGTTAACACACTGCAGAGGAAGACTTCATTTTGAAAATGCTACCCACTGGCTTTGACAGAAAGTCATTACTGGAAGTTCATTATTTTTAGCCTTAAAATATAGGCCATCCAGTTTGTAAAAGCATTAGTGCCATCATTCCCAACTACTATACAGTATCTTCTCTCTGTCCACAGTGAGTGAATGTTTTTGCTGTAGAATAATTGGGTTCCTTGAAGCTTTTCTTCCTAGCTCTTCAAACATCACATAAGGCTATCCTGGCAAACTCTATAATTCACTGAGGGCCTTTAGACAATATTTACATAAGCAGTGTTGAAAAAGAAACCTTTCAAGCTCTAAGGTTATTAACAGTAATAATGCGTCATGAATCCATGCCCTTCCCTTGCCAAACACACAGTTAATTTTTGAAGTTTACAGGCTTGATCACAAAGAAGTCGAAACATGTAGATATACAGATTAAGAGTTGGCAACATCCGCCCACTTACCGGCTCAAAAGAAGACAGTGTTACCGGGTGTATTCAGGCACAACAAAGCCTGGTTGTGCTATGAACAGAGTGATATATTGTCTGAGAGATGGGATGTGACAGCAAAGATACAGACTGTCATTGACATGCCTTCCATCCGGGATTGCCAGTGAGTCCGGCTGTGAGGTGTTTGCTTCTCGGCTGCACCTCTGGAAGCAAGCCAAGCTAAGCTAAAATAACTTTCCCACCCCTCCACACTCACTAGCCCTGTTTATTTGCACTGGGAGCCATGACTTGGAGAAGGCTCCCTTCCCTTACAGTTTATTTTTTCTATATAAAAAGGTTTTCTTGAAACGCATCAAAGTGAGAGCCAGGGCTACTTAATACCTGGAGAGTGTCCTTTCTTGGATTCAACTTGTATATAATCTCCTGTTTCGTCTGGAGATAAAATGGACTTAAAGTTCAAGTCACGTTAAATTTTATTTGTGTAACCCAGTATCACAAATCACAGGGAACATGATCCTGGAGGATGAGCCAACTTCCAGATGGCTCCAACAGACCTGGGCCACACGACCTCCTCTTCAGACACACATCTGGTAGGAGGATGGTCTACACAGCTATGGCAAGCCATTGGGATCAGAGAACACATCCACAGTGGGGCTGTAGATGTGTACAACAGTGGTAGGAACATGACACACACACAGATACTAATGCTAAAGTGCTTCTATACTCTCTGGTTATGTGAGAGAGTGGGGAGTCTGTTGTCTTGAACCCTGTGAGTGCTTGTTGTAATTTGTTGTAGTTTGGTATGTACTGTCTTGGGGCTGTAGCATTAATTAATAAAAAAAAACCATAGCTCACTTATTATCCACAACCCAGAGAGACAAGAGAACGCAGCAGGTATATAATAGAGACATGAACTGAAAAGTGCTATGTTCTCCCCATAAATGACAGGTGATGTGGCTGCTTCCAGCTGTAACATGGTAGTGCATCATAGCCATGTCATCGCTATACACATCTTGAATGTGTTAGCACACAGTTATTGATCATGTTGATGCGGTAACGTGGACGTTCACTGAGCCCGATAAATTGCCATACGCAACCATATGAGATGCAAAAGCTAAACACATTATTCACACATATAGGGGAAGGAAACACACATTAAAAAGAGCAAAAAGGACAAAGGGAACGACCTCCACTGAGTCAGACTGTCTGGTGGCAAGAGGCAGGTTACTCCAGAGGAAGGGGGCACAAGAGGAAAATGCCTTGCAGCCTGCACACTTCTTCTGAACTCTGGGAACAGATTTAACGTGCCAGCATTTTTTGCTGGTATGTTAATTGTGGTTAAAGAAAGTATCATTCTTCTGCAGGTATATGGTCCTCAACTAAAGTATTCAAATAAAATGTTTGACGTGATGATGAAGCTATTTGAAAAGTCCCCAAATCACCAAAGTCATTCAAATGTTTCTTCAATTGACCTTGAATATCTGTAGCAAATTTCCCATCTATCCACCTAAAGTGGTCAAGAAATTATACACAGAACCAAAGATGCCAGCCCCATTGTGATGCTAGAGGAAGCATCATTAGGATTCATCCTGCATGATTTATGCCAGTCCATCCTGCAGATCAAGCTATTTCACTGAATAAGTGAAAACTTTGACCTGATGGTGGTGATAGTGGAAAAGTCTGGGGATCACTAAAGTCATGGGAAATTATCCTCTGACCTTGAATATCTTGGAGAGAGTTTCACAGCATTGTTATCACAATGATAATCGCTTTATTTGGCCAAGTATGTTACACACACAAGGAATTTGTCTCCGGTACAGAACCGAGGCAGCCATCTGCGGCGCCAACTCACACACACACACCGATGGTGGAGCTGTCCCTGCAGGGCGCTGCTCTGGCCATCAGGGGAACTTGAGGTTCAGTGTCTTGCCCAAGGACACTTTGACATGTGGACTGCATGCACCACGAATCAACCTTGTGGCTGGGAGATGACCGCTAAACCCCTGAGCCACAGCCACCCCCAATATTTCACTCTGAACATAAAATTCCAATTTCAGAGTTTCTACCAGAGTGTATTTGTGTGAACACTCAATGAAACAGAAGCACAATACAATACAAACAGAAATATATAAATGAATAAACTAACATCCTCCTTTATGTACCGCAACACACTTTATCTTGAGTCAGAGATGTGCAGGTGATTGGCATCTATAGTAAAAACCCAGCTTAATGATGTGCTAAGTGGATGAAAAAGTATTTTTGAACACCATGTTTATGCTGAAGATAATGTGCCTAAGGAATCAGTCTATGTTTTAGTCCTTTATCAAACATGAAGAATCTAAAAGTATTTTCTTCTGCAACATTCATGCATTTCTAGACACCTAGATAGACATTTACATGAGTTTACAGCTGCTTACTATATGTACAGCTGGTCTTTATCTACAGAAAACAGCACTTGTGGAGGTAGTCTTTTTCTTGATAGCAAACCATGAGTCAGTAACTGTGCTACTGTAGATTTTTCTGTGTAAAGCCTTGAATTGAGAGCTGATGAAAAGGCATGGAAGGATCTTATCGCAGACAGCTGTGAGAGTCATTTATCAGTGGAGAATAATGGAAACGAAAGGAGATGAGTGGAGTAGTCGGCCTATTGCTCCACAATATAATAGGCCTACATATTCTCAGTGTCCTGGAATAACTCCGTATCTTTGTCACTACTGGTATTGTGCACTACTTGCAGATCAGGAGCCAACAATCTGCCACTACAGGGACTGTGTGTGAAAAAGGTAATTATACAAAACACACAGTGGTTGTTAATGAAATCATGAGCATTTTCTAAATGTTTAGAAGGTCAGAGGTGGTATCACAATTACAGTCTCATCATTTTAATTGTAGGTTACTGTATATGTATGTAATTTATGTTGGTCACATATTCACAACCCAGAGCTTTACTATATTATCAACAACAAAACCACATCTCACATACAGCACAAAGAAACTATGAACACTCTGTATAGTGTATGCGTCTTATACAAATACAAAAACAATGCCGACAATGAGAACCAGGTCAATGTTCAAAACTATATTACACATATTACTGTACATGCTTCACAACAATATTCAACATGATCCATACCAACAGCAACAGCTTACAAAACAAATGCAAAATGCACATCTAACAAGTGCATATGAAAAACATTAGTACCTTTTGAGGGAAACACCTAACCAAAACTGACTATAGGAAATAAGAAAACCAAAAATATAGTCGTTAATAAGCTTTCACTGGCTTTCATTTGTAGTTTCTAGTTGTAAAACACTTTCAGACAAATAAATGCTTATGCTATTTTGGTGAAGAGAATGACCTTCATAATCCATAAGGTCACACATTTGCGTCACACACCCTTGGAGTTCATCAGCCTTTAAGGACATCTGGTTCCCTGTTATGTTCAAACAAAGTTTACTCTGGACTCAACAATGACTCAGAACTTTGTTCGCAGTAAACCTGCACTCTGACAAGGTCCTACCCCTTGGGTTTAGTGAGCAGCTTCAGAAGTGAGCAAGAGAAACCTTCTGTACTTCTGGAACAATGCCATGACCACACTACATACTCAGGAATCCCAGAGATATGTTCTGTGATTTATGTGGCCCTGTGGTTGGTTGTCCTTCTAGCTCCAGCTGCCCTCTTTTTCTTGCACAGCTTTCTCTGATAGTGAAAGTGCATTCCCTTTTCTGGTGTTTCCTACATGTGACCTTAAGTCTTAATGCTTTTTGTACATTTGCTCAACAGATGGTGGTACTGTATGTCAGAGGTGGTGCTGTTATACTGTTGCCATTATATTCATGCGTAACATTTGAAGTCCTCTGAGAGCACTTCACATTTATGGGTGATTGGGCTTCAGCAACACATGCAAATGTAGCAAACAGGTGTGTGATTGATGAAGCATGCACTAGGTTGTAGCATTAATAAGTCCCAGTGTTTTACGGGTGCAGATGTACTCGTGTGTGTATTACCATGTAGTGTAATATCAGTAGAAGCTAACCTGTCAATCTCTGTAGTGTTTGTGCTATGCAGTGCTTACAGTAATGGGCTGTTCAACACTACAAATACAGTATGTCCTCCTATGAGCTGTATTACTCCTGCAGAGCAAAAGAACAGCACATCCCAGAGCTTCTAATCAGTGAACTTTCTGGCAGTCATAAGTTACTGTCTAAGTCTAGAATGGACTTGGTGGATACGGTCTAGCTTGTATTTGATAGATTTATGGACTTTAGACTTATAATGTCGTCTGTCCTCATACAATTGTAATTTGAAGGATGGGGGTCTGTCAGAATCACTTTCTGTGAGAACATACCAGATAACCCCTAAACTGTCACGAATCTTTAAACAAGTACACAGGAAATAGCAACAAACAGAAATATTCTAACACACCAACAATATGCAGTTCACCATAGTGTATTAATTATTCAGTGTAATGCACAACACAACTCAATTCCCACATATCCCAAAGTCATTTGTTCATTTCATATTTACAACAATCTTTATCCCACTTCTTTTGTCTGGAATGCTGGTATTGTTATGGTACTTTCTGCACAAAGTAGAAGTGTTTGATGACCTCTAGCAAGCCTGGTAATTGTGACACCAGCAAAGGGAGTGGTTAGAAGACATAAAATATTTGCCAGAAAGTCAATATTAGGTTGAGGTTCATGGCGTGTAACATAGAACATATGTGTAGTTCGAGGTGTCCTGCCAGACATCTCTTTTATCATTGTGGTCTATAGAGAAAATGCTTTCTGGGCCCCATGAGGAGTTTCTGTTGTAGTACCATGAGCAACCTCTGGGCAAAACTGGCTGAAAGGCCAAGTGGTGGCGTTGTCTTAAGTTTTAATAATACTTTCATGCAGTTTCCATGACAACTGAGTTGTGGTATGCTTGCCATCATGTTTATGGTGGTTTCCATAAAGCTTGCTGATGCAGTGTATGTTGTCATTAATGTTGGCATAGTTCTTGTAATTCCACCAGCCAGCGTAGGAGCACTATTGCAGGTGATGCTCATATGGGTAATGTGAGAGGGAAGTGACAAATGACCATACTGGTTGTAAAGGTCATAGAATGTGCTGTTACAACTACAGGTGTGCTTAGAATAACCTTGTGGAGCAGTAAAATAAAAGATGCCTATATCTTACATTTTCATTTTGTCTTACTTTGATAAGCTCATCACTTGCTATATAGCAAAAAATACGACTTAGGTTTTGAAGACTTTTCTGATAAGAAACCCCCCAGTCCAGGGGCTCTGGGATGCTTCAAGGTTACTAGAGCTCAAAGACCATTTCCAAATATTAAAATGGAAATTACTCTCTTAGAGGTAATTTGAAAAATGCATGCATCCTTAAAGATGCTCCTTAATCAGTATTTTTAGTTTAGTTTATAAACACAAAAAGACATATTGCATCTGTGAACCTGCAAGTGGGACTATTAGATTTGTAATTCCCTCTAGTTTGCTTAATAAACCTTGCTCTGCCATATAATTTAGTGGAGTGAACCCACCAAAGCAGTCTATCCAAACCATTAATCATACTCCTATGCACTAGTGAGACAGCCATAAGTGTTCAGTTAGGTAAAGAGGCAAGGAGGGCTGTGAGCTGGTCTATTGTTTGGAGAAGACACAATGAATCAGCTGTAGCCTGCAAATGAACACACATAAATATGAACACAAGTAATTACACAGGGACAGTCACACATGCAAACACATTTTAGAAGCACAAACTCACAAGCACAAACTGGCGAGCATACACACCAAAAAAAAAAAAACAAAGAAACACAGACTCTTTTGTGGACATGATCACACAATGCACTGAGATAATGGCTGCTGCATGTTGGGGGGCCTGCTGCAGCAGTTCTTGTACAGGGCCCCTCGGAGGAGCAGCCCATTTGAGGTGGGAGGCTTTCAGACAAGCAGCAGCGACAGGCAGAGAGCCGGTTGCCCTCACAGCAAGAGCTGTGTCCCAGACAGAACTTATTTGTTGTGAGCTGTTTGCACAGCAGGGAGACGAGAAAATGATCTGTCCCTTCTCAAACTGTCTCCTTATACTGTAAATGTTGGCTGTGTTATGCATCGTTATGTGATACAAATCTGTGGGTAAATGACTATGTTCAGCTTAAATGCATCCAGCAGATACATGCAGAAAGACAAAAACATGATCGAAACGTCATAGTTTTTGGATCATCATGTGCAAGATTAATAAGACTCGTTACATGCGAGGCTGTCATCATTATGCATATTTAGGAATACAGGTTTGCCCATACAGCTAAGCACTGTCAGTACCAGATGCTTCATCACAGCGGAGCACGGACATCAACTTTAATAATCAGACTGAGCACAGAGCAGAAACGTCTGGAAAGCACTTCACCTGTTCCTGCTGTTATGAATTCTTGACATCAAATCTCTGCAGACATCAGCTGCCAGGGACAGACTGTACCAAGTACAATGTTTGGTCAACTCCCATGCTCAACCAGAGATGAATCCTCTTCAGCAAACTAAAACCAAAACCTAATAAGTCTCTCTGTCTTTTTAACGTCTGCTTTTCTTGTAGGCACAATCATTTGGGTCACTAACTGGCTACAGTAGCTACTTGGTGTCATGATAGGACCAGGAACTGCCTCAGGAGAGCACATACTGTATATGTAACTATTCACAAGACACCTATGGTAGTAGGTTATAGCAGCACTGATTAGTCTATTCATGAATTGATCAGCAGAAGATTAATCAATATTTTGTCAACTATTCTAATAGTTTGAATAACTGCTTTAGTCATTTTTTAAAGTAAAATATCAAACATTATATTATTTTTAAAAGAAAGATAAAAAATTTTGAATTGTGTTTTTTTTGGTGATTCATTATCAAATCTGGCCAGAATCTTTTCTGATTCCTTCAGTTGCAGTAATGAGGTAGCATTAGTGTGTGTACAGTATATGTACTGTAAAGGAGGGTTGCCAGTTCCAGGGTTGGTGCAGGTTATTCTGACTCTTGTTCCCTTTTAGCTCGCTTGCTAATGTTAGCCACTAGTTGCCAGTCAGAATTCACCTGGGTTTTGAAGCCCTTCCCTGTAAGGCTGCTGTTGTCAGTAATAAGCTCGCTGTTGGTTGTCAGTAAATACCTGTGAACTGCAGACTGACCTCTTGTTAAACTACAGCATGTCTCATTTGTAAGATCTGAGACAGAGGCGTGGAAGCATTGGAGAAACCTGATTTATTGACACTTTGTAAGTAACTTGCCTGACACTGTTTAAATATATGTATCACAATGTCTCACCAGCTTAAAGGAATTAAAACCCAGGGATGCAGCCAACCGGAGCTGAAATTCTGAAAGCCAAGTTTGGGTCTGTGTTTTGTGTAGCAGCACCCATTTTTACAAGAAAGCAAAGTTTGTTATCTCAGGCTGACGAGATAATTAATATGTGATCACAAGGAAAGTGCTTGTTAGCTGGAGATAACAAGACAATTAAGTGGTAATTTGAGATAACAGGGTTGAGGGGATCTGTGGGACCGTGACAGCACTTGGCTTCTGCAGATTTGAAAGGTTTCTTGTAATTGTGTGGTTCAAAAATGAGAACAGTGAAACAAATTAGAATTTGATAGAATAAAATTATCTTCAACAGGTTATTGTTTCTCATTAAAAATGCTTAGAAATGTAAATATTTTTTCTGCTTTGATAAAAATGCCGCCTGACCTTTTCTGACTGGTAAAGATATTTTGATTCTAACATCAGTTCAAAATAATTGTTTCGTATGTCAAAGCACATAATAGGGCACTTTATCAAATAACACTGTAATACATAGCATTACACTGAAGCACCAACTACAGGCAAAAGAAAAAAAAAATAAAGGCATAGAAAAAACCTGAAAATGTGATAAAAATGGAAAAATTGTAATAGAACTGTAATGCATTAAGGTGATAAAAAAAGAATGCATCAGACCATGAAACTAAATATATGAGTTGTATAGTCATGAAGTCCCTGATGGACTACTAGTGGCTAGGATTCAGCGCTCTCACCACTGCGGCCCGGGTTCGAGTGAGGGTTGCGTCAGGAAAGGCATCCAGCATAAAACACGTGCCAAACTTCACCATGCGAGTTGTCAGTGTGATGATTCGCTGTGGCAACCCCTAATGGGGACAGCTGAAAGTGAATTATTATATAGTCATGAAGCTACATGTAGTAAGAGGAAGCTAAAATTGTTGTCATGCTTAAATATCTGACCCCGTTTTATACTCATAGTTGCATGTTGCACAACATGTAGCTGTAGAGAACGTGAGGTAAAGCACGAATGTGAAAAGTGACAGTGCTCCTACTTAGAGAGACTGCACAGTTCAATAGTCATAAAATAAACTTCACATTTCAAATATGATTCAAATGTTACCTACTCTCGAACTCTATTGTTATATTCTGTGGACGGTGGTTATAATAAGAATATTTTAATAAAATAATACACTGTTACTCCAATTCATCATCTCAGTCATCACGATTAATGCTATCATCACCTCTCCGCTCTGACTGAGCTGAGGAAGGTTCCTCGTGGCTTTCTCTGTCATTCCTGGTCTCAAGAACTGTACAAGCTGCAGTTCTCCAGCTGATTACTGGGCAGAAGACGCCAACTTTCTACAGTGGTTTGCTGAAAAAGAGGCTTCAGACCCTCCAATATGTGCCATTGGAAAAAAACCCAATGACAGAGACTATCTTTCTGTGCTCTTCTATCCCCCTGTGAAGTAGTGCTGACCTAAGGTTGTGTGATGACCTCAGTGAAAACTGATTGCATGTTTTGATTGCAAGATACATAATTTCAAAAGAGTATTTCATCATATCAGTAGGGTTTAAGCAACACTTATGTGATTGCTCTTAAAAGACTGATGAACAGTCATGTCAATAAAGTCACTGAACTGAATAAACAGAACTACAGAAAATAGAAAATACCCCCCATTGCTGTGTTTCACAAGTAACATCTCAAAGTGACCCATTTCTCTCTGCAGTCTCAGCTCGTCTCCGTTAAGAGCTGTGAATATACAGCAGCGTATGAATAAAAGAGTTGAAGATAAGGAAAAGGTCTTTCTCAGAGTTTATCTTGACACTACATAACGAGCAAACCCTGGCTCCCTCCATTTTTTCCTTTCTTTGTCATTAAAACAGTTCTTTTGCTTTATCTCTATTATTATTTGAAAGTGTGGGCTTCAATGATGGCTCCATTGTCCATGAAACCTAATATAGTATTCGAGAATGATTTTCATATTACAGTATAATGTGAAACTTTTTATCTGCTGTCTCCTTGTAAGGACTTTGTCATGTGTTGCAATGTGAACATTCAGGTCACAGCTACTCTACATAGACCTCTAACATTTCCAATTCATTCTTCATAACAACACTAAAATATTAACCAAAGTATGTAATTTGTTCTGCTCTTCACTCCTCTCATTATGTCCTGTTTCCTAGCAACGATGTAAACTACAGATGCCTGGTTGCAGACTGTGCAAAAAGCAGCCTCCAGTCCAAAGCTAGCAATGAGTGAAATTTGCAGTCCACTCCACTGGTTAATGCGAATGTGACACAAAGCACTCACGTTATACAAAGCCTGAGTTTTTGCTCTTTCTTTGTCCCTCTCTCTTTCTGTGCAATAGAATGTGACCTCTTTGGTCTGGCATGAATTGTTTTGGACATTTAGCTGTCAAGAGCTCCTCCATGGCTGGCTGTTTGAAATGACTATTCACAGTTCGAAAAACGCTTCTTCTAAACCTTTGCTAGGTGGCAGGTGGGTCTAAGGTATGAACCTGTCTTTGACAATATATGGTAGAGAAGCTGGAATAACAATAGAAAAGCTGTAGGCAGCGAACTGTCATGGATGGGCATAGTACAGAGAGAGAGAGATTTTCACTTGATCTATCAGACAATGTGTTCATTTTAGTTAAAGTCACATATAAAACATAAAAGCAGAAATAATCTGCATGGAATTTCACTGTGTGTCCTCCTTGTATTATATAAATATAATAGATTAAACACCTCCATAGTCTTGGACACTCCTGCCGTATCCTTTTGTATCACTCTGATCTTTTTAAACAATAACACACACTCTCAGTCCACACACATATTACTGGATATGCATGTGTGAGCATATTGTGGTGAGCTAGTGGATTCTAGAGATTCTGCTAAGTAATGGCACTGGAGTCAGGCTATATTTTTATGCAGGCTTCTGTGTCCCATACTGTATAGCTCATGACCCCGGATAGCTGCTGCTTTTATTAACAGAACACAACACTGAACATCAGAACTTATATACACACAGTTTCCTCCCAAAAAGAAGCTGCGAAACAAAACTATAACCCGCCAACCCAAAACACCTGTTAACTATGGACAACCACACCAATCCTGCCATCTTGGCATATAACTGTCCATGAGAGGCATGTCCCTATGTGTGTTTTTGTGTAAGGTCTAAAGGTCTACGGCTCTCGCCCAGCATGCTGCCTAGCCCCCACCAGGCTGGTTCACCGTCCTTGGAACCTAAGCCAACTCAAAGTCCTGTAGGTGCTGGAGTAGACTGTGTTCATGCCGGGGTCACCCTCTGGGTCCAGGCTTGTGAAGGGACAGAGGCCAGTGTTTGAGGGTCTGGCGAGCGACCTTGTGCACCTCTTGTAGCCGCTCACAGAGGTGAGGGCCAAATATCAAGTCCACAGGGATGCACAACTCTTGTCCAAACATCAGCGCTCCCAGGGTACACTACACTGACTCCTGCACAACCATGTGGTATGCCCACAGGACCAGGGGCAGGTGCTCCACCCAGTCTCACTGCCAATGGCAGTGGCCAGATTTGCCAACTGTGTTGCCAGAGTGCAGTTAAACCACTCCATCAGTCTGTCACTCTGGGTATGCATCGGTGTCTCCTTCACACCCAGCCACCCGCAGACTTCAGCAAACACCTCCACTTTGGAATTCCACCCCGGTTGACATTTAAATCCTGGGGTGCACCAAACAAGCAAAACATTTCAATCACCAGCTGCTCCGCAGTGGTGGCTGCACTCTGATCCGTGACAGCATATGCCTCTAGCCATTTGGTGAAATGGTCACTACTAGGATGTAGGATGTGTTTCCTCTGTCTCTGGTCAGGACGGAAACCAACATATCCACGCCCACATGCTCTACGGGTGCGCCCACCAACTACTGCTGCAGGGGAGTGTGTGAGTGCCAGGAGAGTCCGTTCTGCGTGGTGCATGCGTCACACCAGTGGATGTAAAGCTGCACATCCACTCAACAGCCTGGCCAGTGGAAGTGGGAATGCAGCCTTTGCGTAGTCTTTGTCACTCCAAAATGCCCTGCTCCCAATGACTCATGCACCAACTGCACAATCATTAGCAGGAAGTAGCAAGACACCAGCAGTTGAAGGACAATCTGCTGGCTGCTGGGGTTATGCCAGTGGCGGTACAGGAGGCCATCTTGGCGCACCAGGGTGGACCACTGGAACTGCAGGGACTTGGTTCCTGGGTCCAGGGCAGAAACATCTGCCCAGACTGCCTACCAATCTGCCTCCATCTATGCATGGTCATGGCCAAACACCAGGTCCTGGGCCTGGTCACTGTGGAGCTGCTGACAATTGATGGTGCCCCAGCCGCCATCTGAGTCCTGCACTAGGGAGGCCCCTTGAGGATTGCAGATGAGGGCAGCCTCCTGCAGGGCATCCCCCTCACTAGCAGTGGTGGGCTGACCCTCTGTGCACAGACAGTACCTGCACTCCTCCCACACAGGGCCATCGGGAGACAGTGTCTCTGTTGGTGTGGAGGCAGCCATACTGGTGGCAGATCTCGAAGTCATACTCCTGTATTTCAGTGAGCAACTGAACCAGCTGCCCTTCCAGCTCAGTGGCTTTTCAACTTTTCTGTCACTGCAGCTGTAGCCACTTTGCCAGCTTGGAGAGGTTGATGCTTGATTTAATGACTTCAGAGAGTGATAAATCTAGTGCTGTAACTCTTTTATGAGAAGCTACAGTATATTATCAATGTGTTGATTTTAAAAGCATTTCTCAACAAATCTCTGCAGCAATCCACTTCACATTTCATGTGCTGTAGCTCCCCATGTCCCTACACTGAGCATATCTCATTAGACTGCTGATTGTGTCAATGAGAGGATGGTGATAAAAATGAATGATGAGCAGAGGAATACAATATTTACTTTACCTACATCTCTTTAGCTTCTTTTTAAGGGCAACATGCACAATTTCTTACTTTTTTTATTGACATGTATTACATTTTGCATTCTGTTATGTAAGATTTTTTTGAGATAGTAAAACAGCAACAACACGTTATCTCATCCTTTCTCTGTTGCTACTGTTGCTCACAGCAGAGCTATGCAGATACACCAAATCACCCAGGAGAGTATTTGTTTAAAGTGCTGGAAAGCAGGACGGAATGTGATCTGTGCCCTAAGAATGCCTTGGGGTTTCTGGCACTGGGGGACCACATAGTAGCTTCCAAGTGCTCTGCACCGGCCTCTTAGTAAATATTAAGAGTTAATTCCCTCAGTAAAATACAGCTATAAACCATCTACACTGCTGTTAATCACAGGGAAATCACCCCGCCAAGAATCTCCACTTGCCTTGTTCAAATATCAACACGCAAGCCACACATAGTCACAAGTTCGCAAGTGCATGTGGATACACAAACAAAGATTAGGCTCACTGCTTAATGTCTTTGGCAAACAACACTATGCAGCTCTCCAGCTCTGTGGAGTGGATTTTACAGATATTCATCCACACATACAAGCACAGAAGTCAGGAGTGGCGTATTTATGATTAATTAATTAGTTGGCTCTTACAGCAAGTAGATAATACATGGGTTGGACTTTGGAGAGAGAAAGAGAAAGGGTAAGATACTCGAGGCTGTATAAGTCCATTGTGTCAGCATTTTATCACAGCTGAGTAGCTGGAGGTTCAAAGGTCAATCCCATTTTGCCTCAGTCACCTTGCCATACTGACAGAGCTATCTAAAGCAACATTGACTGAATCAGCCATCAGCCAACGCTGCAGAAGCTCTTAGATGGCTAATGGAGCTGACAGAGCAGCTGGGAATACAAACTGATAGATTTATTGAACATTCAGCATACAGCGCTGCCAGCAAAACAAACTTTACACATACCCTGTGGGTTTTATTCAGCTCACTACAGTTCTGAATATTTTACATATGTTCAGGTGCTGCAAAGTAAGATGTTTAATTTGTTATCACTGAAAATGTGGAAATAAAATAAAAATGTTGGTTAGTTACACTACTTCTATGACTTAACACATTCTTAAGGCTTTGCATGAAATCCAACATCTTCGTGTTGAGGTCAATTTTAACAATGTTGTCTCTATGTGTAACTGCAAAAATTAGGGCCCTCATCATGAGAAGACAATGCAAAAACACATGGCAAGAAGAGAAGACATGCTGGGAAGACAGAGTCACATCAGCACATGGACCACAATGTGGACAAGGTAAGCTGCAATCCATTATCACGCATTTAAATGCAAATGAAATATTGTGCAGAAATGTCATCAGATTCCTCTAGCGATGTTTGGCCTTGGTAGTTAATTGTTATTTTTAGACTGGGCTCTTCTGAATCAGACTTAAAAGTCAACCATCATCATACGCACGTGGTGAGCACCTGGTCCACATGTGCCGAGTGAATAATTTATAAACTAAACATCATTTGAAAGCAAAAGCCTCCAAATGTTAACATTCTAAACCACTTTAAAGACATTCACAACATAGCAAAAAAACAAGGCTCTTGTGCGTTCTGAAGCGCTCGACACCGAAACTCAGTTAGAAACTCTCGGGGATGTTTTACAGGACAGCGTAATGTGATGCTTAATCTGACAAACTACTGAAACTGTTGTCAAAAAGTGGACAAAGAGGGACTGCAAAATAATCCATTTTGGAAAAGAGTACTAATACAAACCTGAATAACATTCTCTTTGCAACTGCCATTATGTTTGGCTTAATAAGTGCTTTAAACCCAAACTGCCCTACCGAACTCTAATATACCTTTAAAGGACACCAGAAGGTTTTCGTGAAGCTGGAAGACAACAAACCCACAGATACAGGCAGTGTGCTGTTGTCGAACAGAATGCAGTGTTCTTTTCTGCCACCTTGGAGAATGAGCAGTGCTGCTTCCTCCATCACACTCATGGACCTGCAGCAGTCATGGACTTGATGTCACTAAAAGCCACTGGACATGCTATTCTTTTAAACAGACCCGGACAGTGACTGCCTTTTGTTGTGTATGCTGGCTCACACCTATATTTGAAGTGTCCTTGTTGTTGGTGGTTTTATCTTGTCAGACTGTTCTGTTTAGATTCCAACTGGTGTGTTACTTACAATACATTCTGCTGCTACTAGCTGTATGTCGCTCAAAAAATAACTCTTTGAATGAACATTTAAAAAGTAATGGAAAGAATTTCCAAATGATTTGATGGTTTTGTGTCAGCATTAAGCAAATCTGTCGTGCCATCTTCCTGTTATTTACTTGGATTGGATCAACTACTGCAAAAACTATGCAAAAATCAAGCCTAAATATCATGAATACAGCAGCTGCCATCTCGCTTCTTCAATGCAAAAGTGTCCAGAAGTGGAGTGACAGCAGTGGACTGCCAATCAAAGCTGTCAAATTAACCAAAATACACCCCTTTTTATATCATCAAATAACAAATTGACCTCCAAAAAAGATCATTTGTGCACACATCAGTGTGATAATATCTACCAAAAACCACAGAAGTCACATCTGAGTTTTTAGCTCATGTTCCATCCACTAACACAGAGGAGGCGGGATTTATGACCTATACTGCACCCAGCCACCAGGGGCGATCAAGTTTTGGCAGCTTTACTTATGGGAGCTCTCATTGCATTTGTACTTTCTATGGTTCATGGATCAGAAGCAAAGTACAGATAAGCTCCACACCGTTCCTCCATTTAAAGTTTGCCATTTCCAGTTTTCCTCTATTTATCATCTCTTAACATGTAGCCATCCACTAATGGTGATGACTAGTTTTAAACGTCTGTCAAACAAACACCTGACCTGCATGCACAGAACTGGAGATTGTGTACCGTGTCTGATGTTGTTTTAAAGTGGTTTAACCAACCCCAGGGCCTTTTCCTAATCTAAACCATCTAAATTGTTTGCCTAAATGTGAAAGCATAGTTGCTGTGTCTTAATATAACCATACTTTAGGTTTCAATTCTCGATCTAGAAAAAGGTGTTATTGTGAGAGTAGTATGTTTTGGTTTCAAACCAACACAGCTATTATACATTTTGCTGTGAGACTGGGTTTGTTATGACATTTGCCAGCATAAACAAATGTATTTCTCTGAAATACATTTTTTTTAAAAATCCTGCAGTAATAAATAAATAAAGACTGCCGACAAAGCTAGTCAAAAATATAGCTTTGATTCCAAATGTGCTGCATAAGTTTAATATTGACATTTTTCAGAACATCTGAAAACATTTTTGCTGCAATTGCAAAAATCCATCCAGCCCGGTGGGGTAAAATAATGCACACTATATCTTCGAATGTATCTTCCATCTTGTGAAGTACACATACAGAACGGAAAACCTCACATAAAGCATAAAACTATACAATACTGCAGACCAGAGTATACAGTACATCCTTTCACGTGCAATATCCACCTGTCACTGTGCTGAACTGAAGCACATGACGCACTGTACATTTCACTCTGTATCACATGGGACACTCTCACTGCACCTATTCCTTGATGGCATCTCTGCCTGATGCATGAATATCCTTTTCCCTTCACTGAAGTGTCGGTGCTGTTTTTTTTTTTACAATACTGGTCCCTCCAGTCCCACAATCGTGCATGAGGAGAAAACCCAGGAGTTGTCATGGCAGCTGAACTGAGGCACATTACCATAGCAGAGGGAGACAGAGAGAGGGAGAGAAAAATGATATCGTTTTGCCGCAACCAGAGCTGCTTTGACTTTTTATTGGCATGACATTAAATCACATTAGGGAGCAAATTGAGACTTTAAAGTTAAATGAGAAAGACAGAAAGAAATATGGCATAGCAGGGGGACTATAATTTATTCTAAATTGAATTAATTTGTTAAAATGATTGTTGGTTTTTTGTTTGATGACTGCTGTTTATAATACTACCCAGTCTCATAATATATTGCTTTAATTAGAGAAGTATCCATTCAAATATACAGCTGTTTATATTTGAATGGAAATGAAATGAACTGAAGTGAACTGAGCAGAAAAGAGAGGGAAGGACAGAGAGGCAGAGAGATGTGTGAGTACACTGAGAAGTCTGTTACGCTGAGGGCTTTTGCAGGGGAGGGCCCGAGCTGTGAATGCAGTGGAATGACAGGCAGGGATTAGAGGGGAGGTGGTGCCATTGAAAAGCAAGCTGATCCAGGGAGCCGAGCTGACACTTGAACACAGCCAGCTGACAAGACCAGCCAGCCCTGCTGCAGTCCTGCAGAGGCAGCTTCTACCTTCACCCCCACTCCCACCCCTTTGGGGCGGGGGGGTGCACTGGTTCATTAGTCCACACTGTAGAGACAGATGATGCAATGAAACAGGATTAATGGTCCGTGTACAATTTATCAGTGAAAGGTTGTTACTCAGAATCCAAATTAAAAAAATGTAAATTTTGGCATTACTCTAAGATTTCAGTAAGAACATTTCTCATTTCAGCAGCACGGACTAATGACGCAAGAGCTGAAAATGCCACTAATTGGACAGTGAAATCTCTCTCGCCCAGATATTTGTCCAAACTACAGGTTTTCATACCTTCAAATAGAAATAATCTCAGCAATCTTAACAGTGCAATTATTTCATAAATCTTAGAATATAATTAATCACTATGCAGTGAAAATGAAATAAAAACCATAACAGAGGATGAGTTTGGGTTCAGGTGAGGTAAAAGAAAAGAAGTATACACATTACAGCGTCTGCGTCTCA